>NC_140975.1:42846863-42851863 GCF_056783735.1 Eptatretus burgeri
ACGAGCTGGGACAGGCCCGCGGTGGAGAGGCGGGTGGCAAAAATACCCTCGTGCAACGTGTTGGGCGAGGGTCGTGACGATGACCGAAAGGGAAAAATTAAATGGGGAGACCAAAACGTGTGAGACGAGACACGAGGTGACGACAAAGAAATAATAATAGTTGAGACAAGGGAGGTAAAGGGTGAAGAGTTGCAGACGGTAGCCGGGAAGGGAACGACACAGAGAGAGAGACTGCACGGTGAGGACTGCAGTGTAAGTGACGCACACACACACACGGAGGTAGTGGAGGATAATGCGGAGGCTCGCGGAGCGTGCAGGGACCCAGTGAGCAGCTGGATGGCCTCCTCCAGGAACGAGGGGAGGGAGTATGCCTTGGAGGCAGTCGCCCACCAGGTGAGTTCGGTCGTGCTTTGCGAGGTTGAGGGGCCGAGTGCTGTGGACGGGTGCACGGAGAGCTTGGGGGTATAGAGGCCCCGGAGACCCTTTTGTGGGGACACGAATCCCCAGTGTGGTTGCTGTCCCTGTGTGTGTGGTGCAAGGTGTGAGTGCGTCCGTGTGTGGAAGCGACCCCCGTGTGTGAGTGGTGTGGAGTGGCGATGGTGCCGGAGTACGTGCTTCCCAGCACGCCGTGCGTGGGTGAGGCACCTGCAGTGTGAGGCCTGAGGCGGGGTGTGTGAGTGGTGAACCTGCCAGGAGAGTGAGGGCACCACGTGTGAGTGGTGTGGTGGCGATGGTGCCGGAGTACGTGCTTCCCAGCACGCCGTGTGTGGATGAGGCACGGTGTGTGAGTGAGGCACTCGCGGGTTAGTGCCCCCCGCGTGTGTGGGGTGAGGCACCGTGTGTGGATGAGGAACCGCGGTTGAGTGCCCCCGCGTGTGTGAGTGAGGCACGAGTGAATGGAGCCACCACGTGCAGGCAGTATGGTTTGTGTGAGTAGTGAGGCACGCGTGAGTGAACGGCCGTGTGCAAGGTCGCTGTGTGCCAGGAGACCGTGTGTGTGAGAGATAGCGGCGTATGAGAGGGAGATGCCTGGTTGTGGCATGCGGGAGCACGAGTCATGCGCTTCTGCCTCCCGTGTGAATGTGATGGTGTGGACTGTGTGGAAGGGGCTGGGACACGCAGGTGCAGCGTGGGCTGAATGGCGACGACGAAGGCGACATGAGAAGAAAGAAAGCCGAGTAGCGGCTGTAGTTGTTTCGAGGACCGGTGTGCCAAGTTCACTCCAGCAGTGAGCACGCGGTTCGTGCTGTGCAACGCACGAGACCACGTGCTCGCTTGCGAGAGTGAAGTCCTGTCCGGAAACGCACGCGGTGGATTTGCCGATCCCGCGGACGGGCAAAGTTTAGGCAGGTAAATGGATTTGGACCGGACGGGTCTGCCCTCCACGCCACGTGTGTGTTAAGCTCCAACGGGCAAAAGCACATGTGTCGCGTGTGGGAACCCCTCAGCTACATGGGGTTTGTTTTTTTGCGCGATGCACGTCAAGCGGCTGCAGGCGGGGTTGGAATTCGGCAGGAGGGGTATCTCTGCCGGATGGTCCCGTCCAAGGAGGGACGAGGAACACGTGCAGCTGCATGACGTCACGGGCAGGTGCAAAGTGCGCGAGCTCTGAGTTGCCGCGCTGGCGCTGCGCATGTAGAAAAAAAAAAAAAGGAGCAAGCCTCACTTTCGGGTGTACAGGATTCCTGGGCAAGGGGTGAAAGACCCCCTTGAGCTGGGCACAGGATGGAAACTAGTTAGGGGGAAGGGTTAGCTTAGTTAGACCGACTTCATGGGGCAGGGGTAAGTCCTCATGGAGTCCGTGGAATGGATTAGGTAGAGGGATTTAGTGAGCTTTAGGTTGGGAAATAAAAGTTATTTGGGACATTTGGAGAACATGGACAAGATCTGTGAATGTGTAGAGGGACGTAGCTTAGCCACGTAGTGTTAAAAGGAACGTGCTGTAGTTTAAGGGACGACGGGGAGCACGAGTTAGTTAGGGATGTAGTTAGGAGGATGGCAGAGTTCAGTGGTGTGTGTGTTGAAGAGTTGGTGAGTGAAGTGGAAGCATGTGCTTGGTGAGTGAGTGAGGCCAGCGGGTCTGTGTGTATGGAGTGAATGGGGAATGGCATGGTGCGATGAGTGATTGGGGAGGGGAGTGCTTCACCAAGGGACCCCGGGGTCAGAGCAGGAAGCAGTGAGTTAGGGGGTTAGTCAAATTGAAAAATGGAGGTCGTTTTGCTGTTGGTGGTGGAAAGTAGGCTCGAGACCCATTTGGAGGGTGCAGGAGCCCTGTTGACGGGCTTGGGAGCGTGGCTGCGAAAGGTGAGTATCGCTGAGTGGGTACCCCGGGCACCAGGCTAGTCGGCCGCGGTAGGCTGCGGGGCCCATGGGGGCCGGGATAGAGTAGTGGGCACCGGGGTGCGCCTGCTTGCGTGCGGGGCCCGGGCGCCATTAGCCGCGTGTGGCAGTGTTGTGGGCACGGGTGACCCTTCTGGAAAGGGGCCCGGAGGCCGGCCTGCCAGTCGGTGCTGCCTTCAGGGAGGTGCCATGGGGGCACTCCCCGGTGTTAGGGAGCTGGTAGGCTCGGAGGCAGTGTAGTGTGCCCGGGAAAAGTGCCATAGCGGGAGATTCGGCAGAGGGTCGTGCCTGCCAAAGGGAGCCACGTGTCCCAGCCAGGAGACCGTGAGGGCACGAGAGAAAATTGGGGGGCGAGGCCCGAAATTGTGAGGACACCAACACAGGCGACGGGAATCTGGGTTGTTAGGAACCAATAGTTTAAGCGAGAGGCGCTGCTTGAAAGCCCCGGGTAGTTTAACAGTTAAATGGTTAGGGTAGATTAGAGATGTACCCTCCTGGCACCATCCATCCCTCGCTGTCGTTGTCGCGGGGCCGCTGACCCACTTGGTGTTAAGACGCCGGAACTCTGGGGAGGCCATTCTGAGGCTTGAGTTGGGCCTCGACACAGGACGTTAGTTTCCTCCCTTATTCTTCCCCTCCGGGAAGGGAACGTAGGGGTTGGGAGTAGGCTAGGTGACAGGATAGGTTAGCCGAACAAGGACGATAAAGGGGGTTAGGGGACGTTTATAGTGGGGAAGTAAAAATAAAAACAATAAAAAAATAAGTTGGGACTAAATTGGGGTTTGACAAATTAAGGGAGTGGGTATGTACAGTGACAGGCAAAGGCGATAGGTTGGGGGGGAGAGAGGTAGGTAGGTCCGAGCCCCCCTTCCAAGTGGCCAGCACCACCGCACTCCCTCCACCAACCTCCATTGAACGGCAAAGGCTGGCCAACTTCATCGGCTGGCCGTGTTTCTGCCAAGGCGGAGGCCGGCCAAGTTCATCGGCAGCTGTGTGCTGCAAGCAAGCCTGTGCCGGCCAGTTCATCTGCTGGCTGTTTTTCTTCGAGGCCTGTGCCGGCCTGGTTCTGCGGGCTGAGTTTGCCTGCAGCGGCCTTCTTCTGCGGGCTGTGTTTGCCTGCTGCCTTTACCATGCCATGCCCACTGCCCCTGTTCACCAGCCCCCGTTCAATTTTTGCTTTGCCCCCCCCCCTGTTCATTGCCATGTGCGCCAGGATCGTAAAAGCAACAGTTTGCAAGCTGCGAGAACTGCCCCGTTGGCAGCTACAACACGGGCCTGCAGTGGCGGCCCGTGCACCGTGTTTGCGTTCATGCATCCATTCGTTGGTGTCTCATTATGCGTGCCACTTGAGCTGGCACGGAGACTGCGTTGTGCAGCCCAAGCAACCGTTGTTGTTCACGGAGTTCAGTTCAAAAGTGCGAAGTGGCGCCTTAACTGCGTGTGAGCATCCAGCCACGTTCCCTCTCACCTGCATTGTTTTGAGCCAGAGACTGCATGCGAGCAGCCTCGCTCCCTGCTAACTGCTTTCCTTTTGCAGAGCTCAATGATCCTGGGCCATGGTTTAGTGTAAAATTTGTAAGTTAAGGTAAGATGTACTGTAAATATGAGTGCGCCCCCCGGCATAAATGTCTGTCTAGCGCCGGCAATTTTATTTAAGTCGTCCGTGTGAGTGAGTTTGTTTAGATAGTTACGCAGCCTCAGGTTATTTATTTTGGGGACACGAATACCATGAATGTCGCACTCAGGATCCGTAGGTAAAGTGTACCAGGGGAAACCACACATGATGGCACACGAAAATTTGACGACTGGGACGAGTCTGTAAAAGGGAAGGGGGTAGTGTTGTGGTTACCAGATTCGCAAACCACCATTCAGGTCCCTGATAAGGTGAGGTATCTCGGTAAGTGCATGTGTAGTTAGGCCCAAACCCGTTGTCTAGTGGGAATACATGTCATTTATACGTGCTGCGACTCTAGTCAGGATAGCCGTTTTTCTTTTACTATCTTTATTTTGGACCAACCGCTATGATTACCACCACAACCACAACATCAACCACCAACCACAACACCGCTTCACCACAACCGCCACGACCTTCACGCACACCTCACAACCGTAGCATCGCCACCGTTCTTGCCCCGCTGTGGGTACCGGTGTTGGACTCATGCAGAACGCGCGTCGAACAGCGTGTACAAAATCACGGATTTTCTGCTTCAAAAACGGATCAAAATGCCACACACGCCCACTTTGCCGTCCAATCGGTGAGCGAGGGGCACATGCCCCGCCTCCAGAACGATCGATATATGCAAATTTGTGGATCAAAAAGCCTTCACGCCCACTTTTTCTCGGGCCAATGGGGAGCGAGGTGAAAGGTCAAAGGGAGGGGGTCAAAGGCAAAGTTACGGGGGGATAAAAGGACGGTGTTCGTCAGTCACCAGAGAGTCGCAAACAAGAGTTGGGTCGGAGAGTCAAGAAGAAGAGAGTCGGAGTCAGCAAAAAGGGAACGAAGAGTCAGAAGAGGGTCAGCAGAAAGAGAACGAGGGAGAGTCAGCAGAACGAGGTCGGAGAGTCAAGAAGAGGAGAGTCAAGAAGAGGAGAAGCAGAAGCAGAGGCAGTGGTCAAGACCCCCGCGGGCGGTGGAGCTGCTCGTCGGTGCGTTGGAGTCG
>NC_140975.1:42856863-42884363 GCF_056783735.1 Eptatretus burgeri
ATATATATATATATATATATATATATATATATATGATTTAAAGCAAATATAAAGACACGAGAGCAGCCTACCTGGTTGAGAGTATTGGATATTCAAGTATGATATAAACACGTGATTTGTCTTTGTCTTCATGCCTGTTAAACCCTGTGAGCGTGTAACCTTGCAATGATTGGGAACTTGACGTGTGAACCCACTTTCGAAGACTTCCGAATTATTTGTTTAAATCCAGACATGCAGATCACTTGAACAAGACATTAGAAACAGACCCACAACAGTTAATTTTCTGAGTACCTGTTGTGGCACACATAAGGGTGGTGTGAAGCCTGGTGTTGGCTTCGTGCTTTGTGGTTAGGGTGGTTGGCTTAGGATCTTCGGGCCCTGAGTTCGAGCCCCGTAGCTGCTGAATTAACATCAGGTGGTGTTGACTCAGCCTGCCATCTTTCCGAGTACCAGTGTACTGGTAGAAGGGCACAGCATCAGCGGCACAGCCATGCTTCCAAGAATTGATAGCTATCCCAGGAGCCAAGCTGCCATATGCAAGAACAGAACAGGGGTGTGTGAACGAAGATGATCCTCAGTGATTCAGGTATGCCACCAATGCACCAGAGTACAGATCTAAGCAGAGAGAAAGGTATTCAAGACAGCTGTTCACAAACATCTCAGATCATCTCCAATCAAAAACCATGATCTTTTCTACCCTCATTAACCCTCACCCCAAGCCCTCCTGTGGGTGTGTGATAAGATCCCCTATATCACAGGTGACCTGAACAAACACACGTGGCAGATGAAGCAATATGGCATCCTTCGAACCCAGTGGCTGCTTACAATACCTCTCTCCTTCCACCAAGCCCCCTGGTTGTGATCTGCCTCAGAAAGAATGGTGCCACCTTAACTGGCTCCCAATGGGTGCTGGTGGGTTCCATTGCAACATGTTCTCCTGGGACCTTCCCCGACTGCGAGTGGAAAAAGAAGACCCTTTTACAATTGGAACCCTTTTTTAATTTGTAGGTATTTCACTCCTTCATGGTGCCCGAAAACTGCAGCATGTTCATCGAGGTATACACGCTCGCCTCAAAGCTGTCGAGTCTGGGTTCAAATCCATACCCCGCCATGAACTGTCATCCCGGTGTTTCACACGCTTGGTGATTCATCAATGTGTGTTCGCTGTCTCTCGGATGCACGTTAAAGTTAAACGGCTGTCTCGTCTACCGGAATTAGTTAGTGGACATTAAAGATCCCACGATGTCCTTTGCGAATGGTAGGGGAACTACGGCCGGCACCCTGAACAACCTGCAAATTTCTGCCTGAACATCAGGCCTGGCCAGCCATGTGGCCGAGAAGAAGAAGAATACGAAGAAGAAGAACATGCCTAAAACTCACTTCAACAAAGTGGATTCATTTCCTTCTCTCCTCTATTTTGTGTATTTATGTGATTATTGTGCTTTTGGGAAGAATTTATAAACATTGCACCATATAAAAGTATTGATGGTAGGTTTCTGAAATGCAAATATTTAATTGTCTCCACCCACCAAAGGTGAAGGAGGTTATCTTTTCACCCCTGTCTGTCTGTCTGTCTGTTAATTGCTGGAATCCTTCGGATTTCGGCAATTATGTTGGTCGGTTGTGTGTGTCTGTCTGTCTGATTGTTTGTGTGTTTGTTTACCCTGTAGCAGCCACACCATTTCAGCGATCATGACCAAACTGGGTACAGACGTCAGCCATGGTCCAACTTAGACGCTTGTCGTTTTTGGTGAATCTAGGTCAAAGGTCAAGGTCAAGGTCACCGAAAAACCGAAATTCTTATTTTCGCAATAACGTCCGCTAAAATGGTCGTATCGACTTCAAACCAAATTCAAAATGTGCATCTTCCAATTCTGCATCCAACCATATGTCTCATTGGGGTGTCCCACCAACACCCTTATTAGCGGTCGGGGGTCGAATGTCAGGGGGGTCGGGTCAAAACTTTCAAATTGTGATAAAAACGCCATTTCAAGTCCAATTGACTTCCAAGTTATGATCATCACCAAACTAAGTGCTATAACTCATGAAACAGTAGCACTATCGACTTATAAGAACCAAATTGATTTCCAGGTTTTTGTTTTTTCAGAGATCATGGAGATATGACAAAGTTATTCCGGCAATTCCTTGCTAAACGAGCAATTTCATTTGTTTGTTTGTTTGTGAACACAATATCTCAAAAGGTTATGGATGGATTTGGACGAAATTTTGTGGACAGGTTGGGTATGTGACGAGGACGAAATGATTAGATTTTGTTGAAGATCCGAATCTGGATCCGGATCTGAGAATTAAGTGATTCTTCACCGTTGAGTGATAGTGCTAAACTAATACATAGCACGATATCTCAAAAAGTTGTGGACGGATTCGGACAAAATTTGGTGAATGAGGTGGTTAGGTAACAAGAACAAGCCGATTCGATTTTAGTTCAGGTCCGAATCCAGATCCGGCCCATCAGTGGGATACAAAGCGTTAATCAGCGTGGTGGAGGTATGCGGTCCACCGAATGTCTTTCTAGTTTCGTATGTATTAAGTAGATGGCCCCATCAGAGTAAAAATTCAGAAGAATATTTGAGGGTATACAATGATATGTATTATTTTAAAGTATGGTACATAGGTGTCGAACATTAACAATGGTCTTCTGGAATCCAAAAGGAAGTGAACCTATGGTCAGTCACTGCACCTCCAGGCAGGTGCTCATCAGATCACAATGTCAAATAATGAATCCCTATTTTGTTTAATGGTGTTATATCGCCGTTTCCTTCATTCGAAGCTGAGCGTAATGTCATCAGAGACGGAATTCCTAAAATAGGAACCAATATGGGGCAACTGAAGATTGTTCATGCCACCTGCCATGTACAGTGTTTCTCTGTGCTGTGTACGTTCTCCAGCTCGACCTATGTATTGAAACCTCACATCCTGCTTCAGTATCTTGTGGCAACATCTATCTGTCCCGGCACAAAATCTTCCAGGACGTTTGTCTGGCCAAATTCGGAACTTGTTCCTATTATTTCCCCCATTTTTGTACGTTTTCTATCCCAACTGAATTCAAGTGGCATCTGCATCCTTGTTCGGAAAAAGAAGGCATGAGAATGAAAAATCGAGAGCTGCTGCAGCCGAGGGTTCAGAGGAAAATAAAAGAGCATAGCTTCCTCCACCCACTGGAATATTTTCTGCTTTCTTTCATTCCTTACATTTCACTCGGAGGGAGACTTGGACACAGTGGGCTAAGATGAAAACGAGTGTGACAAGCATCGAGATGAGGGTGGTGTGAGATAGAGATGGAGGAGGAGGAGGAAAAGGAGAGTTGGGTGGGAATGACAGACACAGAGAGAGAGAGAGGGAGGGAAGAGTTGGTAGTTTAGCCGTGAGCAGCTGTCAGAACAGTTAGACAGGTTCTGTACTGAAAGGGCCGCAAAGGGATTTACCTTTTCTTTCTCTCCTGCAGGTCTCTGTTTTCATTTCACCCAGTTTCAACTCTCTCCCAATGGGGGACAAAGAGGTGAACAAAAAAGAACTGCTACAGTTGCTGCAAATGCCAGGCAATGGGGAGTGTGCGGACTGCGGCAAACCAGGTAAGTGAAAGGGGAGAGGGAGAGGGAAGCATGACACAACGACAGGTAAATAGACAGGTAAGGTGAAATTAGTATGACGACTCGGTGTGAACGCTTGATTCGTGATGCTGTTGCCCCTGGTTCCAATGTACTCATTGTGCATCAAGTCATAATGCCCTATTTGCCTTTCATGTAACATATGTGAAACCCTTCCATAAGGCTTACAGTAGTAGAAAAAAAAATGTAAAGACAGATACCGAGACACAAAGAGAGATATGGCAGTGAGAGCTCATGTAGTTTGCTTTGTGTAACCTCATGAAGTACAGCACAAACCACAGGGGAAATGCCATTGGGGAACTGTCGACTTTGTTTCTTTTATGGGCATTTATTTATTTTTTATTCCCATTAACTTCATATTGTCACTGTGTATGTACGGCATATAAAAACAAACCACCCGTGCACACACGCAGCCCACTGCGTTTCACAATTCCCATCCACAGGTTCGTTTAAATGCATACCTGTCTCGTCGTCGTCCGACCTACAATTGAGCGGTTCCGCTGGGACAGGTGAAGAGGATTTGAATCAGGAACTGGGATAAACTCCGGAAAATGAAACAAAGAGGGGAAAGATAACAATCCTTTGTGCAGAATGCAGCCATTATTATGACATGGAGGTTCAAAAGTTAATGGGAAACGCATTCTAATTGGGATCCCAAAAGGAATTAGCATGATGCTAGCTGAGAGGATCATTAACCCATCGTGAAGACAAAAGGTAACTTGGTGTGGTTCTCTTTAGGGGTTATTGTGCATTGAATTGGCAAATGGGGAGTGCTTTGAATTGACAAAAGGAAGGTATAAGAGAGGAGGACATGAGAAAGGTGAACGGAGGGGTGTTTGATGGCGGTGGGTATAAAATGGAAAGGAAGTTTGGAGGAGATGCAAGTAAATGGAAGGTACAGGAAGATGTACGACGCTTGCAATGGCAAGGCAAGTGGACTTTTTGAAGATTTCATTCTTGGTTGCAAGCAGTTTAAGGAAAGAGGAAGAATGACAATGGAAAACCAGAGAAACTGGTAGTAATGGGGGAAAAAATGTGCCTTGGGAGGTCATTGGACACATGGTGATGACTGACATTGACTTATCATCACTGTTTATGAGAGCATGCCTGGTGTTGGCTTAATGGTTTTGGTGGCAGGCTTGGGATCCTGCTTGGCTGTTGAATTAATACCAGGTGAGGTTGACTCAGCCTGTCATCCTTCAGAAGTCAGCAAAATGAGTACCAGATTGTTGGAATGATTGAGCTATTTGAGTATCCTGCGCCAGAGAGGTGACCCATCCAGGTTTGTGCCCAGGAGACTGTGTCGGCAGCACGGATGCTATGTACAGAGTATGGTCCCAATGGATTAGCTTGGATCCCAGTGGATTTATGAGAGCATCGACAAGCAGCAGCATTGTGAACCCATCATCAGCTGTCCAGTTAGAAAGGACCTCATTTGATTTTGGAACCAACTATCTGCACTCTGTTGGTGATTCGGATAGGATTTGAAGGTTTTTAGGTTTCAGGCCACTCCCAGATGGCTGGAATGGGAGCTTGTGCAGGAGGCCTGCTGAACAAGTCTCGTCAAACTTGCCGAGCAGGTTGGAAGAGTTTTGAAAACTGGCAACTATTGTTGGCAGGTTGATGTGAAACGAGTTGGAATGGAATGGAGTTAGGTGAGCTCAGATCAAGTGTTTATCCTGTACCTGTGTGCACAGATGAATGTATTACATTTTTATACAATTGACGTTGCATTTTGTGCGGCTTAAGATAGGTACTAAACCTCCCTGAGCAAATATCTCATGATGATTTGTTATGAAAACGATGGCATTACATAATTGCATCTTTTACCAAGTAAACATCCATCCATCCATTGGGACCATACTCTGTACAGAGTGTTGGTGTTGCCGAAGCAGTTTCTTGGCAAAGGTTATACTGGGTGGTTTGCCATTGTCTTCAAAACACTGTTTGTCTGTGCTCTATAATCTTAAATGCTGAGCACCAAGCAAGGAAGCAGCACATAGCAGTTTTTTTTTTTAATTGTCTTTGGTACGACTCAGCCAGAGTTCGAACCACCAACCTCCCAGACTCAGAGCGGACACTCTAACAATTACACCGCTGAGTCTGGTTTATGACTTCCTCAGGCCCCATTAATTCACCGCTCAGTGACGGTCCCTTTGTCTAGCTCCATAAGACAGCTGGTTGCATGGTCAGGGCCCAGCTGGCTGCACCTGCTCAGTTTGTAAAAATCAGCTATAGTTCGTCATGTTGGTAGCTGTGGTGATGTTGAGCTGGGCTAGTTCGAGAGATTGGACTGGAGATGAGTGGTGGGATCTTTGATTTGCTAAACCTATCATCACAGACACTCTAACCTCAGACAAAACCATTTTAAATGTAGAATGGAAGTTTTTCAAAAGTCATTAATTTTGTATCTCCCTTGTCTCTTATTCCTCCATTTTGCATCTCTGTACACTCACCCATTCTGAATCGCACCCCCCCCCCCCAAAGGTCCTGAATGGGCGTCGTACACCCTTGGGATATTCATCTGTCTGTCCTGTTCGGGGATCCATCGCAACCTACCAGCCATCAGTCGGGTCAAGTCACTCGAGCTCGACTTTTGGGACAAAGAACAAGTACAGGTAAGATTAGCCTGGCTTGTGAAAGCTGTTCTCTTGTGAGACAACATATCAGAGTCGTTCAACAATCGGCATCTCAATGACCCAGTCATATATCCGTTGAGCTGAGCGACCCATTCAGACACCCTAGTGATCTGAACTCACAAGTAATAATTCTGAATGTTTGCAGTTGTTTTATTACTAGTAAGGAAATGTAGTTCATATTCAAAAACTTTCTCATACACTCACCTTTAACACACCTGAACTGTAAGGAATTCGCAGCATTTGTTTCCATCGTCCAAAACAAGGCATTTTGGGATTTTTGTTGTTAATGAGAAATGCCACGCACTTCAACAACTAATATAACTTTCACTGGGCATTGAATTGGTCATTTTGTGCAAAGGAATTCTAAGTTTACACTGGCAAAGTTGAGATTGGAACAATATATGAAAATGCAAAGTTGTAAAGGTAGTTAAAATAAGATATATTGTAACGGTCGCCGGATTTGGACCAGTGTCTGTATCCCAATCCTGACAAACCAATGTAACTTGGACCATGGGGTGGACACGTGGTCAAATCTTCCTTCCAAACGATCATCAATCTAGCGACAGATTGTCCTCGGAAACCCAACGTTATCTGCTGGGAAAGCTGAACAGATCTTTGCTTTGGTTTCACATGTCCAGAACCTCTAACGAGATCTGCCGCCAACGGTAATTTCCCCGATTAATTAGGATTTGGGGCCAAGCAAACCCCAGGGGATGTACTGCGATTTTACAACCTCCTAACAAGTGCTTTACGCCAAATTTCTAATTCCCACTAGTTTAACTCGTGTCGCGGTTATTATTCCAAATGGAACCGTGCACCAGGCCGACACATCGGTGGTGAGAAACAAGTTGAACAATAAGTGAGAAAGAGGGATAGGGAGAACAAGAAGAGAAGGCACAAGTATCACATTTATTATTCTTTCGCGTACAGACTATATAAATCCCATGTGCTCACAATATCTTGACCTCTTACGCATTATCTTGTAGCAATCACACCACACAGATTTAGACAGGGCGAGATCCCAAGACGATGGAAGAAAAACCTGATCCCCATGTGATGTCTGTTCACGAGGGGAGCTAGATGGTGGAGCTCTTAGCGGGAAGAGACTTGTCTGGCGGCGTTGCATCCCCACCCCTTGGCTTTTTCTTACCTCGCGACAGTTGCTGATTGGCTCTCGCCCAGCCTCTCTGAGCCTCACACCATGCTGTGGTTATGAGCAGTTTCAGGCGGTTCTGGCAGTTTCCAGCATAGGCTGTCGTTCTTATCTTAGCGCACAATCGCGAGGTGTTATTTTTTACCATCTTTGGGAGGATTGGGTGATTCATTGAGCTTGCGTGAATACCAGTTCACTTTAAAGAAACACACATAGATAAATTATGTATGGAGCGATTTAAAGACTTGATGAGAGGTAATGGTGGGGAAGTTTGGAGACACATTATGATGGGGATGGGTCATGATAATCATCTCCTAACGAAACTTTGACTCATGCTCTATCGTTTGCACATAGAAACCACACACTAATGCTAAACATGTATTTATTGTGTAACAAATCTATTGTCGCATCAGAGGAGTCGTGAACATAGTCGCTCTGAGCCAGAGGTCTTACAAATGCCTCTGCGGATCCAGAAACGGTGTTTGTAGTTACTGCATTCAAAATTACGAGAATTCCTCAAGGTTCACCCAACGTCGTCAAAACTGGCGGTGTTCACGTGGGAAGGCAGGAAAGTTGGGAAACTTTTTCTTCACAATTAAAATGGTTTATAAAAGCAATATGGGAGAGGAGATACAAGATGCTAATGAATAAATAATAGGAATATATCAGGTGCTTCAAGGACAATGAGTATGGAGGTGCATGCCCTCGCGTACAATGAAAGGACATAAAACACCAAAGCCTAACCCAACTATTGCGCCAAAAATAAATCTCGGGACTCGCACAACAATGGGGAATGAGCGAGGGCTTTAGGCAAGACACGAGTTTGTTGTGGGTCCAGTGTGGTCCGAGCCTGGTGCGGCACAGGGAAGGAGGATGGTGACGAGGAGAGGTACGGCAAGGTGAAGAGGGATGCTGCCTCTGCCAAGGTCCGATCCTAAATCCAACTCTAACTATCACTACAACTGCAAAACCAGAACGAGAACTGCCACACTTGGGGGCGGTTGCGGTCCTCATAAACTTTGCCACCACCTTTTCAGGGGACGCGTCCCGCTCATTGGCTGTCCTCTTCTGGAGGCACGCCATTTTCTGCGCCATCCTGCCTTGAGGGGTGGTCCCATTAAAAAGTCTTACGCCTTGCTCCAAGGCTATGCAGCTAATCTCACTGCCATGGCCTGCAGTACACTGGCCAAGCAGTTGCTGCTGATTGGTCCTAAAGAGCAACACTCTTTCCAGTTGTGCCTTTGTGCCCAAGTCCTCAAAATCAGCTCTGTTTTACACAACAAACGTAATGCTGTCTTAAAGTTAACTTTAAGTTAAAGTAAACTTTTTGCTTCCTCAGTGCAAGTTTTACAAGAGACCTACTCTGACATTTTCCCTGTGACAAGAGTAATCTAAGCTACGCGGTCACACGGTACATGCTATTCTTACCACAATCTAGCTATGAAACCCCCTCCCCTCTTTCCACGTCACACTATTTTACACCCTTTACCCCATAACACGTCCCCGCAACAATATAAATAAGCATGTATCTGATGTGCTGACTTGTTCACCATTCATGGATTCCGAGAAGGATCTCTGCACTTTGTAAAGATCATGAAGTGTCCCAATAAAGCAATGTACTCTGTCACGATTGGAAATTTTAGTGCAAGGTATTACGCAACGGGCGTACTATTGTGAGGGATACCATGGGATTTTGATATCCATATCATTGCACGATGAGCCAGCCAGTATTGGCTCCTCACAAGGATAGTTACCTGCTGACAATGTTCCCTGATAACAATGAACTAGTTAGTATTGGCATTCTGATTTGGTTGTACCTGGAAATGAACTCAGGCTGAGTCAGAAAAAACATCAGCATCAATAACTATATTAATTTGATGAAGATGTACGAACAACTTCAACATAATTGGAGACAAACGGGTACAATGACAGTAAGGCCAAAAAAAAAAAAATGTTGCATTGGCATAACCCTAAAAATTCCGCCGACCCTACGTTTTTTTTTTTTGTTTTTTTGCTATCGAAAAATTTTGCCGACCCTATTTTATTGCTATTTTTGTTGTTTTGCTATCGTTTTCAAGTATCTTGTTGATTGCGATCGCGATCGCAAAAACCCGGAAGTGTTTCGGACAGAACCCGCCGACAAAAAGGGTGGTACTCGAGCCGGGGGAGATTTTGGGAGGGATTTATTAGGAAAAAAAAAAAAAAAAAAGATCCCGACCGACCTACCCTATTTTTCAGTGACCCGTTACGCCAATGCAACATTTTTTTTTTTTTGGCCTAATGGTATGATGTATGATGGAAGGCATAATCTACATAATAAATACGCATAAATGGCAGGAATTCTGAACACTGCACACTCCTTGTGTGAACAGTGCGTCACCTCAATCTGCTCCCCTACCCCAGCTTGGCTAACGATGTCTCCTATTTACCTGGAAATGACCCCCATCGATTTTTTTTTTGGCAACCGTTTCAACAAACTTGCTTTAACTTGCCGTCCTGTCTGTTCAAAGAACAGTTTGTATTTGGAAAAATCCATAAGACAAAAACCAAATGTAAGAACCACACAGTGGAAGAATGTAAAACTACAACTCACCTGAGATTTTGTCTTGTTTGGACAAAACCTTCACTCGGTTGTGCTTTGGCATTTTTCTGCTCTTAGTCCGGTAAAACTATGCTGAATATGGCCAAACCAAGAACAAATTGCTTCAGAAGGTTTTTTTTTTTGTTTTAAATAGTTCCCTATAACCCCCTCTACATCATATCAAAAGTTATCTCAAAGTTACCCCCCCCAGGGCCCTAATTTGCATAAATTAAAGATGGCCCCCATGTCAGAATTCAATGTACAGCAAACTTTTTTCTGGGTGGTTTTAGGGCCCATAAATGTATTACCAACAGATAGGAATGTGATATCAATCTATCGAATAAGGCTACTTCCATTATGATATGACGTCACTATGACGTAGTATTACGTCGTGTCATGAAGTAGTCCCTGATTTTACTGATAATAGACATTTTGTACCTTGTTATTGTAATTCCCTGTATAATTTGGTTTTGATTGCTGTTTCTTTAGCCCTAGAAGACTCTTTGGGACCAAATACTACCTACTTACATGTAGTCCAATAAACCAGCTGCACTACTTAGTCCAATGACGTTGGGTACATTTTCAGGTAATAACTGCGAATTCGTTTTGCTTCAGGAATTGTAATTATTGTTACATCATGTTCACACCACAATTATGTTTCTTTGTTACATCTGATGTGATACATTCTGCACTTTCACTTTCAATATGTTACTAAAACATTACATTTGACTTCAGATGGACCACCAACAGTAGGAGCTGGCCAGCGGTGCTTCGGATGAGATCTGTATCCTCTGCCTTGAAAGCCTTAGGAATGGACAGCCAACAGTCAAGGTTGATCCAACAGGCTCGCACTGTGAGGACTTTCAATGAAGCCAGTGAAGCCCATAGAACTCCCTCTCTCCAAGTTAAGGAAGGGCAAGAACTTCACACGTGATGCAGGCAGATTCACATCGATAGACGCAAAATAGCCACCGCTAAGAGAAAGGCATCAGGGGAGAATATGCCTGCAGAGCCACCTCGCCTTCGCTCTCGAACGCCAGAATTTTCATTTAAAGACCACTGTTTCCTTTGTGGTACAAAGATTCTTACAACAGAAAGAAAGAACTAAGACTGTTTTCTAGTAAGGACATACGACTTTCAGAAATCTATCATTCAGGCATGTGATGAGGTGGGTGATGATGATAGCTGGGCTGGAGATGCAAGGCATAGAATAAGTAATGCAATAGACTTACCGGCTGCGGACGGTCTCCATAATCATGTCTGCAGTGTTAATTTTCGCTCTAAAAACCTATCTATTCCTCTGCGGTACCAACAAAGTGATGGAAGGGAACGCAGTGTATCAAAACCAGGCCGGAGGTCCGATGTGTCATGGGAAGAAGCCTTCTTCAAAGTGGTTGATGACCTCAGACAAGATGATGATGAGCAAACTACCGTTACAGACCTTGTGAGAAAAATGTCCCAGATTACCCCAGATACATGTAGCCCAAAATATATGCGTCAGAAACTTGAGCAGCACTTAGGTGATTCTGTTGTAATAACCAATATAAACGGGCGCCCAGATGTGGTCACATTCCGAACAAAAGCTGCCAAAATACTGCAGACATTTTATGATACCCCGTCGATAGATGAAAATCAAATAAAACAGCAAATTGTAAATGCTGCAGCAGACCTCGTTCGCAATGAAATCAAGTGCATTCAAACTTCAAAGGAGACTTATCCCGATAGTAACAAATTAAGCTCACTGGAAGATAACCTGGATTATGTCCCAGGTTTGTTGCGCACATTTCTGGACCATGTTCTAACAGGAAAGACTAAGGATCTCAAAGTTGCTACCTTTGGACAATGCATTGTTCAGATGACCAGACCAAGGATTGTTCTGGCTCCTATTCCCTTCGGTCTTGCTGTTCAAATGCACCACCAGTACGGATCGCGGTTCTTAATTGATAGTTTGAATAATCATGGGCTATGCGTGTCCTATTCAGAGGTACTGAACTTTGAAACAAGTGCGGCTTGTTTTAAGGGCACAGATATTCCAGTAGCTGGACACTTTGGTCAGTACATAGCAGACAATGTTGACCATAATCTGAGGACTTTAGATGGACACGGTACAGTCCATGCAATGGGCATCATAATGACAATGACCCCTGGTATGCCAAAAAGACAAGGTGCTATTCTGCAACTCACCCACCTCTCAACTGCAGGTGGACTGGAGGATACCAAAATTGCAATTCGCCACTATAGATACCTTAAAGGGAAGAGCCTTCCATTGGTATTCAGGAAATTGCCCCTTGTTGAAATAACTGATGAACAGCAAGGAAAACTGGACACTTTGTGGAAAGTATCATGGTCCCTTCGACCACGTTCTCCAGGCTGGAGTGGAATGATGCAGGCATTGCGCAAGGGTGACCATCCAGGAAAGGCTAGTGTTCACTTTCTTCCTATGTTGGATCTTGACCCAACTGATATGACCTGCATTTATTCTACACTCCACTTCGTTGCGACTGAAAGCAAGCGCCAAGGCACAGTTCCAGTGGTAACATTCGACCAGCCTCTCTGGTGGAAATATAGAACAATCATTCTGAATGAACATGCAGCCAGCATTCTCAAACCAATCATACTGATACTTGGGGGTTTTCACACCGCAATGAGTTACCTTGGCAGTATCGGTCACATAATGGAAGGATTGGGCCTGAAGGAAATGCTGGAGCTAGTTTATGCTGGCAATGCTGTGGCGCACATGTTAGGTGGAAAGGCATATGCAAGGGCTATTAGAGGACACTTCCTGGTAGATGCTGCTTTAAATGCGATCCTCTTAACACGATACTATGATATACTAGTTTTTTCAGAAGAGGAAGACGTCCCAGATACCTCAGATGACCTTCAGGAGGCCCTGAAATGCTGTGATGCTTTCCTGGCAGAGGAGATGACTGACGAAGTGGTTTGCCAGCAGGATGTGTTTGACCGGATAAAGGAGAAAATGGGAGCAGAGAAAGAACGTTTGCCTGAGTTCCCAACAGGAAGCCTTTGGATCCAGTACATGGGAATGGTGGATTTGCTGAAGATGTTTCTGAGATCTCAAAGAACGGGTGACTTTCAGTTGTGCCTGAGGTGTCTCCAGGACATGCATCCCTATCTTTCCGCATCTGGACACAACCACTACGTGAAATCAGTGCAGATCCATCTTCAGGATATACTGGAATTGAAAGAAACAAGCCCTGATGTCTACAACAGGTTCAGTTCTGGTCTTTTTGTCATCCGGCGCAGTGACCGCTTCTGGGCTGGGTTGCCTAGTGACCTAGTCATCGAACAGGTTCTTATGCGGACAATCAAAACCACAGGGGGTTTGACAAGAGGCCGGGGTATGGAAGAGAAGCAGCGGACACGCTGGCTTCTTGCAATCCCCGCCTGTGCTGACATCAATGAATCGATGCAGGAACTTACAGGTGCAACATACAGTACTAGTGATCAGCATAAGGACCTTTTTGTTGCACGGAAGGAACGCGATCATAAAGACACTTACGAGATCTTCCAGTACCTCAATGACTACAACCCATTCGTGTCAGAAGAAGGAGGATAACACAGCGTAGCCACTGGGGTGACTGCAAGTGCCTCGTGTAACCCACATGAAGCAAGGAAAGTCGGAGAAGCTATCTTGGACAAAATGGAGGGACAAAACGCATTTGACTTTGTCTTCAGAAGGAAGGAACAAATAGAAAGAATGGGAATGAAACAGCTGGTTGTGGATGGCGAAAAACTGAAAGTTGACCCTCAGCTTCTCTTTCAGAGGCTGCTAATTCTAGCTAACAACAGTGACTATAGCTTGGATAATCTATTGAAATATGAACTTTCTGCGCAACCGACAGCATTGTTTGATAAACACGGTCTTCTCCGCCAGACAAACAAGCCACAACTGGCTGATGCGCTACCGTCCACTTCATCAAATGAAGGCCAGCAGACGCGTGACAGCAAACCAGTGTACAATGTCCTCGATGGAGGTTCTCTTTTACAGATATTTCCCTGGAAAAGGGGTGAAACGTTTGACTCCATAGCTTCTACGTACGTCAAGTATGTGAACACGTTTGCAAATCCACTTGTCGTTTTCGATGGATATGAAACGGACAGCTACACAAAATATGACTCATCTCAGGCGATCAAAGGGTGCAGTTGGTCCAAAGGTGTTCTTCACTGGCAGCATGGCGCTAAAGTCGAAAAAGGAACGCTTTTTGGCAAATGTCGAAAATAAGCAGAAATTCATCAATTTCCTGTCTGAAAAACTCCAAACCCAGGGTATCAAAACATTGCACTCCAAAGGTGACGCTGATCTTTTGATTGCATTGACTGGGGTGAAGTGTGCAAAAATTGGTGCTACACATGTTATCGGAGAAGACATCGACCTTCTGGTGTTACTTTGTCACCATGCTGAAGAGGACATGAATGAGTTGACATTTCGATCGGACAAAGCAGTGAAACCAGATAAAAACACTAAAATTAGAGAGTGGCAGATCAATGCTTTGCAGACTTCTCTGGGTGAAAAGCTTTGCTACCTGTTACCCATCATCCATGCCATTGGAGGTTGTGACACAACTTTCGAGATTGTACGGGATTGGCAAGGGGACTACATCTCAAAAAGGCGATGTCAAACTCTTCGTTTGCAAAGCAGCTGGAGCAAGTGTTGGATTGTTCGACTCGTGAGGAGATGAAAACCTCGGGGGAGAAGGTCCTAGTAGAATTATACGGAGGCAAGAACACAGAGTCCTTAGATTCACTGAGGATAAGGAAGTTCAAGGACAAAGTAGTGAGGTGTGCTTCCAGCGTAGAGATACAAAATCTTCCACCCTCACTGGATGTCAGACAGTACCACATATATCGAGCCTTTTACCAAGCTAAATGTTGGATGTCAAAGGATGAGGAATGTGCATTGAAGGCAGTAGATTGGGGATGGCAGGATCTGCAGGGCAAACTTGTACCTAAAACAATGGACTGTCAGCCTGCCCCTCACAATATTCTAAAGTTGATAAGGTGCCAGTGTGAAGGGGACTGCTCCACAAACAGATGCAGCTGCAGAAAGCAAGGCCTGAAATGTACAAATGCCTGTAGTGAATGTCGTGGTGATGACTGTTCCAATAGCACAGCTATTGACGTGACCGAGGACGACACGGACTTGTAACTCACGGGGGGGCTGAGCTAAGTTGTGCAGCTGGTTTATTGGACTACATGTAAGTAGGTAGTATTTGGTCCCAAAGAGTCTTCTAGGGCTAAAGAAACAGCAATCAAAACCAAATTCTACAGGGAATTACAATAACAAGGTACAAAATGTCTATTCTCAGTAAAATCAGGGACTACGTCATGACACGACGTAATACTACGTCATAGTGACGTCGTATCATAATGGAAGTAGCCTTATTTGATAGATTGATATCACATTCCTATCTGTTGGTAATACATTTATGGGCCCTAAAACCACCCAGAAAAAAGTTTGCTGTACATTGAATTCTGACATGGTGGCCATCTTTAATTTATGCAAATTAGGGCCCTTGGGGGGGGGGTAACTTTGAGATAACTTTCGATATGATGTTGAGGGGGATCCAATGAACCAGTCAAAGCAAAAAAAACCTTCTGAAGAAATTTGTTCGAGGTATTTTATAATTTTACTGGACTATCTGCTGTTCTCACCTTGTCCCCCCCCCCCCCCCGCCCAACATAACCTCCTCCGTGTTTTAATCACAGAGAACAATAGTCACAGCTGAGTTCTAAATATTCATTACTGATGCCCTTGATGAAGATGTAATGCAATGAAAACAGATGAACAAGTGGGATGTTGAATGGAATAATTAGCACAATGATGAAAATGTTGATTTTTTTTGTTTTTTCATCTGCCTTGCGAGTTAGTTAAATGACGTGTAATACTTCCATTTTGACAATTCCATTAAGAGTGTATTATGCAAGTGGTTCCATGTGTGGGAAAGTGGTGGAGGGCCAGTAGTTGGTATTGTATTTTGTCGTCCTGAAGGCTGGCTGGATTGTTGAACATGCGCTTGCATGTTCGCCCCTTATGGCTGGTTCAAACTTACCACTTGATTGCTGGGTTTGTTTGAATGGAAATCGAGGGCGGGGCATGGGCAGAGACAATTCAATGAACTTTGCTGAGAGAGACAGTCACGGAAGTACAGTTATGGTAGAAAGCCTGGCATTGGCTTCGCGGTTAGTGTGGCTGGCTTGGGATCTTAGGGTCCTGAGTTTGAGTCCCTGTCGGCTGTTGAATTAACGCCAGGTGGGGTTGACTCAGCCTGTCATCCTTCTGAGGTCAGATAAATGAGTACCAGTTGACCGGTAATCGGGGCGTTGCATCAGCAGCATCGTCGTGCCGTTAGCCAATTATGGCACCTGCAGCCTTGTGCTGCATGTGAAGGAGGAGGAGTTATGGTAGACAAAGGACTTGGCAGAATTCTGGTATGAGACACCAGGGAGTTGAATCATTGGAGATTTGAGATGGCAAAATTGAGAAGAAAGGAGTTCGGTCCAGTTTTCAGAGTTGGTTCATCTAACAGTTGTGGAGCACAACAATGCATGCTCAGCCCTGCACTAGGCGAAAATAAGTTTCACACAATTTGGTTCATTGCTGTTTCCCTCTCTTCATGAGTCTGCAATTGGAGTGTGCTGTTTTACAAGCTGCTGATCTCCCCAGGACTTCCGCTGCAGCATCAAACACCGTTTTACAGGCTGTTGACTTCATCAGGGCTACCCAGCTTCATCACACACCATTTTCCAGCCTTCTGATACCCCCAAGGCTCTCATGCCTCTATTTACGAGGCGTTGCCATCTCTATTGCAGTTTGTTGCCTTGAATGTCCTCAGAGCTCTCCTGCCATACCGACGACACCACTTTGCATGCTATTTGTAGCCTCAGCACTTCCCTGACAGTGTCTATGGGGCATCATCTTCACAGTGGTTCTACAGGCAGTTTTGGCTGTTAATGATCATTTCTCCCTCAACTGGTTCTTCCTGACTGTCACCTTCTGTGTCCTCCCACGCTCACTGTCCTCAACTCAGGCCCGAATCCTCTCATTACCTCCACCACTGAAGGTGGACTGAGGTTCAGTTTTCACCCATCTGTTGGGTAGTCGATCTATCTACCCTTATTATCAGTATTTCCGTCGATATGTTGGGTAGTCAATCTTGTCTACCCTTATTATCAGTATTTCCGTCGATATGTTTGTCTGTCTGTCTGTTGGCTGCTCGCTAGAGTACCCTTATTCTGGACATTTCCATCTGTCTGTCTGTCCGCAAAACTTTGGTCGAGCCTCGGGGCTAAACCACTCAACCGATTGCAATGAAATTTGGTAGGTAGGACCAATATTTCTGGGAATCGTGTGCTTTCGAATATGGGACCCTGGGCCCTAGCAACGGCATAGCAATGGGCCTTTAAAGTGGTCAAAAAATCGAAAAAAAATATAAAAAATCGAAAAATCGAAGCTTAGAGTTCTGTGCGCAATCTATCTAGCTCCCTACATGCCAATTTGCAGCCCTAACAAAAATTATTTGTAGGAGGAGATGGGTTTTGGGCGAGTACATGTCGAACATTTCAGAAACGGTTAATTACGAATATCTCTAAGAGAAAGAGTCTGATTTTGATGAAACTTGGGTGAAATGTGTACAATGTGGCTAGCATGTACACAAAAATTAATGGTTGCTATACACACCTCCGTTGCTTAGCAACAGCTAAAATACTTTATCGTACATCGTACACTTATTGTGGACTGTACATACAAATTACGAAAATCTCCGATACATGCATACTCTAACTTTCGCTAATTTGTACTCTGATCATCGTGCCGTGGCCATTCGATTGTCAAAGAATGAAATTGATTGATAGCATGTACATGAATATCGGCTAGTCGCATCGGCCAGCTTGCCATCTCGAGCGAGCAGCCATGTCGCCTACCGACTTGTCGGTATGTATGTCTGTTCGGTCCAGTGCTCCGTTAATACAATGGCGATTTCGATGAAACTTGGTTGGTGGGTTCATACCATGACCTAGTTGTGTGCAAATGAGAACCGTTGCTATGGACCCATCCGTTGCCTAGCAATGGACCTTTGAAATTTTCAAAAAAAATCTCAAAATTTAATTTTTTCGAAAATCAAAAATTGGGCCACGAGCGACTGTGGGCAGTACATTCAGCCATATTGTCAAAAATTTCCAGCCGGATCCTATGAAAACTGTCGGAGAAGATAGACTTTGAATGAACCTTGGTCGAAAACAATAAAAAAAACGAAGTTCGTTATATCTCAGAGACGATGAGTCAGATATACATGAAACTGGTATGGTAGGTTCATGGTATGTCCTAGTTATGTGTGAGAAAGAACCGTTGCTATGGACGCTTTTGTTGGCTAGTACCGGCTGAAAAACGACTAAATTCGACTTGTTTGACTACCCATGTCTGCCTACCGGCTTGTCTGTTTGTCTATCTGTGAGTAGGATATCTCAAAAAGCTGAATATGGATTTCGACGAAACTTGGTGGCCTGGTTTGGTTTGTGATGAGGACAAATTGATTATATTTTGGTGAAGATCCAGATCCGGATCCGGATACGACAAATTTTTTAAAGTGATTCTTCACTATTGAGAGATAGGACCAAAAAAGATATGTAGCACGATATCTCAAAACTTATGGACGCATTCGGATGAAACTTGGTGGACATGTTGGGTGTGTGGCAAGGAACAAATGATTCGATTTTGGTGAAGATCCGAACCCGGATCTGGATACGAGAATTATTTAATTTTTAAAGTGATTCTTCACGATTGAGAGATAAGGACAAAAACGATATAGTACTGAAGAGCATGATATTTCAAAAATGTAATTGAGCTGATATGTTATCGTGGATCAGGTATTACGTGCCGGAGGTATGCGCTCTACCGAGTGCCACGCTAGTTTAGTTTCCGTTCTAATCCCCGCCAAAAGCATATTCACACATATTTTTGAAAACAAAAAAAATGACATTACAAGGGAAGATTTGCTCTATTATCATGAATTAATAATCCATTTCTTTTTCCTCTGCTTTTGTCATCTTCATATTTTGTGAATGTCAAGAATATTTATGAGGGTGAGATATTTTAGTTTCACGTGCACCTTTTATGCATCTTTCCAGGTTGTGCAAAGTGTGTTTTGTCTGTTCTTGGCACATGAGCTTCTTACAGTAGGTGTGAAGATAACATTTAAGCACAAAGAAGAACAAAAAGGTGACAAACAAAAAAATTCAAACAGCCAAAAACCTCTACATTCCTCCACCATCCTCCCACCACCACTCCCATGCGTAATTAATTTGTACAAGCCGACTTGATGGGTTGTTTGAGTGCATAAACCTCGTATATGACTACGTAAAGGTGCCGTAATATTTTTGGAACCTGAAATAGGCGTTTTAAAAAGCTTTTTTTCATTCTTTTTTTGTTTTTGTGAATGTGTCCTTAGTTTATGCATGGCCACGGCAACCAATATGTGAGTCTACGGTTTGAGGTTCGAGTTCCACCCTTCTACTACCGACCGACAAGCGGAGACTGCCAGTAAGCTGCACCTGTCTCAGCACAAAGTCTAATGAACCATTTAATGTGCTGCTTCAAGTCATACGAGAGGAACAATACTTTTTGTTCTCCAATATTATCTCTGTTCCATGGCTTAAATTGTCTCCTTCCTTGCAAGAGAGTCTGGTGCTAATCGAAAATCGGAACAATGCTGAGATTGCAGAGTAAGGCAAACTGTGATGCGGTGTCTCGCTAGGGTCCTTCGCGAACAGTGGATCAGAGCAAAGTATGAGCGCAACGAGTTCATTCTTCAGGCTAATCAAGAGGCCTATTCAACTGGTAAGGTTTGAAGATCAGTTTGCCGTCCATGGTGGTGTTTGTAGTTCCCCCTGGGATTTGTTATTCCATAACCTTTTCAAAATAGGTTATTCCAGCCATTTTGTTATCATATTCATGTGTAATTTATCTTTTTAACCATTTGTTGATCAAAGGGACCTTAAAGTCCTTCTCCACTATTAATTGCTGCAGGAAACAGGTAATGTACTTGTTTCAACTACCTGTTGGGACTTCTCAGTCCAAGCAAGATGACCAGCACAAGGAATTTGCAGCAGACTATGTTGCCATTGCATTCCGAAAATATCAACACCTCATTTGTGATGAGATATGAGGATTTCCACCGACTCCATGCTGCCCTGTGGTAGTAAATAAATGGTTTAGGTGCACAAATTATTAGACAAACAAAGTATAAACACTCCTTCCTCCTCCTTTTTCACGTACAACCCATACAACCCATACAAATTCTCTCTCCTCTTCACCAACAAACGATTTTGGTTTTTGGTCCTTCCTGTATCATTGCTGGTCTTGTACTACCTAGATTTTAAAAAATATATATATATTATTTCTCAAGAGTTCTGATAGAACTGTAATGAGAATATTAAATTTCTTTAGACAATTTTGTAATGGCAGCCACAATGTTACTTGATGTCATTTCTGAGTTGGAATTCAAGCAAAGCATGTCAGGTAACAGCTCACAGGATTTATGTATTGATCACCGATGTGGTTATCATAACACCGCAGCCAAGACTTCAATGATGGTCATAAACTAAAACTGGTTATCGCCAGCCTGTGATCTGGCGGGGCCTATTACCATGCCAATTATAAAACAGGATCACAATAAATTTAACCTTCCAGGGATCTCAAATGAACCCAATCGTTTGTGCCACAAAATGTCGGCAACATGAGGCAAACCATTCCTTCAGAGAGAAAAAAATATATATATATTTGTTACACAAGACACTGCCTGAAAACAAATCCAGAAAGTCAAAACCTCAAGACAAAAACCTACCGTGCTCCTTTGTTACCTTTGTTACTTTGTGCTCCGTGTGAGCATGTCGTTTTATTACATGTGGATACAGCACAGACATGTTGGATAAATTGGCCTTTTCCTGTGTTTGACTTCTCATGGCTCCATACTTGTTTAAAATACAAAATATGGAGGCAACATAGCATATGTATGAATTAGCAGTTTGAAGAGTAGTTGAGTTGACATGCTTTCCTGTGACCCTGTGGACGTGTGATCAGGATATCGCGAAGGCAACCTTTGGAAAAGAGGCAGGGACAACGGGCATTTCCAGAAACGAAAGTTTGTGCTGTCGGAGAAAGAAGGAACATTGAAGTATTTCATCAAATCTGATGTAAGGCCCGTGAGAAGATCACTGCACCCCATAATCCATCACTGCTGGAATACTTCATTGGTTAAGAGACCTACCCCTGCTTTAAATACTTTGCATGTTGTTATGTCATAATAATAATAATAATAATAATAATAATAATAATAAATTAATACTCCATCCATCCGGACATTAATTTGTTCTGGTTGCACCTTTATTTGGGAACAGCCATGCATTCCTACAGTACCACTTCCTGGTTAAAGTACTGAAATCCAGGTTGGCTGTACACGTCCACTCTTTTCTTCCTTTTCTCCCGTCAGTCGACTGCCTTTCTGAAGGTGTTCAATCCCACTCTCCATCCAGAGCTTCAAGCGAGCAGTGTACCACCATCTCATATCATCCCTCATCCTCACTTGCTCATCCTCATTTTTTTTCTATCCTCATCAACTCTACCTAACCCAACTCTCATGCTTGCAGGTTGACGTGTATTAATCCTCCCAAACTCAACTCCCTTTGTTTCCTGATTGTTATTCCCTTACCTCTTGTGGCCCAATTGCCCCAGTGTCAATTTGTTGCCTTGATACCCTCTGTAACCTTAATGTTCCACGAGCCTCCAGGGTGTCTATAAAAATTGTTTTTGAAAGGGTACTAGCTAAGAATGGTCTACTTTGAAAAAGGCACCTCCACATGGAAGTACGAGTACTATCAAATCGCTGGCTGAACATTACCTCCAGAAGGACGACGTAGTGCATGATGCGATGTGGATGAGTTTTTGATTAAATCATATTCACCATATCAGGGGTGTGTTCAGTTACCAAACAGCGAGCTTGCCCTTGCCAAGCCAGCTGGTCCTTATCACCGGTTTCGAATGGAGAGCTTGCTTGAGTGCTTAAGCCACTTGGCGAGCGTTCCACAAGAAACTTGCTAACTGAACACACCCCTGTTATCAAACCCTCGAGTAGCTAACCAAAATGAAACTATACCCCTCTGATTCGATGGCTCGTTGCTCTCACTTTGCAGACATATCGTGGCCTTTGTTGATTTAGATTTTTTGTTTGTTTGTTTGTTGTTGTTTTACTGCTCATTCCTTCAGGTTAAGCCATTTGTAATACTGCATCACATTACAATGGCGATTTGATTATTTTGATGTATTCTGATTGTCACAATATGTACGATTATGTGATTGTAGATTTTTAACGTGTCGACATTATGATATCACATTATGTGATAGATTATGTGTAGACATTATGTGATCAAAAAGATTTGACGATGTTGTATTTGTGTGAGTATTATGATGTAGTAAATTGTTCTGCCTCTACCCCTGATCCACAACGACTGTAGTTCAAGGAACCAAAAGCAGAGCTGAAGATCGCTGAGCTGAATGCCACATTCCAGCCAGACAAGATTGGCAATCCCAATGGCCTGCAACTCACCTACCTGAAGGATGGCAGCACGAGGAGCCTTTTTGTCTATCATAACGATGGGAAGGCACGTCGAATCTGTTTTACTGTAAACGGTGCAGGACAACCATGTGGACTCTAACCGCATCACTGGTCCAAAGGCCGATGTAGAGTCGAATGTGCGATCATTAATGTCCACAAGTATATGCAAGCTGATCAGGTTATCGGCTTCATGTGTCCTATAATATGTTTGGAATTTATGAATTGTAAATGAAATAGAGTGAGGCTCGCTTAGATGTATATTTACCCCGCACACGTGAAACGAAGAGCAGGGTTCAGCAATTCGTTCACTTGTGGCAGTCTGTCCGTCCGTCTGTCCATCCACAAACATAATGTGTGTAATCGAGGAACAGCTTGATTGAAATTGAATGTGATATTTTGAACCCGAATCGGAACATGCATCCGAAAACGAACCTGCAGTTTTACCGTACCTTGGCTCTGAATTTGTCACGATCCTGCGTGTGCACAGAGAAGTGAGATAATTTATTTACTGTCTCTACCTGCCGAGAAATCAAACAAAATTGCAAATCATTCCAAACAAGAAACTTACTGTTTTATGGGTGTTATAAAGGACGCAAACAACAAGTAGAAATAACTAATCCAACGTGTTAAATAAGGTGGTGTGTAAGACATGTAAGTCAGGGCCAGAATGCACCGCGGGGCAATACAATGTGTAGGGGCCCCTTTCATCCGAGCCCCCTTCAAAAAATTTTGTAAACAACCTATACGGAGGTTTCCGTATTTTCGTTGTCAGAAACACATGCCATGTTTAAGATAATTTGGGGTTTATGCACTTATTCCTATATGCAGATTGTTTAACCCATTTCACCCCTACCTGTCTATTTGTTAATTACCGGAATTACCAAATACCGGAATCCTTCGGATTTCGGCAATTATTTTGGTCGGTTGTGTGTGTCATTCTGTGTGTCTGTCTGTCTATCTGTTTGTTTGTAGCAGCCACACCGTTTCCACAATCATGACCAAACTGGGTACAGACGTGGGCCATGGTCCAACTTAGACACTTGTCGTTTTTGGTGAATCTAGGTCAAAGGTCAAGGTTACCGAAAAACCGAAATTCTTATTTTTGGAATAACGTCCGCTAAAATGGTCGTATCGACTTCAAACCAAATCCAAAATGTGCATCTTCCAATTCTTCATCCAACCATACGTCTCATTGGGGTGTCACACCAACACCCTTCTTAGCGGTCGGGGGTCGAATGTCAGGGGGGTCGGGTCAAAACTTTCAAATTGCGATAAAAACGCCATTTCAAGTCCGATTGACTTCCAAGTTATGATCATGACCAAACTAAGTGCTATAACTCATTAAACAGTAGCACTATCGACTTGTAAGAACCAAATTGATTTCCAGGTTTTTGTTTTTTCAGAGATCATGGAGTTATGACAAAGTTATTCCAGCAATTCCTTGCTAAAGGGGCTGTCACACCTTGACGTTTTAGCCAGCGTATGCCAACGTAAGAAAAATTTGGCGAATACGCTGGCACACGTCGAATACAATATGGGTAAGTTTGGTATGCGTTAAGAGCACGCTGAAGCACGCTGGCATACGTCGTAGTACGCCGAGCTCGTCGACAAATTTTAAGCATGCTCAAAATTTTTGACGTATGCCAGCATATGACTTACACGTTCCGCATACGCTGGCCATAAGTTGTAGGCACGTTTTGCGATCATTGACACACGTCGACACACGTTACTTGTAAGTTACTCATAAGTCGAAACACATCGAGGTAATGTTTAGCGTACCAAAAATTTATTTCTAACCTATGAGTAACGTGCTTTGAGCCTATGTGTAATGTCTCTCCAACGCATATTGACGTATGTAGGCGTAATTGACGTCTTCTGGACGACCACAGAACTTACTGAACGTGTTTCTAACTTACAGCTAACATATAATGGTGTATTAGCAGCGTTTAGGGGAATTGGTATATAAAAATGGGCTTCACAGGAGGAACCCGTCGGTGTTCCAGACTCCATGGTTTTTTTTTTCGGTTTTTTTTTTTCTTCGCCATGACGGTGATGTTGACACTTCGATGTCTAGTGTGCTTATGATTTGAATCGTCGAGCGGCAGCCTTTTAGTAGGCAACGCCACGTGATCGTCGGCGATACTCTGCCGCGCGCTATGCATAAGTTAGACTATCGTTGGGCATAAGTTGTGAACGCCGACAACACGCGAAGCATTCGTTGGTATAAGTTATCTATTAGTTACCGAAACGTTCTGTGTACGTTACTAATACGTTATGCATACATCCAACTCATTAATATACGCCCAAAACTGAAAAAAACATCAATAGTTCAGTGTACGCCAGCGTTTTAGATCAATTTTGATACGTTGCCATACGCTGGCTAAATCGTCAAGGTGTGACTGGCTTAAACGAGCAATTTCATGTTTTGACCTCTTTCTGTCTGTTTGTCTGTATGTTTGTTGGTTTGTGTGCAGGATATCTCAAAAATTTGTCGACGGATTTGGATGAAACTTGGTGAACAGGTTGGGTGTTCGGCAAGGAAGAATTGATTCAATTTCGGTGAAGGTCCGAATCTGGATACGAGAATTATATTTAAGTTTTTAAAGTGATTCTTCACCATTGAGAGATCGGGCCAAAAACGATATGGTACTGCAGAGCATGATGTTTCAAAAATGTATTGATTGGGCCCAATGTGATATATTAACACTGCACACAAAGCTCGGCAATGTCACAATTTTTAACAAGGGGTGACGAGACACTTGTGGCCACCCTGTAGAACACAAATCACCCGATTGACACTTTCAAAACCCTTCCGTTTAGCAATACTTGGACATGTTAAATAAGGTGGTGTATGAGACACCATCAATGCCACTAAACTTCCAGAATTTTTTAATATGATCTTTAAAATCGTCGTTTTATTCCAATTTAATTGTAGACCGAAACACTGTGTGGGGAGAGGGGGTAAGGTGTTCAATGAATGTCTCCAGTTAATGCAATGTCATTGGAGTACAAAATGTGCAAACGCAGCAGTGATCGAGCCAAGTACATGTTAGAGCTATGGTAAATGGTACAGCAGTTCGGGGCATGAGGATAAAATATTCAACCATCACCAATATTCTACTATGAATCAAAACACCTCTCTCCAATATCAAGCTTTTTCTTGCTGGTCTTATATTGGATTTGTTTTTGTTTTTTCAATACAAAATTGAGGGGAGAGTGAGGTGATGGAGTGGGCAACATACTGGTAGGGAGCCAACTGGCAGACACAACAAGCGAGGGAATGAACAGAGAGGAAAAATGTGGAGAGAAGTAGGAAATACAAATGGTGACCGGCAAGTACGTTCAGGGTGAGTGAGAGGAGTGTTGATGTTGGTAGAAGATATCGCAGGTCGTGGTGTAAAATGACATTACAGGGTGGTTTACTTCCACCTTGAACCCTAGGATGGAGGAGTAGGGTTGTACTGATTCAAGAAGATGATTCCACAAGTGGGATAAAAGAGGGAGAATAAAGTACAGGTGAACAGTAAGTGTGAATTTGACAGTTCACAAGAAGGAGGCTTACCGAAACAATGTGTGTGTCCTGGAGATAGTGGGGAGGAGTGGAGTGCTGAAAGAGCAGAGGGAAGCAGGGAGCAAGTATCTGTACAGGAGAGGTTGGGACTAATGATGAGGGCCAGAGGTTTGAGGGACTGAACTTCTTTCAGTCGGTGATCAAGGAAGTAAATAACAGTATTTGTGTTTGCGAGATGATCCTGAAGGAGAGACAGGGTGATAATATAAGATTTCCCTGGTTTGAAAGACGTTCCCTGTTACAGGCCGACATCTCATCCTTTCCACATCTGCTGATTACAGTCATTACGATGGGTTACCTTCCAGACAGAATAATGTGGAATAATATCTACAAATAGGTATACAGGGTTTTCAAGAGCATTGAATATATCATTGATGTATACAAGGAACATTACTGTGCCAAAATCGTTGCCGAGGAGCACTCCAACCTCCACTCAGAGAAAAGATGAAAGGCTACGATTGAGAACTGTGCATTGACTGTTTGTGTGATGTAAGTCAACCAACCAGAAATTGAGGTGCCCTTGGATGCCACGGGCAGAAGGTTCGGCAAACTCAGCTGTGTGCCAGACAGCCAGACAGTATGAAATGCCAGAGATGCAACCTTGACATCTTGTTTAAGATTCATTGCCTCCATCCATTGTTGAGAGAAGCAACCCCAAATCCAAAGTTGGATGACAAGGATGGAACTGAAACCAACGATCAAGAATCGTGTCTTTTGAGAAGAGTTGCAATGATTGACTCCATGACGACTTATAACTTGAAGTAATCTTGCTGGTTTGTTCTTGCTGTGTCAGGAATTGGTGTTGGCTGACTTCCTGGCATATGGAATGCGGCCTAAAGTGAAGGACAAGCCCAAGGGAGCATCAGAGGACAAGGAAGAGTAACAGAGCTAGATTTCAGGAGTTATGTTCACATAATAGCAGTTATTATGCATTTCAGAAGTTCAATTTTTTTTTGTTCATCACAAGTTGTCCTTAGTGATGACGCAGCAAAGTTAATCATTCACGAAGGACAGTTCAAATGGGAAAAGCCTCATTCTTATGAGAGATTTACCTGGAAAACGATCGTGCTTCCAGCTTCATCCAGAATCAGACTGTCGTCTCTGCAGTTGAGAATGGTTAACTCTGACCGAGAAAGGGATGTGTACACATAAAATTATAATGGAGGCCCGTACTCTTGGCAGAGCTTTGAGGTATCCATGACAATTTGAGAAATGGTTCAAGGGTTGAAGCACAAGGCTGTTCCATTGTAGGACAATCGGCTGGAAGTGGCAGCAATTTATAATTTGTTCAAGGTGCCGGTGAT
>NC_140975.1:42889363-42901863 GCF_056783735.1 Eptatretus burgeri
AGAGAGAGAGAGAGAGAGAGAGAGAGAGAGAGAGAGAGAGAGAGAGAGAGAGAGAGAGAGAGAGAGAGAGAGAGAGAGAGAGAGAGAGAGGAGGGGAGAGAGGAGGGGTAGAGAGAGAAACAGAGAGAGAGGAGAGAGGGGGGAGAGAGAGAGAAAGAGAGAAAGAGAGAGAGAGAGAGGAGGGCGGGAGGAGAGAGGGGGGGAAGGGGGGGAGAGAGAGACACAGACAGACAGACAGACAGATAGACAGACAGAGACCCTGACAGAGAAAACTGAAGAACCCATGAAGGAGGTTCAAGAGAAGGAAGTGAGTAAAGCATTTAACAAAATGAAAAGAGGGATCGTCTGTGGAGCAACTAAAGTTGCGTTAGAGTTAGTGAAGGTGCTTGGAACTGAAGGAGTGAAGTGAATGGTCAAGCTCATACCAAATGATTGGAGGAAGAGCATAGTAATACAAATTTTCAACCAGAAAGGAGTCATCTTAGACTGTGGAAATTACAGAGGCATCAAATTGATGGAGCATACTATCAAGGTACTGGAGAACTGGAGACGATTGTAGACCTCAGACTAATGGGGGATTGTGAAGACGGTTGAGATGAATTATGTATTCATGCAAGGAAGGGGAAAAGTGGATGGGATTTTCAACATGAGACAATTCAGGAAAAGATGCGTGAAGGAAATAAGAACCTGTACTGAGCATTCATATATCTTGGGAAGGCAAATGATAGGATTACAAGAGAAGTGGTGTATTTGTGTTTGAGCAAGGACGTGCCAGAGAAGATTGTTAAGTTAGTGCCGTGATGGAGATTATGCGTGAGCAAACACTATGGTCAGGACAATGAATGGGGACACACAATATTTTAAAGTTGATGGTGGGTCCATTCCAGGGTTCTGCACCAACTCACTTCCTTTTCATAATAGTGATGGGTCATAACAGTGCGAAATCACTCTGCCTTGGGTGTCATTTCCCTGGTCTCTGTATATGCTCCGACTGAGGCGAGTGATCTCACCATGAAAGACACGTTCCATGCCACGTCCAAGTCTGTGGTGGATCAGTGCATGGGTCCATCCATTCTCCTGGATTTTAGCTGCAACTTCAGAGTTGCAACAACAAGCCTGTGGTCGTTATTGAGGAACTGAGCACTCGGGTAGACCCTGCAGTTCTGGATGATCTAACAGCGACCATCAACGAGCACATGATCAGTCTCCTTTGCCACACCATCAGCATTGGAATACCAAGTACAGTGATGAGCCTGTGGGTGCTGAAACCATTAACCAGCCACCCTAAGTCCATGATTTCTTGTAAAGTCAAGGAACTTAGTACTATTCTGGTTCACAGTTCCAGACCCATGGGGACCAACACATAACTATTCCCATCAGTTCCAGTCGATGCATTAAAATCCCCCAAGACTCGAAGAGTATCTTGCCTGTTAGGGTTATGGTTAGGGTGAGGGTGAACCCTAACAGCACTTTTCCCAGCCCAGACTGGATGTTGGCAAGCTCAAGGCAGAGGGTAGCTGAGGAGTTTGCAAACAAGCTGAGTGGGGATTTGGGAGGTCTGGGTGCTTTGTGAAATCCTGAAGAGTTGTGGAGTGTCTTCAGGACCACCGTCCTTGATGTTGCCGGTGGATGTCTTGGAGCTCACCAGAGGGTGAAGAAGAATTTTGTCTCTCAAGGGACACTGGATACCATTGACCAGAGTCGCAGGGCCAGGCTGAATGGCAGAGCTGAGCTGTTCAGGGAGCTGAGGGGTAAAACTGTACATGTGAGAAGTGTGGACAAGGAGGCCTATGTGCAAGGAATCTGTGAGGGGGTGGAGCATCACCTGTGGTCAAGAGATTCTTATCCTGCTTCCAGGGGAATTTGCGCATTATGTTCCTCCAATCACGTCCCTCGGTGTACTGCAGTTAGAGCGGAGGGTGGTAGGCTCTTGACAGAGGAGTCCAAAGTGAAGGCCCGCTGGGCCGGTTACTTTGAGCACCTGTACTAGGCTGATCCACGAGCTGTCGAGTTGGATGTCAGGGGTGTTACCATCCCTATTGCTGACCCTCCAATCAACTGTGATCCACCTTCGTTTGTGGAAACACAGGCTGCGGTGAACCGGTTGAAATGGGGCAAAGCTCCGGGGATCTGTGGCATCCATGCTGAACTTCTCGAGGCTGGTGGAAATGCTGCACTCGTGTCATTGCATGCAGTTCTGTGCTCTGCCTGGAACACAGTCATCATCCCAACTGACTGGAAGAGGGCTCTTTTGTCCCTCTCTGGAAAGGGAAGGGTGATCGCCAGGACTGCAACAAGAACCGAGGGGTGACTCTGCTCTCAGTGCCAGGCAAGGTCTTTGCTCAGATAACTCTTGATTGGGTTCGCCACCATCTGCTTGAGCACCAGTATTCAGAGCAGTCAGGCTTTACACCAAAGAGGTCAACGATTGACCGTATCCTTGCTCTTCGGAATGCAGATGAGAGTTTCGGCAGGGGCTTCTCGCAGCCTTTGTTGATCTCTGCAAAGGGTTCTATCCAGTGAATCGGGATGCCCTCTGGAGGATTCATGGTCTTCGTGGGGTGCCACCAAAACTGATAAATCTGATGTCTGAACGAAACTCTGGTACTGAGAGTGCTGTGAGATGTGATGATACCATCTCTGACTTATTTCCAGTTGTTACTGGAGTTTGTCAGGGGTGTGTACTGGCCCCCACACTTTTCAGCACTTGTGTGGACTGGATCCCGGGGAGGATGTTGGAGAGATCAAGCTGTGGTGCATCATTTGGGAATGTCAAGATCTCTGCCCTTGATTTCTCAGATGATGCAGTCATCTATGCGGAGACTTTAGATCTGCTTTTGGGGGCTCTCAAGGTGCTGAATGAGGAGTCTGAGCCACTGGGATTTCTGGGTCAAAACTAAGATCCAGGCTTTCAATGATATCTTGGATGGGGCTATCTTGTCTGTACCTGTTTATGGCAAGGATGTTGAGGTCATGGAGAGATTCACTTACCTTGGCAGTGATATTCATGTCTCTGCTGGCTGTGAGCCAGAGGTCAATTGTCATCTGGGTTGGGCCCAGGGAGTCATGGATTTACTGGATTATGAGGTGTGGTGCTGCTGGTACCTGTGCAGAAGGACGAAAGTCCGAGTCTTCAGGTCCTTGCTGCTTCCAGTCTTGCTCTACGGATGTAAGACTTGGACTCTGACCAGGGATCTTGGAGGGAGACTTTATTCCTTTGGCACTTCCTCTTCGGAGAATCCTTGGCTATCGCTGGTCGGAATTTGTGTCCAATGAGCAATCGCTGAGAGAGACTCAAATGAGATTTGTTACCTGCATAGTCCGTGAGCGTCAGCTGCGGCTGTATGGACATGTGGCTCGTTTTCCTGACACTGATCCTGCTCACCAGATTCTCTCAGTGAGGGAGTCTCCTGAGTGGAGGAGGCCAATGGGCTGCTTCGGCGCATGCTTCCATACCTGTCTTGACCTGACGGACATGCTGAGTGACAACATCAGAAATTGAGAACCATGGGAGCTCCTTTTCGCAGATGATTAATGTCATAACAGCTGAGCCAAAGGAAGAGTTCCAGAGAAGAGTGCTGGAATGGCAAGAGAGCTTTGAGAAGCAGGGATTGATGGTTAATACTGGATAGACAAAGGTCATGATGGTAGATATAAGGGATGGAGAGCTGACACAAGTGAACAAATTCAAACACCTTGATTCAACACTCAAGGAAGGGGGAGGTTGTGAGGTGGAAATCCAGGATAGAGTGAAGGCAGCATGGGCAAAATGGAAGGAGGTTGGTGGAGTTGTTTGTGATGGAAGAATACCAATAAAATTAAAGGTTAAAATCTGCTAGATAATGATAAGACCAATTATAATGTATGGAAACAATGGCTTTGAGAAAAAGGGAAGAGGAGTTGCTGTCGAGGACAGAGATGAGAATGCTTCAGTGGACTCTCAAAGTAGCACAAAGGTAGCGGTTGAGAAACAAGGAGATACGCAAGAGAGCTGGAGTTTTAATGATCATACAAAGGATTAGAGAGATTACGTTGCAGTGGTTTGGACACATGATGAGGAAAAAGGATGAGGAACCAATGAAGAAAGTATTGAATGAGCCAATTAGAGGGAAAGGATCAGGAGGACGATAGATATTAAGGTGGACAGAGGTCGTGAAAGGAGATTTGAAGAGCATGAGCATGAGAGAGAAAGATGTAGATGACGGAAGGGGGGTGGAGAATGCAGATCCGAGAGGCCGACCCCCAAATGTTGGGATTAAGGCGCAGCGAACAAGAACATATTTATCCTTTTACTATTTCAATGCTTGATTTAAAAAAAAATTACTTGATGATGCTCAAGCCAAAAAATAATCTTCCCGCAGATCACACCGCGGCTTACGAGGAACTATGTAAAAGAAGGATACATGGAGAAAACAGGTCCCAAGGTGTGGTCTTTATCATGACTCTTTTGACTTGTTTACCTGGAGTTTTGTACCTCTGCACTTTTGAACAGCTGGCTCACTTGTTGGTAAGCTTATTAATGAGTATTAAGTCCTGTATTTGAATAAATGAAAGTCCCACTAATTGCTGGTGGAATGCATAAAGCCTTGTTGGGGTCACTCGTGGAGGTTTACTTCCCATGGCTGTTCAGCATTAATTTCCACACTCTGTGACAGAGTGGCAATTTGTCTGGGATTGGTTGGTAGCCATAGAAGCGTTCACGACTTGTGAATGCCACAATGTTCTGCCAAGAGTATGAGACTTCAATAAAACCCCATCTATTTTCTCGGGAGTCTCATATTAGCAGTCGGATCTCCTTTCATTTGCTTCAGAGCATTGATGATATCCATTGTAAAATGTAAAAGGCATAACAACGCGTGTACTATGATCATGTCATGAAACGATGTACATTTTTTGGCCAGACAGTAACCTCCATCAGGTACTTTGCAGCCCACGTGTACTAATTCCTAATGCTCAGTGGCTTGGTGGTGCCACCCGACCAGACGATGCAATGGTTAGAGTGTCCGCTCCGAGTCTGAATCTGGGAGATCAGTGGTTCAAACCCCAGGTGAGTCATACCAAAGACTTTAAAAATGGTACGTGCTGCTTCCTTGCTTGATGCTCAGCATTTAAAAAGGATAGAATACAAACAAATAACCATTGGTTGACAACCATTGCACAGGCTTGATCAACCGAATGGTCACCTCCTCCTGCGTTGGAGTTCTTTCTAACTAATGGAACTCGATCAAAAGGGGTTAAGCAATGCAGGACTGCAATTGAAAGCACGTGGCTTTATACCTTCATAAGACAGTACTTGTCCTTTTCTCTCAATCGTCATCATTCGTACACAGCACAAGGCTGCAGGGCAACAACATTGGCTGAGGGCACAGCTGTGCCACTGACGCAGTGCCCTCTGCTGGTTCCAGCTGGAAGTTGGAACTTGGCTGAGGTGCCAGCAATAGCTCACCTCTTCTTCACAAAAGACACCATGGGATATTTAACATTCATGAACGAATGCCAGCAGACAGAACACCCAGTTTAATGTCCATCACAGAGACAGCACACACATTGATGAATCACCCTACCTGTAAAACACCAGGATGACAGTTTATATCTGGGTGAGGATTTGAACCCAGGCTAGACAGCGAAGAGGCAGGTGTGCATACCTCCAAGCCATCCTGTGAGCCCTTTTTCTGTCAATGATTACACTGTTACATTCATAACAAGAAAACCTTTGAGTGCTAAAACCAAATTTGTGTGACACAAATGCACGAACTTCATTCTTGAAATTCCACATTCATTTTTACTTCATGCCATTTCACTTGTGGATCCGAGGATTTATTGACTTACAACTTCGATCCAAAGGTCTGCTTTTGTAAAGGACTTGGCATTTTTACCCGTCCCTTTGCTGATGGTTTAATCAAGAGACAGCATGTTGTACTTCACAAACATTCTGTCCTTTTCACTCACTCTCAAGTCCTGAATAAGCGTGTAGGGTGGAACATTTTCCAAATTTTAATAAGAGTAAAGGGTGGAATAAGCGTGGAGGGTGGAAAATCCAAAAAAGTCTAATAAGCGGCAAGGTCTGTCTCTCCCAGATATATATATATATATATATATATATATATATATATATATATATATATATATATATATATATATATATATATATATATATATATATATATATATATATATATATATATATATATATATATATGACCGTTTTTACAGCCATTTTTCCCTGCTAAGCAGTGGTTGGGCTTTTTCTTGAGGCAATGTTTTATGGCCGGATGCCCTTCCTGACGCCAACCCTGGTCCCCTCTTACGACACACAGGGATATGGTACACCTATTCTAACCGGGGCATACACTGGTACTCATTTCGACGACCTCGGAAGGATGACAGGCTGAGTCAACCCCCTGGTGTTAATTCAGCAGCCAACGGGGCTTGAACTCAGGACCCTGGGATCTCAAGCCACCACCCTAACCACTAAGCCAACACCAGGCACATATATATATATTCATATATATATATATATATATATATATACATATATACATACATATATATATATATATATATATATATATATATATATATATATATATATATATATATTGTTGTGGTTGACGAAATTCACAAACCACCATTCAGGTCCCTTAGGTGAGATATCTCTGTAAGTATATGTGTAGTTAGGCCCAAACCCGTTGTCTAGAGGGAATAAATGTCATTCATGCGGGCTGCGACTCTTCAGGATAGCCGTTTTTCTTTTACTATCTTTATTTTGGACCAGCCGCCATTATTACCACCACCAACCACGTCTCAACAGCCATCACAACAACAACCACCAACCACAACGCCGCTTCACAATAACAACCACCAACCACAACGCCGCTTCACAACAACCACCAACCACAACGCCGCTTCACCACAACCGCCACGACCTTTACCGTCACAACTCGCCACCGTCGCATCGCCGTCATCTCGCGCCACTCGTGGGCACCGATGCTGGACTCGTGCGGGGCGCGCACCGAGCAGCGTGTTCAAAAACATCACGGACTTTCCGCAGAAAAACGGATCAAAAACGACTCACGCCCACTTTTGTTCCGTCCAATCAGTGAGCGAGGGGCGATTTGGCCCCGCCTCCAGGGCGTTGGAGGGCAGTCGCTATATGCAAATTTATGGATCAAAAAGCATTCACGCCCACTTTTCCTCGGTCCAATGGGGAGCCAGTTAGCCAGGTGAAGGGTCGGAGGCAAAGGGTCAAGGGTGAAAGAGCGAAGCCACGGGGCTTATATGAACGGCTGCGTTCGTCAGTCAAGTAAGAGTTCAGTTGGAAGTTGAGGGTTGAAAGTGTGTGCGGAGTTCAAGAGAGTCGTCGGTGGAGCTGGAAAGAAGTGGTACTAGTCAGAGTGAAGAGGACGGAGCTGTGGAGAGGTGACGGCGGCGAAGGTGGACGAGGGGGTGCTCGCGTCGGTGCCAGGAGCGGCACAGGGAGAGGCCAGCAACGCGACCGAGGTGGAGGAGGAGACGCTCGCCGCGGGACCCGAGACAGGGCGATATCCTCCTTCCCCCGAGCATCAGCAACCCCCTCCTGTTTCCCCCCGCGCTGAGATAGTGCGACAAAGGGGGCCCCCTTCCCACCCCCTACCAGACACTGTCCGCGAGGCCCGCGGAGTTGAGGCACCACCGCCGCTCCGCCTCATCATCAGACGGGTAGGCCCGACACGGTCTCGGCCCCAGGCCCGCCTCATCCTGGAGGGTGGTTCTCTTTTCTTTTGCTTTGGGAATATGTGTTGTCGGCGCCGTCTGTGAAGTAAAATTGTATAAGTGTTGCCGTGTGCCCGGTAGTCGGATAGATCTGCATTGTTGCATTTGCTTTTTGTGTAATATTGCATTGTCTTCTTCTTTTACATGTGCTTTTGGTGGAATTGTATATGTGTGCTTTCCGTTCATCGCGAAATAAATGTGCTTATTGTTCAACTGTTTTCCCGCTTCGCTTCGTCTTTTCTTTCATTGAATCTCCATCTTGCTTCACGTAAAGGGTTGGTCGTGGGCTAAAACGCCCGATAATTAATCGAACCGTCGAGGCCGACGAATAACACCGCTCGGTTATCCCGATAGTACGGAACGGGTCGCTTAAAGTGGCCCGTGTCCGAAGTCGACCTGCGGCGAGGTGCGATCGCCCGGTCTACCCTCCGTGTGGGTACTTAGGTAGGTCGAATTTGGCGAGCAACCCTATCCCACGCGGGGGCCGATTGGCACGATCGTGGTGAGACCGAAAGGTCCACCCGTGACTGGTTCCCGGCGTTAGTCCGAGAGGGTCACGACTGGATTGTCCGTCCGGTGGGCGACGTGCCGCGATTCGAGTTACGTGGCCGTCCGCACGCCGGCGGGCGCGAATCCGCAACACTGGTGTCAGGTCGTGCGATATAAACCCATCGCCCTCCTCGCGGCACTGGTATTGGAGAACGGGAAAACGGGCTCTCCTGTCTCCAGCTAAATTCACGGGAATCGGTCCAGGGGTGAGAGGAGCGACCCCCGATTCCCTCCAAATTACGAGCGAGCTAAATTAACCCTTTAAGAGAAGCAAGATGGCGTCTCAAGGCGAGCGGGTGCCGGGTGGATTAGGTATGTGTAATAGTAATGTGGAGTCCATGGCTCAGGATGAAATCCCCGTGCAGGAAATGTTGGTTGTACAGGAAAACGAACTCGCCCAACTGAACCCAGAGCCCGAAATGGGTGCGGCAGCGGCCGCGGTGTATGACACCTCCCCTCCCCCTCTCCACCAAAACCCCCCGACCCTTGCCGAAACGGCACACCCAAGCGCAACCGACATGGCCCAGCTATGCGCCATGCTGGCGGCAATGACAGCAAGGATGGATGCGAATACACAAAAAATGGATGAAATAAAAAGCATGAATGAAAAGATGGATACAAACACAAACGAAGTGAAAAACGAAATGGAAGGAATGAACAAGCAAATGAGGGAAGAAATGAAAAAGCTGCGGGGTGAGACGCAGAACATGGGCCGATGCCTGCAGGCGGGCATGAAGGCCGTGACCATGGAGATAAAAATGGCGACTCCACGTGTGGGAGGGAACGAGCTGGAAGGGGGTACAACGGCTGTCGGGCCCGCGGTGGAGACGGGTAAAAAAAATAATTCGGGGGACGTGTTGGGCGAGGGTCGTGACGATGACCGAAAGGGAAAAATTAAATGGGGAGACCAAAACGTGTGAGACGAGACACGAGGTGACGACAAAGGAAATAAAAATAGTTGAGACAAGGGAGGTAAAGGGTGAAGAGTTGGCAGAGACACGGGAGATGGGAACGATAGAGGGAAGACTGCACGATGAAGACGGGGTAAGTGACGCACACACACACACACGGAGGCAGTGGAGGACAATGGGGGTGAGCTGGTGGACTGGGTGGAGGCCCAGTGCGAGCAGCGGGATAGCCTCCTCCAGGAACGAGGGGAGGGAGTATTCCCCCTTGAGGCGAGTCACGACCAGGTGAGTTCGGTCGTGCTTTGCGAGTTCGAGGGGAGGAGTGCTGCGAACGGGTGCACGGAGAGCTTGGGGGGTATAGAGGCCCCGGAGACCCTTGTGGGGACACAAATCCCCAGTGTGGTTGTCCCTGTGTGTGTGGTGCAAGGCGTGAGTGCGACCCCGTGTGTGAGTGGTGTGGTGGCGATGGTGCCGGAGTACGTGCTTCCCAGCACGCCGTGTGTGGATGAGGCACCGTGTGTGAGTGAGGCCTTGTGTGTGGATGAAACGGCCAGTGTGGATGGGGCACCGCGGGTGAGTGCCCCCGCGTGTGTGGGTGAGGCACCGTGTGTGAGTGAGGCCGTGTGTGTGGATGAAACGGCCAGTGTGGATGAGGCACCACGGGTGAGTGCCCCCGCGTGTGTGAGTGAGGCACGGTGTGTGGATGAGGAACCGCGAGTGAATGGAGCACCACGTGTGAGTGGTATGGTTTATGCAAGGGAGACCGTGTGTGTGAGAGAGCGGTATGTAAGGGAGATGTCGGTGGGCATGTGTGAACATGCAGCCGCGTCTCCCGGTGTGTATGTAATGGAATGGAGTGTGAGCGTCGTAACACGCAGGTGTCCGTGGGTCGAATGGCGACGACGGCGACATGTGAGGAAAGAAAGCCGAGTAGCGGCTGTAGTTGTTTCGGGGACCGTGCCGGGTTCACCCAGCAGTGAGCACGAGGTCCGTGCTGTGCAACGCACGAGGCCCCCACGTGCTCGCTTGCGAGAGTGAAGTCCCGGTCCGGAAACGCACGCGGTGGATTTGCCGATCCCGCGGACGGACAAGGTTTAGGCAGGTAAACGGATTTGGACCGGACGGGTTCTCCACGCGATCGTGTGTGTTAAGCTCCAAAGGGCAAAGCACATGTGTTCGCGTGGGGAACCCCTCGAGACGTGGGGCTTGTGTTTTTTTTTTTTTATGCGCACGGTGACGTCATGGCTGCATGCGGGGTTGGAATCCGGCAGGAGGGGTATCCCTGCCGGATGGTACCGTCCAGGGAGGGACGAGGTACACGTGCAGCTGCATGACGTCACGGGCAGGTGCAAAGTGCGCGAGTTGCCGCGCTGGTGCTGCGCATGGAAAAAAAAAAAAAAACAGTAAGCCTCACTTTCGGGTGCACAGGATTCCTGGGCAAGGGGTGGAAGACCCCCTTGACCCTGGGCACAGGATGGAAACTAGTTAGGGGGAAGGGTTAGCTTAGTTAGACCGACTTCATGGGGCAGGGGTAAGTCCTCATGGAGTCCGTGGAATGGATTAGGTAGAGGGATTTAGTGAGCTTTAGGTTGGGAAATAAAATGATTTCTTTGGAGACAGTGACTGACAGTGAGTGTGTAGAGGGGACGTAGTTTAGCTACGTAGTGTTAAATAGAACGTGCTTTAGTGTAAGGGATGACGTGGGAGCACGAGTTAGTTAGGGGATGTAGATAGAAGGATGGTAGAGTTCAGTGGTGTGTGTGTTGAAGAGTTGTTGGTGAGTGAAGTGGAAGCATGTGCTTGGTGAGTGAGTGAGGCCAGCGGGTCTGTGTGAGTGGAGCGAATGGGGAATGCATGGTGCGATGAGTGATTGGGGGGAGGAGTGACTCCCGCCCAAGGGACCCCGGGGTCAGTGTAGAGTGAGTTAGCTGGGTTAGTCAAATTGAAAAATGGAGGTCGTTTTGCTGTTGGTGGGAATGTAGGCTCGAAACCCATTTGGAGGGGTGCAGGAGCCCTGCTGACGGGCTTGGGAGCGTGGCTGCGAAAGGTGAGTATCGCTGAGTGGGTACCCCGGGCACCAGGCTAGTCGGCCGTGGTAGGCCAAGGGCCCATGGGGGGCCGGGATAGCGTAGTGGGCACGGGTGCGCCTGCTTGGTGCGGGGGCCCGGGGCGCCATTAGCCGCGTGGGCAGTGTTGTGGGCACGGGTGACCCTCGGAAAGGGGCCCGGGAAGCCAGCCTGCCACGTGTGCGTTTCAGGGGAGGTGCCATGGGGGGCACTCCCCGGTGTTAGGGAGCTGGTAGGCTCGGAGGCAGTGGAGTGCCCGGGGGTGCCATCGTCGGAGAATCGGCAGAGGGTCGTGCCTGCCAAAGGGGGCCACGTGTCCCAGCCATGAGACCGTGTGAGGGCACGGAGAGAAAATTGGGGGGCGAGGCCCGAAATTGTGAGGACACCAACACAGGCGACGGGAATCTGGGTTGTTAGAACCAATAGTTTAAGCGAGAGGCGTTTGTTGAAAGCCCCGGGGTAGTTTAACAGTTAAATGGTTAGGGTAGATTAGGAAGTGCACCCCTCCGCACCATCCATCCCCTCGCTCTCGTTGTGGGCCGCTGGACCCACTTTGGTTATAGATCGCTGAACTCTGGGGAGGCCATCCTGAGGCTTGAATTGGGCCTCGACACAGGACGTTAGCTCTCCCTTGTTCCCCTCCGGGAAGGGAACGTAGGGGTTGGGAGTAGGCTAGGTGACAGGATAGGTAAGCTGAACAAGGACAGTACAGGGGGTTAGGGGACGATTTATAGTGGGGAAGTAAAAATAAAAACAACAAAAAAATAAGTTGGGGCTAAATTGGGGTTTGACAAATTAAGGGAGTGGGTATGTACAGTGACAGGCAAAGGCGATAGGTTGGGAGGGAGACAGGTAGGTAGGTCCGAACCCGCCTTCCAAGTGGCCAGCACCACCGCACTCCCTCCACCAACCTCCACGGAACGGCAAAGGCTGGCCAACTTCATCGGCAGCTGTTGTGTTGCTGCAAGGTCTGTGCCGGCTAGATCGTCTGCAGCTGCTTTGCTGCAAGGCCTGTGCCGGCCGGATCGTCTGCAGCTGTGGTACTTCAAGGCCTGTGCCGGCCAGTTCGTCTGCCGGCTGTGTTTGCCTGCTGCCTTTGCCATGCCATGCCCACTGCCCCTGCTCACCAGCCCCCGTTCAATTTTTGCTTTGCTCCCCCTGTTCATTGCCATGTGCGCCAGGATCAAGGCAACAGTTTGCAAGCTGCAAGAACTGCCCTGATGGC
>NC_140975.1:42906863-42909363 GCF_056783735.1 Eptatretus burgeri
GCACACAGCTGCCGATGAACTTGGCCGGCCTCCGCCTTGAAGCAAAACACGGCCAGCCGATGAAGTTGGCCAGCCTTTGCCGTTCAATGGAGGTTGGTGGAGGGAGTGCGGTGGTGCTGGCCACTTGGGAGGCGGGCTCGGACCTACCTACCTGTCTCCCTCCCAACCTATCGCCTTTGCCTGTCACTGTACATACCCACTCCCTTAATTTGTGAAAAACCAATTTAGCCCCCTTAATTTTTTTTGTTTTTTTTTATTTTTACTTCCCCACTATAAATCGTCCCCTAACCCCCTTTATCGTCCTTGTTCGGCTAACCTATTCTGTCACCTAGCCTACTCCCAACCCCTACGTTCCCTTCCCAGAGGGGAACAAGGGAGAGCTAACGTCCTGTGTCGAGGCCCAACGAAGCCTCAGAATGGCCTCCCCAGAGTTCGGCGATCTTTAACCAAAGTGGGTCCAGCGGCCCACAACGACAGCGAGGGGATGGATGGTTCGGAGGGGTACATCTCCTAATCTACCCTAACCATTTAACTGTTAAACTACCCCGGGGCTTTCAACAAGCGCCTCTCGCTTAAACTATTGGTTCTAACAACCCAGATTCCCGTCGCCTGTGTTGGTGTCCTTACAATTTCGGGCCTCGCCCCCCAATTTTCTCTCCGTGCCCTCACACGGTCTCCTGGCTGGGACACTTGGCTCCCTTAGGCAGGCACGACCCTCTGCCGAATCTCCCGCTATGGCACCCCCGGGCACTACACTGCCTCCGAGCCTACCAGCTCCCTAACACCGGGGAGTGCCCCCCATGGCACCTCCCCTGAAACGCACACGTGGCAGGCCGGCCTCCCGGGCCCCTTTCCGAGGGTCACCCGTGCCCACAACACTGCCCACGCGGCTAATGGCGCCCCGGGCCCCCGCACCAAGCAGGCGCACCCGTGCCCACTACTCTATCCCGGCCCCCCATGGGCCCTTGGCCTACCGCGGCCGACTAGCCTGGTGCCCGGGGTACCCACTCAGCGATACTCACCTTTCGCAGCCACGCTCCCAAGCCCGTCAACAGGGCTCCTGCACCCCTCCAAATGGGTCTCGAGCCTACATTCCCACCAACAACAAAACGACCTCCATTTTTGTTAATTTGACTAACCCAGCTAACTCACTCTACACTGACCCCGGGGGACCCTTGGGCGGGAGTCACTCCTCCCCCCAATCACTCATCGCACCATGCATTCCCCATTCGCTCCAAACACACAGACCCGCTGGCCTCACTCACTCAACATGTACACGTACTCACCTCACAACCCACAACTATTCAACACACTCACCGCTGAACTCTGCCATCCTTCTAACTACATCCCCTAACTAACTCGTGCTCCCACGTCATCCCTTAAACTACAGCACGTTCCTTTTAACACTACGTAGCTAAACTACGTCCCCTCTACACATCCACAGGTCTGTCACTGTCTCCAAATAAATCATTTCATTTCCCAACCTAAATCTGGCTACAATCCCTCTAACTAATCCATTCCACGGACTCCATGAGGACTTACCCCTGCCCCATGAAGTCGGTCTAGCTAAGCTAACCCTTCCCCCTAACTAGTTTTCATCCTGTGCCCAGGTAAGGGGGTCTTTCACCCCTTGCCCAGGAATCCTTTGCACCCGAAAGTGAGGCTTGGCTTTCTTTTTTTTTTTTTCATGCGCAGCACCTGCGCGGCAACTCGCGCTCTTTGCACCTTGCAACTGCCCGTGACGTCATGCAGCTGCACGTGTTCCTCGTCCCTCCTTGGACGGGACCATCCGGCAGAGATACCCCTCCTGCCGGATTCCAACCCCACGTGCAGCCATGACGTCACCGTGCGCATATAAAAAAAAAACACAAGCCACACGTCTCGAGGGGTTCCCCACGCGAACACATGTGCTTTGCCCGTTGGAGCTTAACACGCACGATCGCGTGGAGAACCCGTCCGGTCCAAATCCGTTTACCTGCCTAACTTTGTCCGTCCGCGGGATCGGCAAATCCACCGCGTGCGTTTCCGGACCGGGACTTCACTCTCGCAAGCGAGCACGTGGTGGTCTCGTGCGTTGCACAGCACGAACCGCGTGCTCACTGCTGGGTGAACCCGGCACGGTCCACGAAACAACTACAGCCGCTACTCGGCTTTCTCTCCTCTGTCGCCGTCTCCGTCTCCATTCAACCCACGCACACCTGCGTGTTACGACGCACACAGTCCACTCCATCACATTCACACCGGGAGATGCGGCTGCGTGCTCCCGCATGCCAACCGACATCTCCCTCACATACCGCTCTCTCACACACACGGTCTCCCTTGCACACAGCGACCTTGCACACGGCCGTTCACTCACGCGTGCCTCACTACTCACACAAACCATACTACTTGCACACGCGGGGCCACTCACCCGCGGTGCCTCATCCACACTCCGTGCCTCACTCACACACACGAGGGAACTAACCCGCGGTGCCTCACTCACACTCCGTGCCTCACTCAT
>NC_140975.1:42921863-42924363 GCF_056783735.1 Eptatretus burgeri
AGTATCTAGTTTGTACATGCTCATCCATCCATTGGGACCATACTCTGTACAGAGGGTTGGCGCTGCTGAAACAGTTTCCTGGGCTATTGGGTACAATCCTGGATAGGTTGCCACTCCAACACAGGATACTCAAATGGCTCAATCATCCCATTAAGCTGGTACTCATTTTGCTGACCTCAGAAGGATGACAGGCTGAGTCAACCCCACCTGGTATTAATTCAATAGTCCAAGCAAGATTTGAACTCAGGACCCGAGGATCCCACACCCACCACCCTACCATAAAGCCAACACCAGGCATGCATACTCATGCCCTCCAGACATTGTCAGGAGTGGGCCACTCTGACCTCTATTATATCGTTGTTTCCTCCAAATAGTAAGAGTTATGCTTATATGTTATGTTCATTGGTGTGAAATATAAATAAGGTGCCTTTTTTACACTAAATAACTAATGATCTGTTTTTCCTTGGAATGCAGCAAAAAGAGAGCTTCCGAAAGCGCTGGTTCACGCTGGACTCCGGTGATCGCAGACTCATGTATTTTAAAGATCCACTGGTATGCAAAGCCATTTCAATTTGCATCCATGGCTGAGGCCAAATGGCCTCCTATTGTATTGTAGCTAAGTGTTTGCCTTTTATTGCTCAGATCCTCAGTGCTGCAGGAACAATTTCTGTGCTCTACTGCTGTTGCTGCTGAAAATAACAATGATAATATTTTTATTTATGGCTTACCTGGGGGCTCGGGAGTCTACTAAGTTGCCGACTGAAGGAGATTACAGATCGTGAAGGGAAGAGCCTTCTTTCGGTCACCTGAGCACTGACCACGCAGACAGGAATTTAGACATCAGAAGTGTACACACCTTTAAAATGTGGAATCTGAGTTGCAAGATGTCATCCTGGTGCTCTGAAGGCAGGGTATTATCTAATAGAGGTACGCTTTCATACGGAGGTTATCTTTTCCTGCTTGTCTGTCTGTGAGCATGATATCTGAAAAAGTTATTGACAGATTCGGACAAAACTTGGTGGACAGGTTGGGTGTGTGACGAGGATTAATTATTATTAGATTTTGGTCAAGATCCGGATTCAGATCCTATAATTTTTAAAGTGATTCTTCACCGTTGAGAAATATGGCCAAAAACTATATGCAGCACGATATCTCAAAACATTATGGACGGATTCAGCCGAAATTTGGTGGATAGGTTGATTGTATGACAAGGAAAACCCAATTCGATTTTGGTGAAGATCCGGAACTGAATCTGGATCTGAGAATTTTAAAAATTTTAAAGTGATTCTTCACAATTGAGAGATGAGACCAAAAACAATATGACGTATATACAGTGCTCTGTAAAAGTATTCACCCCCTCTAAAGTTTTCACATTTTGATTCCACCTGAGCTTATTTCATGATGCTTCAAATCAAACATAACATATGGCATCTTCACAAACTACTCCATAGTGATAAAGCTAAAAATTTCAGATAAAATGTGAAAAAGCTCGATTAACAGAGAAAGTCAGATGATTCTCAGTGACATAATGATTCGAACTCTTTCCCTAATTAACCCAAAATCACTTCAGGAGTAATTTATTTGTTTGAAAGGTCACAAAATAAGTATAATATGTTTCACCTGCATGTAATCAATGGTTTAACTTAAAAATTAAGCTCCCCCAATTATTGAAGGAGTTTTAAGGAGCAACTCACATCATCAACCAACAAGGCAAAATGTGAAGACCAATGAGCTTTCTGAACAAGTCAAACATGAAGTGGTGGAGAAGCACCGTTCAGGAGAGGGTTATAAGAAGATTTCAAAGTCACTCGTCATCCCTTTGAGTATGGTCAAATACATCATTAAGAAGTGTCAGACTTATCATACCACCGAGGCACTACCCAAATGAAGTCATCCAGCCAAACTCATCAGCCAGGCAAGCAGGAACCTGGTTTGGGATGTCACTGTAAATCCAACAATGACTTTGAAAGATCTACAGGTCTCTATGTCCGAGATGGGGGTCAGTGTTCATCGATGAACAATGTCCCATTCCCTTCACAAAGGTGACTTCTCTGGACAGGTGGCAAGAAAGAAGGCGTAACTGAAAAAATACGCATCTAAAAGCTCATGTAGAATTTGTGAAAAAGCATCTTTATGATACTGTAGGCGTTTGGAGAAAAGTTTTGTGGTAAGACGAGACAAAAATTGAACTTTTTGGTCTAAATTCAAAGTGTTACATCTGGCGCAAGCCTAACACTGCACATCACCCAGACAACACCATCCCTACTGTCAAGCATGGTGGTGGCAGCATCATGTTATGGAGCTGCTTTTTATCAGCAGGGACTGGCAAGGTGTTAGGATAGAAGGGACAATGGACGGTGCAAAGTACAGGAGAATCCTTGATGAAAACTTGCTTGAATCAGCCATGAATCTGAAACTGAGTTGGAGATTCACATTTTACCAGGACAATGATCCAAAGCACAAAACTAAAGCCACACTGGAGTGTCTGAATAAGAGGAAA
>NC_140975.1:42931863-42989363 GCF_056783735.1 Eptatretus burgeri
AAATCCAATATGCTGCCAAACCATGTGACATATGACGTTATATGTGTGGACCTTTTATTCCTCATGAATAGGCAGATATACATGTAGTTTTGCCTCTGTTCAGCCACTTCAGGGAAGATTTTTAAAGGTTTTTTTTTTTTTTAAACAATGTGGCTGCCGAATCACATGACCGATGACGTGATCTTTTTGTAGACCATTTTATCCCTAAATGAACCTCAAAAATTTTCATACTGATCAGATACAGCGTTCTACATATGAAATTATGACATCATAACGAAGGCACCTATGATGTCATAAAAAAATTACTTATTCCCCATGAGGATTACTTGCCATGTGCCAAATTTCAATTTTTTTTCCTTTGTGCAGTTTCAGATAGAGTTCCAACGTTTTTCTGTTTTTTCAACACGACTGCCACACCACGTGACCTTTGATGTCATAATTAACAATAAAACATTCTACATGAGTAGCTGCTCCTGTGGTGAAAATTTCGTCTCAATCTGACAAGCGATTGTGGAGAAAAACACTAAAGTTCTGTGTGGACAAACAAACAATAATAATAATAAATTAAAAGGTTGAGGGTTTTCACCATGTATGAGCTCTTAAATGAGATATTTACATTCTTTATACTTTAAAAAGAAAATAACTTCAAAGCAAAAAGAAAGTAGGCCTCAACGTTTCAGGCAGCATGCTCTGCCCATCGACAGGAGGAAGTAATGAGCATGCTGCCAGAAATTTTGAGGCCTTCTTTCTTTTTTCTTTGAAGTTATTTTCTTTTGAAAGTATTGTTGCGGAAATGGCCCTTAGTATGCTAGTAAATATAGGATTAGCCCAGATCCCCCATTAAATGCATGTTTAGCCAGGCTGTTCGGTAAAATGGACGTTACATGTGTGTCGGGAGGTGTGAGAGGCTGTTTATTGTCTGTGCGGTGGTGGTGTACCGAGAGCTTCTTCCTTCCTTTCCCTCTCCGGATGAGGCCCCGCCCAGTCGGCTGAGAGGGAGTGGCCTAGAGAAGGAAGTGAAACTAAGGGGAGGAGTTTGTCGGGTTCGTAAAGGGGCATTCCCCGAAAAGAAAAAGTGGTAAGAAACTGAGAGGACGGAGTTGAGGCGAGCATGCGCTGAAAAGGCAAGAGAGATCAAACCACACTGTGCAGATCAAACAGTTTGAAGCCAAGGCAAGATTAAAGAATGAAATTCAAGAAAGAGTAGTGAAAGAACAACGAATGAAACAGGAAAAGGAAATCAACCAATTGAAAGAAACGACGAGATTGGAGAAGGAAGAACATGAGTCAGTGGTAGAGGAAACAAAAAGAAGGACAAGAACAACTAAAGGAGAAAGCAAGGTTGGAGTACACGCAAATGTTGGAAGAACAACGAATGAAGCAGGAAAGGGAGATCAACCAATTGAGGGAAACGATGAGATTGGAGAAGGAAGAACAAGAGAGACAGTGGGATAAGAAACAAAAAGAACAAGGAATGAACAGGAAAAGGAAATCAACAAATTGAAGGAAGCGATGAGATTGGCGAATGAAGAACAAGAGACAGTGGGATAGAAAACAAGAAAAAAACGAATTTGAAATTGACCAACTAAACGAGAGAGCAAAGTTGGAATACACGGAGATGGAAAAACTCTGGAAAGATAACGAACAACTTAAAAGGCTCGGAGAGGAAGAACGACTCGAATGGAAATGAAAATGGAGCCAGGAAGTAGAACAGCACAATAATATGGGAGGTGTGACATCACCACAGGGAGTAATGTTAGTGGTGCAGAACTTGATTGACATCACTCGTCGGATGAAACCACAATTAGAGCAAACCCTGGTGAAGGAGACATTGAGGGAGCATACGGGGTTGTTGACGAATGAAACACATTTTGAGCAGGTCCAGCATGTGGAGCTGACAGCCCCAGAGGAGTGTGGCGAACCGATGATGAGCAACCTCCTGGAGAGAAGCGACCGGACAGAGGTGACTCTGGAACGAAGCAGGTACGTGGGTACATGCATACATGGTGCGGACGATGAGCTTAAGGTAGAAATTGAATTTTATGTTGATGAGGAGACTCTGTCTGATGGGGTGCACGTATGCGTGACCCCTGAAGGTGTGTGGAGTGCCTGTGAATGAATGCTGTGAGCCCACACTCCAGACTACAGCACCGTTATGTGCTGACAAGGTCGAAACGTGTGTGGGTACTCACGTGGCAGTCGAGAATGTAGCCCTGGAGTGCGAGGCAGTTGGTCAGTACGCAGGCAAGGTTGAAGGTGTGGAATGTGAACACCTAACCTTGGAATGTGTGCAGCCTGCTGTGTGTGTGAGTCCTGAGTGTGGAGTGAGTGGTGACATAGGAAATAGGTTGAGGTCCAAGGGAAAATACAAATGCCACCAGGACAGAACTTGAGCCAGGGGACGGAAACCATAATGGACAGCTCCGCATGGGTTCTTACGGAGTTGGAGGTGCTGCATCCAGGAGCAGGCTTTAGAAATTTGATTTTGATTTCTCTATCAGCCTCACAGGAACTTTGGGGTGGAGTGTAGATGAGTAGCGGGTGGCACTGGCATATGTCACTTGGTCTTCAAACCTTTCTGAGCACACGAGGGGTTCGGCTAGCTGAGTGGGGTTTATCTGTCTTCAGGGAGTTATGGATAAGAGGGGGAGGCCGCTTCTCCGATTGGGGTTTACCTGATTTCCGCGAACCCTGGAGAAAAGGAGGGGTGGACCACAACCCCAATTGAGACGTGACCCCTATGAGCCGTGGCGGAAAGGCGGCAGGTTCATGTAATGGGTAATGAAGGATTCGTTCCCTCACTCCCCTTCCAATGAGCCAAAGAAGCAGGCCATATTGGGATGTAAAAATTTTGATTGAAAATTATATCGAGAGTGATTGCAAATTGAGACGGACAGAAGGGATAAGAGTGGCACGAGTGGATTTGGGTAATTATTGGAAAAAAGCGGTGGAGACATTATAGGCAGAGCATTAAACACACCTGAAACAAGTGGACGACAAAGGGTGGCTTGTTTGAGGAAGGATTGAAATGCCTGGTGAGAACCATGCAGAGGTTCCATGGGGCTGGTAAAGAGATTTTGATGTTTCGTTTAAACTGTTGGAAATAAATGATTAGGGCAGTATGGAGGAGGCCAGCCGACGATGGACGTAGTGACAAATTAATTGGGGTTTGATGAAAAAGTGTACCAGTTAAATTTGATGACCAAGTGGGATCCGAGGGACTGGTGTGTTTTTGTTTTCACATAAAAGTGAAAGGTGTTGGATGATGTGGGCTGGGTGTGTGGCACTGTGGAATGAATGACTAAAGTGTTTGGGTGAATGGCGTGATTGTGCGAATGAGGAGAATGAGTGCGAACAACGTACCCTGTTGGTAGGAGTCTCTTAACCAAGTTAGTGTAGGTTAGGGGGACTTAGAGGATTTGACATGGATTCTGGCTGCTGTTCCATTGTGCAGGCAGACTGCGAGGGGTAGGTGCAGGCCAAGGTATGGGGATACTGGCTGGTAGTGTGACATGGTATGGGAAGTTGGTGAGTCGGGAAATAGGGCAGCAGGGCTTTGGGGGTTCCTGGCAGGTGAAGGCTGTCAGAGGTGCCAGGAGAGCACAGTAGTTTCGGTGCCAGGAGAGCACAGTATGGGGGCTAGAGAGAGTCACCCCTTTGTTGGGAGCGCCAGAAGCACGCTTAGGTGAACCCCGAGGTCGCTGGGTGTCCTCCACCCCTGATTGGAAGCAGGCAAAGAGGCCTAGTAGTAGTCACACCCCCCAGCCAGCGAGTTATGCCTGGCACCACCACATGGAAAAAGACAAATAAGGGCCTTGCCCAGGTTTAATAGAATGGAACAGTGTGCCAGGTCAGGAAAAATGGGTCATTAGGATCATTCTAGCCATAGCAGGGTTTGTTGTATTGTCTTAGAGCTAAAAGTAAATGGTTCGTTTCAATGGACTCTCCTCCGCACCATTCATGTGTGACACCTGGTACGAGTAATGTTGATGGGAAAATTTGTTAGCAAGGGCTAGGCAGGTCACCCTCTCCAAGTGCCAGAGAGGCCACCAGTATGTCATGAGCACACACCCATGAAGATAACGTTGAGTAAGAAACACACCATCCTGTCTGTAAAAGAAAAAAAAGAGAAGGGAAGAAAAAAAAAGAAAAAGAGAACTTAACCAAAACAAGTCAGGCAAGGAAGGTTAAGGGTACACTCCATCTCACCTGGTTTGAGGTCATCACACCCATTTGCTTACCATCGATATCACCGTGCCACCATTGCTGTGTCACCTGCTGTCCAATGCAGGGCTTGTTGCCTGCTGCTGCTTGTGAGTAGGCCATATGGGCCAAAGCATTTTTGTGGGCCATTGAGGCCAAAGTGCTTTTGTGGGCCATTGCGGCCGAAGATTTATGCCATTTTGTGGGCTCAGTGGGCCGAATAACTCTGTGAGATTAGGCCACTGGGCCGACTGAACTCACCTGGTGAGAGGCCAATAAGGCCATGAAGAGAGGAAACCCTCAGGGGTGAATGGACAATACTGCCGGGGGGTGGGGGGCGTGAAGGAGCTAACACGTGAAAGAACTTTGAACCTTTGAATGTTCTGCTCCAATGCAAATATTAGTGTTAAAAGTAAAATTGAATGCCCTCCCATTCAAATCCATAATTAGAATGTTAAGTTGTGTGCATAGAGTGTGAATTTGTTTGGTAGATTGGTGACCCGACACACTAGGATAGGGAGATGCCAATCTTACTGTGACACTTTGGTTTTTGGAGTTAAGTGCTTCCCTTGTTGTGGGTTAGAGTAAATGGGAGATCTGTGTTGTACGTTAGACAGGGCCATTGCCGTGGGCTGCCCCAGATGGAGGCTCGGGAGAGCCTCGGGAGAAAGGAGGGGGTAGTGTTACGGAAATGGCCCTTAGTATGCTACTAAATATAGGATTAGCTCAGGTCCCCCATTAAATGCATGTTTAGCCAGGCTGTTCGGTAAAATGGACGTTACATGTGTGTTGGGAGATGTAAGAGGCTGTTTATTGTCTGTGCGGTGGTGGTGTACCGAGAGCTTCTTCTTCTTCTTCTTCCTTCCCCTCTCCGGATGAGGCCCCACCCAGTCGGCTGAGAGGAAGTGGCCAGAGAAGGAAGTGAAACTAAGGGGAGGAGTTTGTCGGCTTCGTAAAGGGGCGCGCCCCGAAAAGAAAAAGTGGTAAGAAACTGGGAGGACGGAGTTGAGCAGTCGGGCTTCGAGTCGAGTGTGTGCCGGGAAGGCAAGAGAGAAACGACGGCTGTTGAGGCGCGATTTGCTGGTTCGGGCTTCGAGGCGAGCGTGCGCCGGGAAGGCAAGAGAGAAACGACGGGTGTCGAGGCGCGATCTGCTGGATGAGCAGTCGGGCTTCGAGGCGAGCAGAAAAAAGGAAAGCGAGTGGTGATTCTGCCGGGAGAGAAACTGGACCTGGGCATGCTGGGTCTGCCTTCTGTGGCCTGGAGAAGCGAGCCAGGGCCGAAGGAAAGGCAGGGGAAGGACTGCATGAGGTCTGTCTGCCCTCGGCTGGATGAGAGACGACTGGTGGGAGTCGTGATCTGCTGTGTAGGGGACGGCTGTGTCTGTCTGCAATCTGCTTCGTGAAGGAGGCCTGGTGAACAGGCCAGGCCTGGACTTGTATGCTGGACCTTGTGAAAAGCCAGCTGGAGCACACCATCATCGATCTTTCGCTCTGGTGCAGTCGACCTCTGGTGCAGTCTAAACGCGCGGAGGCCGCGTGCGTGGGCGGTGCGACAAAAGGAGGATGAGTGCCATCTTGCCACACGGCGTGCTCAAGCTTGGGGCTCGAATCCGTGGACATCGGCTTGTTACGAGCGACATTCGTGCTTTTGACACTTCCCTCTCGTCCATGAAACATCACCAAGTACTCTGTCTTGTCTGTATGCTGTCTATTTGTTGTCTGCATGTCGTTTAAGGCTTATCTCGATTGGGACCCCTTCGAAACCCGTAATCCGTATCTCCCTAGTTAAGAATGGGTTATAGATTAATTAATACATTGTCGTGAATGTTTTGCTTGTGTTGTGTTCTTCGATGTCCCCAATAGATCTGGCTGATTCGTATGAAGTTGCTGCTTTGAATTAATTCATGTCGCGTCGAGGAACCATCCGCTTGATTTGGATATAAAAACGAAAATGGTTACAGACTGGCAGAAAACGCTCGACATCTGACAAACCAGTCTGTAACCAGGGTCTATTTTCCCAACTGGTAAGGTCCAGGGGTACGTTGGTATCGCGAATGAAGACTCGTGACCCGAGGCCTGTGCTGAGCCAGTCGGCGTTATAACCCCGGAAACGGTGGTGGTGAGGGTGGCGCCGAATCTGTAACATTTGGCCCCAAGAGTCGGGTGCGAAACCCCCCCCCCCCACCCCTTGATCCGCAACAGTATAAAGAATGTAAATAGCTCATTTAAGAACTCATACATGGTGAAAACCCTAAACCTTTTAACTTACTATTGTTGTTCTACCATGGAAACTTTTAAACAGTACTTAAACAAACAAACAAACAAACAAACAAGAAGATGACGTCGTGCAGAGCACGATACTTGCAAAATCCAGAAAACAAATTTGACTTCAAAAATAATTGGTGGTTGAATTCAATGACCAAATATGCAACTCTTCAAATTTCAAGTGAATCGCATGAAAATTGACAATTTTAGAAATTCGGCCTATGTTGACCTTTTGACCTCTGTGAACCTCCAAAATAATTGGCTGGTTGAATTCAGTGACCTGAAATATAAATCCTCTTCAAATTTCATGTCAATCGGATGAAAATTGAGGATTTTAGAAATACCACCAAAGTTGTTGACCTTTGGCCTATTTTGACCTTTTGGTCCATGTTGACCTCAAAAATAATTGGCTGGTTGAATTTAGTGACCTGAAATATAAATCCTCTTCAAATATCAAGTCAATTGGATGAAAATTGAGACTTTTAGAAATCTCACCAAAGTTGTTGACCTTTGGCCTATGGTGACCTTTTGACCTCAAAAACAATAGGCTTCTTCCATATGACAAACTCTACCACGTGGTGAAGTTTTGTGAAGATCGGTTTAAAATTGTGACCTGCAAGTGGCAAACAGACAGACAGACAGAATAACAAAATGGACGAACCAATATACTTCAAAAATCTTCCATTTTGCAAGTGACAAACAAACCCAAATGTAATACCCTCTCCTTCGGTGAGGGTAATAACAAACAGAACAACACTGTAACAAAGCAAATATTAATTAATACGAATAATATTAACAACAATAATCATAGTATCATTTGGAAATAATAATAACGAACGTATAACCCCAAGTCCAGAGCTAAGCATCTCTGGGATTGTTAACTTCCGGTTTGGGGATCGGCGCACGTGGACGATTGGGTGGCGAGCTCTCCTTCCAGTCTTTCTAAAGATATTTGCGTATTTTGTCGTAATTTGTGTCAGGGCCTGTGGAACTGTACTTAAAATGCTGGTAGTTGTGTTCACAACAGTTTTATCAGGTATTTGAGTTAGTACATTGAAAGAAGCAGGGGGAGGCCTCGTGTTATGTTTAGCATTAAGTCAGTTGGGGCCTTGGGAGTAAGTTGGGGCCGAAAGAGAAAGGAAGAGGAGTTTGTTAATGTGATAGTTGCTCAATGTGGTCATGTCAACAATAGGGGAAGCAGAGTGTTCTTATTGTTGTAGGAAGTGTGAGGAAATCGTCCACTTGAGGATGGTTATTACTAGGTTGAAGGAACACATCGATAATTATAATTTGCAGCAAGTAGCGGAATGTGAGAAATTTGAAGAAAATAGTTGGTTACAGTTGTGGAGTGAGGTTGTTAAGGATATTGAAAGTGGTGATGGTGTAGTGGGGGCAGGGAGTGGTGGAGATGCAGCGGGGGAAGGGAGTGGTGGAGGTGCAGCAGGGCAGGGAGTGGTGGAGGTGCAGTGGGGGAAGGGAGTGGTGGAGGTGCAGCGAGGGGAGGAAGTGGTGGAGGTGCAGCGGGGGAAGGCAGTGGTGGAGGTGCAGCGGAGGGAAGGCAGTGGTGGAGGTATAGCGGGGGAAGGCAGTGGTGGAGGTGCAGCGGGGGGAAGGCAGTGGTGGAGGTGCAGCGGGGGCAGGCAGTGGTAGAGGCGCAGCGGGGGCAGGCAGTGGTAGAGGCGCAGCGGGGGCAGGCAGTGGTGACAGTGCAATGGGGGCAGGCAATGGTGATGGTGCAATGGGGGCAGGGAGTGGTGGAGGTGCAGTGGGGGCAGGGAGTGGTGGAGGTGCAGCAATAGAAAATTGTAGAAATGAGGTATGGGAGACAGTTTTTGTGGGTGATGAGATAATTTAATATGTAGATTCTTCATTCTGCAGGAAGGATTGTAGACACAGCATTCTGTGTAGTTTTGAAGGAGCGGGAGTTTGGGACATTGAAGGAAGGGTAAACTATGTTGTATCGGGTCATGGCAGGAAGAAGTTGGTTGTGGTACACCTAGATGCCAATGAAGTAAGGAAAGTTTACTCAGAGGTTTTGAAAAATAGATACAGGATATTGGGTAAGCATCTGAAAACAAAGGGTTGTGAGATCATGTTTTCTGCGATCCTCCCAAGATTAGGAAACAATATAGAAATTATGAGCAGAGCAATAAATGTCAACCAATGGCTGGAAGAATGGTGTAGGGAGGAAGGTTTTACATTTAAGAAGCAGTGGGAATCATTTAGGGGACAAAGGGAGTGTTTCCGGAATGATGGCCGTATGTTAAATAGAAAGGGGACAGCAAGGTTTGCAGTGGGAATTGAGGAAGGAATTCAAGTTTTTTTTTTTTTAGGTCAGTGCAGGGTGGGGAAGGTATTAAGGAAGGAACTGATGAAGTAATTGTAATGAGTAAGGTCAGGCAAGAAAATAGAATTTCAGGGTTAGAGTTCAGGATAGTAGGATAAGGCTATTGGATTTCAGGAATGCAAACCTTAAGGGTATGAGGAGGGAATTGGATAATGTAGATTGGGAGAAACTATCAACAGGACAATCAGCATCAGAGAAATGGGAAACCTTCAAGGACCAAATGTGTAGAGTGTAGAGTGCAGAGTAAGTACATTCAAATGAGGTGTAAAACTCGAAGCAGAAAGAGACCAGGGTAGTTGAGTAGTGAGATAAGGAATACTATTGAGGAGAAGCAGAAGGTATTTATTAGGTTTAAAATAACAGGACTGGAGTTAGATTTATATCACTATCGGAGTAAACAGAGGCAAGTTAAGAAAATAACTCAGCAAGCCAAAAGAGAGTATGAGAAGGACATGGCTAAGACTATTAAACATCATAGCAAGGCTTTCTTTAAGTACATCAGGGAAAATAACAGGTTAGGACCAGTGTGAGTCCATTGAAGAATAGCACCGGGAGAGTGGTTCGTGATGAAAGTGAGATGGCAGACGAATTAAACAGGTATTTTTTTTCAACTTTTACCCAAGAAGTCAGGACAATTGCCAACAGCTGAGAGTATATATATCAAGGAGGTGAGGAAGGGCTTTTACAGAAGATCCAGGTTGGAGTGGAGGAAGTAAAGGAACAGCTCGGAAAATCTAAGAGTAGATAAGGTTCCGGGTCCAGATAATATGCATCTGAGAGTATTGATGGAGGTGGCTGAGCAGGTAAGCGAGGTGTTAACAGATATTTTCAATAGTTAACTGGAGTCAGGACAGATACTGGAGGATTGGAGAGTAGCAAATGTAACACCATGATTTAAGAAAGGATCCAGAGAAGAATTGGGAAACGATAGACCTGTTAGTTTGACTTCAGTTGTGGGGAAGGTGTTGGAGACATTAATTAAGGACCAGATGAGGAACCATTTAAATCAATACAAACGAATTAAAGGTAGTCAGCATGGGTTTAACAAAGGTAGTTCCTGTTTAACAAATATTTTAGTGTTATATGCAGTGTCTGATTGTGTGAATGAGGGAAAGGCGGTGGACACAGTAAATCTAGACTTTAAGAAGGCTTTTGATAAGGTACCACATCAGAGGTTGTTAGCCAAAATGAGGGCTTGTGGAGTGGCTGGTAAGGTGGCTAATTAGATTGTAAACTGGCTTGGTGGTAGGAAGTAAAGAGTGTCTGTGAGTGGGAGGATGTCTTGCTGGGAGGATGTAAGTAGCGGGGTAACTCTGGGATCAGTACTCGGACCATTACTATTCATTATTTACATCAACGATTTGGATAATGGGGTGAAGAGTAAGCTTTCCAAATTTGCGGATGACACAAAGCTTGGAGGTAAGGTGGATAACAGTGGGGGTGGTGATCAGATACAGGAAAGTATTGATACTTGTATAGATTGGGCAAAAGACTGGCAGATGTAATTTAACCTGAGCAAGTGTAAGGTGTTGAGGATGGGAAAGAACAATGAAAATCGAGATTACAGGATGCAAGGGGTAATTTTGGAGTGTGTCACACAGGAAAAGGATCTGGGAGTGGTAATAGATACGGGAGGTAAGCAGGCAGCACAGTGCCGGACAGCTATAGGTAAAGCAAATAGGGTTTTAGGCTGTATTTGGAGGGGGATCAATTATAAATCAAAAGAGGTGGTGTTAACATTGTACAGGAATTTAGTGAGGGCCACATCTAGAATATTGTGTGCAGTTTTGGTCACTACAACTCAGGAAGGACATCGATGCCATAGAGAGTGTTCAGCGTAGGGCTACTAGATTGATTCCGGGCCTAGTTCGACTCAGTTATGAGGATCGGCTGAAGGAGACAGGGTTTTATTCACTAGAAAGGAGGTGGTTGTGATGAGATATGATGGAGATGTTAAAGATAATGAAAGGTAAAGATAAAATAAGTGAAGATTTATTAATTATTCAACAGAGTAGACAGTGATAGGACCAGGGGCCATGGCCTGAGAGTAAAGAAGGGGAGAGTTAAGACGGTAGTAAGGCAAGGAACTCCACTCAGAGAGTCGTTGATGCATGGAATGGTCTCCCTGGAAAGGCAGTGGCAGCAGAAAAAGTAGATAAGTTTAAATTAGAATTAGATATGTACGTGGAAGTTATGGAGATAGAGGGGTATGGGGATGTTGATAAGACTTTTATGTAGTTAGAGTATTGATGGGTGATTGTGTATGGAGTGCTGTTGGTGGGGGTCTTGTTAAGGGGGGTTGTGTGGTTGATGTGTGTTTTTAACCAAGCCCATGTCCCCTCTCCCTAAGGTGAAGAAGAAAATGAATACAAAAACTACAAAAACATGAGTAAAAAATTTTTTTTTGCATTTTCTTCCTTGGATCTTGTGTAGATAAATGAGGATGGTGTTCCTGGGGCATGATGGGCTGAATGGCCTCCACCTGTGTCTGATTTCCTTTCATTTCCTTGTATAAAAGGCAAGCTAATGCTCAAGCAGTACAGCAGGCAGGTCTGCTACAAGGGCGTGAAGGTCAATTAAAATTTGGTCCGATGGACTCATGGACCACCAAGACCACTCGTGAAAGAAACTGGTCGGAAAGTATAAAATTTCTGAGGCCTGTTGACTTCCAAGTTCCAAATGTACTGACAAATTGTTTTTTTTAGAGCGTGGCGTATATAGAGTCGCGCAGCTCTGAAAACGTCATTTCTATTGAAGAAGAAGAAGATTACGAAGAAGAAGAAGAATACCTTGTTGCAATGCAGCTATGCTGCAGTGTTGTTTTAATTGACATTTTCATAGCATGGAAGGTTTTGGTAATCTGTTTTTGTTTTCACAGGGCCAGTCGTAAATGACAGCAAAATTATACTTTATAGCGTGGAGAACAATATGCTATTGAAAATTAAAGGAGAAGTTTGAATGTATGTATTGCTCATGGAACGGAAGTTGTGCAAGCTTCCGGACGCGGTTCTAATGGGTTGAGTTGTTCCCGGTTTAACTCCGTTCGTGATTTTTTTTTTTTTTTTAAACTGCTCGTCCTGCCCTTGACTGTGTGCAAATAACTTCCTTCGCAAGAGGGTGGCTGCTGTTCCCGCGTTAATATATTTTACCTCAGGTGCACTGGTGAGACGGGGCTCTCGTGTGGAGGTGGGGATGGAGTGAGGCGAGTGGTGCTTATCAGTCACTTTTTTTACTTTCACTCGTCATTTTACCTCAGGAAAGTTTCCCCTCAGCTTGTATAAATTGTAAGGCCGTATTTTTTTACCTCAGGAAACTTGTGCCTCAGCTTGTATAACTTGTAAGGCCGTATTTTTTTACCTCAGGAAACTTGTGCCTCAGCTTGTATAAATTGTAAGGCCGTATTTTTACCTCAGGAAACTTGTGCCTCAGCTTGTATAACTTGTAAGGCCGTATTTTTACCTCAGGAAACGTGTGCCTCAGCTTGTGTAAATTGTAAGGCTGTATTTTTTTTACCTCAGGAAACTTGTGCCTCAGCTTGTATAACTTGTAAGGCCGTATTTTTTACCTCAGGAAACTTGTCCCTCAGCTTGTATAACTTGTAAGGCCGTATTTTTACCTGAGGAAACTTGTGCCTCAGCTTGTATAACTTGTAAGGCCGTATTTTTTACCTCAGGAAACTTGTGCCTCAGCTTGTATAACTTGTAAGGCCGTATTTTTACCTCGGGAAACGTGTGCCTTAGCTTGTGTAAATTGTAAGGCTGTATTTTTTTACCTCAGGAAACTTGTGCCTCAGCTTGTATAAATTGTAAGGCCGTATTTTTATAATGTGAGTGTGTAGTTTGTGGGAACTATAATAGGTGCACCCAATTATTCCCACCTTGTGTGGTCGGCCCAGGACGGTTTCTGGTCTGTCTTTCAGAACCGGCTGGCCAGGCCTGACATTTCGACTGAAGGTGATTTGGTCAGGGTGCCGGCGATAGCTCGCCTACTCTTTGTGAATTACGTGGTGGGATTTTTAATGTAACCAACTAATGCCGGTAGACGTCCTTGTGATGCAACACTCGACCAATCTATAGTCTGATCAGGAATCAAACCCAGATTAGGCAGCACACAGGTACTTCGACCATTGTGTCCAATTTTAGTATTTTTTTATTTTTTTTTTATACACTGAAAATTTGTAGCGTGTACTTGACGTTTGATGTTTTTACATCTTTTCCTTTCTCCTATATCCGAAGGCAGGAATGAAAGGGTGAGCGACAGGAACGATGAATTGTGCACGCACCTTACAGGTGGTCGACACAGAATTGCCTGCAGATACTGTGGAGTGGTGTCCAACCGAAGGCTGGCAGACCCTGCTTGCTTGTGGAACCTACAAACTTCTTGAGGGAAATGTCAGTCTGTCTGATGCTTCACCTCTTTATTTGGATAAAAAAAAATGATTGAGGCCTTTTACATAGTTTTGGAGGTGGGGGGTAGAGGTGCATTCTGCAGATTCTTTGTCAATTGGAATAGCATTGAGCAAACTTAACTTTTGATAGATGTCATGTATTACCGGTGATGCTACGTCCCCCTCTACTAACATGGCACGGCATTGGAAACCAGGCTGAACAGTTTACATTTTGTAGCCCACGGTTCCCAAAGTGGATCTTCACCAAAATTGAAGCATTTCGTCCTTGTCACACGGCCAACCTGGTCCACCAAGTTTCATCCGAATCGGTTCACAACTTTTTGAGATATCATGCTCACAGGCAGACAGGGTGAATACATAACCTGTCCACCTTTTGTGGCAGAGGAAACTCGGTCAAAGCATGTGAAACCATATCATGGAATGGCATGTGAAACCTTAACCACAGAGTTCGTCATGCAGGAATGTCGATGCAAAATGCATTTGGACTCTTGAAGGAATGTTTATGTATGCAGCATTATATTGTTACGAATTTGGAAATTTGATTGCACGCAACATACAGGTTCCTTTAGTCAGCTATGTCGATAAGTGCTTGTTCCCTAGATAGCTCACCTTTCATTGTTTAAATGTTCAGAAATAGATGAGATGCGCTGCGGATCGATTTAATAGTTTGGGAACGAACAATGGAGACATCCCTCCCCCTCTTCTGCGAAGATGAAGAACCCTGCCGTCCTGTGACTCATGATGTCAACATCTCCCTCCCACCCGTGGTTGAGTGGGGGGGGGTGGATCACGAGGGCATGAGTCACGCCGGGCGTGGAGGAGGGGGGGGGGAGAAGGATAAAGAGGAGATCGTCTCTTTTGTTCGTGGGCAGAGTTGGAGAAGGGAGTTGAGAGAGTAACCGTTCAGGAGACCTTCGGGTCCTGTTTCGCTTGGGTTAGGGTCGAGGCCTTCGGAAGCTTTTTGCTTCGGCTGACTCTGTGAGCTTCGGCTGAGGCCTGGCTCGGGAGGAGGCTTTATGGAGGCTTTGCTTTGACGGTTCCGTGAGCTTCAGCTTCTGCTTGGCTCGGGAGAGCTATTTGCTTCAAGCTGCCCTGTTTGGTAGGAAGTTAAGCCGGTCGCTCGGCTCGAGCTGTGAGTGGTGGCTTCTTCTTCTCGGTTCGTGGAGCTCTTTGTTCTCCATTTTGGTTCCCGGCTTGGTGCGATTCATCGACCTCTTCGTGGAGGTGGTTCCTCTGGGAAGCGACGCATCGACGGGAAGGTTCGGCACCTCGTTTCACCAGCACGTGTTGAGAGGCGCGGGAGGTAGTTCCTCGGGGAAGCGACGCATCGACGGGAAGGATCGGCGCCTCGTCTCACCAGCACTTGTTGAGAAGCGCGGGAGGTAGTTCCTCGGGGAAGCGACGCATCGACGGGAAGGATCGGCGCCTCGTCTCACCAGCACGTGTTGAGAAGCGCGGGAGGATTCGCGGGAGCTCGGGAAGGATCGCGGCTCGGCGATTGGATCCAGCTCGCTCTCGCTGGAGCCTGGGCCCGAACAACTTGAAGACCACATGAGGTGGAGAGATTCGAGATAGGTTCTGGGTTTCAGCTCACCTGTCCTCTGAGCTGGAGCTCATTATTAAAGGCCTCTGCCACCATTTCGTGTGTGTGTGTGTGTGTGTGTGTGTGTGTGTGTGTGTGTGTGTGTGTGTGTGTGTGTGTGTGTGTGTGTGTGTGTGTGTGTGTGTGTGTGTGTGTGTGTGTGTGTGTGTGTGTATGTGTATGTGTATGTGTATGTGTATGTGTATGTGTATGTGTATGTGTATGTGTATGTGTATGTGTATGTGTATGTGTATGTGTATGTGTATGTGTGTGTGTGTGTGTGTGTGTGTGTATATGTGTACTTGTACGTGGGCCCGTCTAATAAGTAGGAACTGCTGTTAAGTGCAAGTGACTGTACATAATAAGTAGACAGTTGTAGTTCTTTTGTCGTGCTTTTGTTGCTTGTATAATTGCATACGTGTTTTGCCTTGTTTAATTGCATATGTGCTTTATTATAATAAATGTCCTGTGTGAATGTAAACCTGTTCGTTGTGTCCATTCCCTCATTGAACTGCCCCATCTTGCACTCGGAATATCGTTGGTTTTTAAATAACCGATAAATAGAATCGGGTCCGGCGAGGTCTGGCGATAATACCCGCTCGGTTATCCCAGAACGGAACGGACCGCTTAAGCGGTTCATGTCCAAGCAGGCCTTCACCGAGTTACGGTCCCTCGGTAGGTTACCCGCGCGGGTACTTAGGTATATCGATATTCGGCGATTGACCCTATTTCTCGTGGGTAGAATACGGACTGGGCCGTGGTGGGATTAAAAACCCACCCGTGACTGGTTTCTGGTGTTGTTCCAGAAAGTCACGACTGGATTGTCCGTTCGGTGGGCGAAGCGACAGCTATTGGTTCGACGCGGTCGTTCGCACGCCGGGCGGGCGCGAATTCTACAACAATATTGAAGTGAATGTGATGTTGATATGGAATCCATCCATTGATGTGAGCCTGTTGTCCTTCATAAGATTTGGGGAAGTCGGGGTAAGAAGGACTTTTTCCAAAGCAATTGGTGACAAATAAATGAGGCAGAAGAGATTGGTGATGCCAATTGTTCTGTCGGCACTGTGCATGGGTGGAGGCAAAATAATCGTGTTGCTTTAGCTTGACATTCCTCCAACATAGGACTGCCAGGTTAGCTTTGAGGTTTGCCCACTCACCTTTGAGCTGTCGAGCCTGGATTTGAATCTTGACCCAGCTATAAACTGTTACCTTGGTGTTTTTCATAGGCAGGGGATACATAGATGTGTGTACCATCCGTCAGAGGGACGTTAAGCCAGACGTGACCCATCTGCCAGGATTGGTTGTTGGTGAGCATGTAAGATGATCCCATGGTGTGTGTCTTTCCTGAGTTGTAACTAGCACCCTTAAATTGCTGCACCTTCATTCAACTATCCTAGAATTGAGTGGTGATCGGTCCAAGATTGGTTGTGACCTAGAAACGTTTCTCAAGTGGCCTTGATACATTCCCGGAGCTCTTTAAATAGTATGGGCCTTTATTTATCACTAACAAAGGTACCGCTGTTGCCAGGCAACGCCGGATTGCTCCTCCCACCCTTTATCTCCCAATCTTTCCCCTGCCTCCTCCCAACCCTTCCCACCTCTTCCCCTCCTTCCACAATCCTCCCTCTGGACCTCTGTTCTTCATTGCATAGCCATTCCGCCACTGACGGCCCCTGATGGCCTAAAGTGCGGCCTCTGACATGCAGCGGAAAATACACAAATGTGAAAACACCCCATCATAATCCACCATAAATGCTATCAAATTGACCCAATGGTTTCAATTGAGTGTTCCAACGTGAAGCATAAAAGTAACATCACTACATTAGTAGATGGCAGTGAGGATACAAAAGTGTTAATTTATCGAATTTGGACGTCGCTATCGCTTGCCAAGCCAGCCGTCCTTATCAACCATTTAATTGGAGTGCTTGCTTGAGTCCTAAAGCTGCTTACCAAGCGCTCTACAGTTGACAGCAGTACAGTTTGTGTCCTGATCGGGATGTACAGTCAGCAGTTGCTACAAGGTACGTAGTACATATGGCGGTACATTTGGATTTTAAAGGGACTCGCCGCAGGTGTGTGTTTTCATAAAGCATAACATTTTTCTCTCCCTCTCCCTCTGTCTTTCCCATCCTTGCTCCACCCCCTCCTAAAACAGTGCAGCACCCTCCCACACCTTTCTCTTTCTCTCTCTCTCTCTCTCTTTCTTTCTTTCTTTCTCTCTCTCTCTCTCTCTTTTTCTTTCTTTCTTTTTCTCTCTCTCTCTCTCTCTCTCTTTTTCTTTCTTTCTTTTTCTTTCTTTCTTTCTTTCTTTCTTTCTTTCTTTCTTTCTTTCTCTTTCTCTCTCGACGTTATTTGTCTCCGGACCTGTCCAGGTGGTAGTTATAGTGTGACTGGGAGAAAATGGATTTCAGACATTATGTTTCCATCTTCACTGTTGTTCTATGCAGAATCATTTTGATGAGACGATGAATCGTAATTAATGCTTCACTGCACGTCTGCCTTCCCTCCCTCTCACCTCACGCTCTCTTCTCTTCCCCCACCCCTCCTCATTCTCCCTCCCTCCTCACTCTCTCCCCCCCCCCTCTTTTCTCTCTTTCTCCCCCCTCTTTTTCTCACCCCTCCCAGTATTCCTGTCAGCGAAGAAACGGGTGGTATTTGTGAGTCTCAAAATGTTATGGATGGATTCGGACGAAACTTGGTGGACAGGTTGGGTGTGTGACAAGGGCGAATCGATTCAGTTTTGATGAACATCCAAATCTGGATCTGGATACAAGGATCATTTAATTTTTAAGTGATTCCTCACCATTGAAAGATGGGGTGTAGAGCAATATTGCATATTTCAAAAAGTTGGAAGGATTCGGACGAAAATGGGACAGGTTGAGTATGTGACAAGGAAGAATTGATGAAATTTTGTGAAGGTCCGGATCCCCGAATATTTTAAATTTTTGGAGGCGATTCTTCACCATTGAGAGATGGAGTTTAAAATGGTATGCATATAGCATATTTCATAATTATGACAAAACTAGGTGGATGACCTGCTTTGATGACAAGAATAAGGCGATTAGATTTTGGTTCAGATCCAGATCCAGATCCGGCCTATCTCTGCGATACAAAACGTAAACTTCAGCTTGGCGGAGATATGCGCTATACCGAGTGCCATTCTAGTTTAAATAGTTTCATGTTTATTCTACCTTCTTTCGTTCCTCGTATGCCCTTTTAACAAACATTGGTACTTGAACATCCAATATTGAGCATAAACATTATGGGGAGCCAAAAATATTTTTGCTCACTATTAGCCTAACTACCAATGGGAAATGTCCTACATATTTATTTGACCTTGAAAGAAATGTCTCAGCATTACTTTAAAATATAATAAGGAAATGTAAACTGTAATTTAAATAATTCATATTTTATTTAATGGATGACACTGCAGAAGAAAGAAGCACACAGCCACCTCCACCCCAATCACCCAACAGTAAAATTAATGGACAGCACCACTCAAGGGGGACTGAAAATGACAGGGTGCTCATTGTGTACAAACATTATCAATTTATTTTCAGAGAAGTTCATTATGAAAGCTTCAGTAATTAAGGGACCTGGTTTGAAAATCTTCCTCATATGGTTGTTCAATTTAAATTTAACCAATCTGGATGGACTAATGTGGTTTATCTTTTCAGCAGTCTCGATGAAAAGCAAGATTCAAACCTCTTGGTATTGCTAATACAGGATATATATTTAAGTTGGTATGATTTCGATTTTACTAATTAGCATGATAAAATAATAGGCCTCAGCTATCCTGGATCATTGTAATACATATTGTCTTGGCATTAAATGATCCCAGCTATCTTACCCGCATCATGTAACTTACATTTATGAGTCTCTCTCCCCCTCCCTCCCCGCAATTAACAATTTATGTCTCTTCCCCACCCCCCCCCTGGAATTAACATCTACAGGGGAAAGCAGAGCCTGGAACTGCATCACGAGTCGGTAGCTCGAATGATGGAGACACAGCTCCCTGTAGTTCACAGTCTCGTCTTGGCCACGTTTATCTGTTCAACTACGATGCATCGCTGCCTGCCTGCCCTCTCCATGCACTGCAGCAATGGGACACGGCTGGTGTCCTAGACCTCAAATGGTATGCGACATTTGCAACATAGTCATTGAAGTGTCATCACAGAACTCTCACAGTTAAATAAGACGTGCATGATGAAAAATTGTGGTAATCACTACCAGTTCATTCATGCCTCCAGCTCTTTAAGACAGCTGTTCACCACTATCTCACATCATCCCCCATCCAAAACCATGATTATTTCTACCCCACCCCCAAAGCCTTCCTCTTTCCAAGTTTTCGGTGTTTGCTTCTATATCCATCTTGTCCACACCATGTGTCCTTCCCTGCCTCCTCCCCATTCCTCCCGACACTCATTGTTTGCCCATGTCTCCCTCTATTTTGTCCCTCAACTCTGCTGTTGGTGTCCCCCCCTCCCTTTCTACTGTTCCTTTTGTTCTGTTACATCCTGGTCCATTCAGTTCTAGCTCGTCCATCAGCCTCAACTTTACATAAGTAAATGTAAATTTTCTTTGTAATTCTCTTAACTAAAATTTGACTTCTAATTGGGTGTAGTTGGTGGGGAAGGAATTAATATCTATTAATGAAACGAGACATATCAAACTTTAAGAACTTGGTTACATGGCCATGGGTTAGGTTCAATGCTTTGATCACACTGTTCTGCAAATGGGATTATGTTTTATTTTGAAGACTTGCATGGTTTATAGGTTGGACCTAAGCTTTGTCTGGCCTTTCTTTCCGATCCTCTCTCATATATTTTATCAATGAAAGATGGGCTTGAGGCAATATATCAGACTGGTTTATCCATTTGTTTTACACAGTAACATTTGCTGTTGTGCATCAGCTCTTGCTTTGGTAAAAAAAAATTTGTTGCATTTCCTTTTTGCTCTTGATATTTTAAACAGTACCAAAGAGATGACAGACAGACAGTTTTTGTACTGGTGAGAAAAAGCATGAGTCATAAACTAACTCTTGATTGAAGTGAGGTGGAAACTCCCTCCTCTTACAGCCTCAGTGGATGAACTGGCTAGAGGTAGGATGGCTGAGACTAGAGGTATGCACATTCACCTCTAAGCGGTCCAGCCTGGCTTCGAATCTCCGCCCAGCTATAAACTGTCATACTGGTGTTTCACATACAGGAAGAGTGATTCATCAATGTGTGTCTCATCTCTCGGATGGATGTTGAACTGCATGTCCTTCCTTCCAATATTAGTTTGTGGACGTTAGAGTGAGCGACCAATCCCCCTGCACTGAACAAAAAAAAAAATTCCTGTGCAAACCTACAGCGGGCACTGTGTTACCAATTATGCTACCCCGCAGCCTTGTGCTGCATATGAAAGAAAAAGGTAGGTAAGCATTTGGCAGTTTGTGCTTCCACTAACAACTGCAGTAACTTTCTATTTTTTTAATCTATCAATTGGTTTATCCTAAGTATTTGAATAATATCTAGATTTGTGCCATGCAGGCAGCAGGGATCCACACAGCTACCGGTGCTGGCAGTGGCAAACGCACAGGGTACAGTGGATCTACACCAGCTCATTGACAACAATGTTCAGGGGGTAAGGAGATGCTGATTTAAATTCATGTTTTGTGGTATTTTTAATTTGGTTTGTTCTGTAGAGCAGGAAGCAGGATTAAATTAATAGACTGATTCATATATCTCTCGAAACGACTTCAGTTTTCTTCGTTGTCAAAACTTTTAAAATGGGTGCTTTACTCTGTCAATTACTACCTTTCTCACTCTGAATTATTGGAACCAATCACGATATTGCTTCTTAAAGACACAGTTGTGTTGAATGAACCAAACTGTAAATGTTAACATTTTCTTTCGTTGGTGAGAACTCACCTACTCTTCATTAAACACACCATGAGATCTTTGACATCCACCTACTCTTGCTTGCAGATGGATTTTCCCGCTCAACATCCTTCCGATGGATGGCGTACACAATGATGTATTGCTCCGCATGGGGACACCAGAATGACAGTTTATAACTAGGTTGAGATGTAAACTCAGGCGAGACAGCTCAAATGCCAGTGTGCATACCTCCAAGCTATCCTGCCAACCCTGTAATGCTTCTCTACAAAGTACTCGCATTCATGTGAATATCATCATTGCAAAATAAAATGGTCACAAAACACTAAAAGCATCCCCATTAAAATGACTTTGGAGAGCAGCTTGCTTTTATCCAAAAGTGAAACCCCTATTACAATTTAGAAGCCAGTGAAGTCGTCGTCTTAGTTGGTCGATGATTGACCTTTACCTCTGCTACCAGCCTGTTCGTCTGTTTGTGAGCAGGATATGTCAAAATGTTGTAGCAGGATTCGGTCGAAATTTGGTTGACAGGTTGGGTATGTGACAAGAACAAGCCAATTCGATTTTGCTTTAGGTCCAGATGCAGATCTGGCCTGTCAGTGTAATACAAAACGTAATCTGTTCAGCCTGGAGGAGATATGTGCTCTACCAAGTGCCGTTGCAGTTGTCCTCTGTTTTGGTCTTTTTCGTTGGTCCATGATTGACCTTTCATTTAAAATATGTTTAATCAACACCTAATTGTGAGCATAATTTTGGTGTGGTTTGTATGCATGGGTAAGGATGGCTCCCAGCTGAAGTTGAACTCTAGTTTGGTGCTGGATCCTGACCACCTGGTGCTTTCTCTTGACTGGGCAAAACTTAAACATGGCAGGTATGCTCCATGGATTAGACCGTGCATCTGCAAACTGAGCTATTTGTTCCCAAGATTACTTCTCAAAAACAGGGCACAAGTAGATGTCAGGATGAGAGCGAAAGTGCATCCTGAAATTTGTGCATGTTATACTGTCATTGCAGTTGCATAATGAATAAGTTCCCTTCTTCCTTGAGTAATTTTTTTGGTGGGTAGTGAGTGGCAGAGATTGGTCTGCAGTGACTCTTGCGGCGAGCTGTGGCTGATAGATCCTGGCGTGGCACGCCCTCTGGTGCACTGGCATGCTCATACATTTGAAGCTTGGGTGGCAGCATTCGATGCTTGGAACCCACACCTTCTTTACTCTGGTACTTTTGTCCTGCTACTGCTCGTATTATCGTTAAAACTTCAGAGCAATGGTGGCGTAAACGGATAAAGTACTTGGATTTGTTATGAAAAATATTTTGTTGTTTAAAACATTTTGCATGAAAAGCTTAATTTTTCAGCAAAATCCAATTTTCTGTTTGAGAAATTTCCCTCTAATCATTGTTTATAGGGAGTGATAATCTTGGATGAGTTAAATATAGATCTGGGCTCACCTTGATCAAAAGTAACTTTGAGAGCAGATTTGACAATAATGCAATCTTTTGGGATAATTATTACCCTGTGCGTTTATGTATGGGCTGACAGAATGGCCTAGAGCTATGCACACTCGTCTCTAAGCTGTCTAGCCCGAGTTTGAATCCCGACCAAGCTATCACAGGTTGTAGTGGTCCGATTTGGCTGATCTTGTCATCCTGGTGTTCCACAGGCAGGATGATTCAGCAATGTGTGTACCGTCCCTCAGATGGACGTTAAACTTGGCCTCACGTCTGCCGGCATTAGTTGGTGGACATTAAAGATCCCATGGTGTCCTTCACGATGAGTAGGTGAGCTATTTTCGGTACTGCCCTAGCTACTGCTGGGAGAGAGATGGCAAACTTTGCCCTTCAGAAATCCCCGTAAGAAGAAATCTGGTGGAGTTAAATCTGCCAAATCAAAGTGTGCCTCATCTGTCATGATGACCTTGTTTGCAAAATTGGCATGCTCATTGCATCTAAAAAAAAAAAAATGCTCATTGCATTTGAAGTGCTCCATCATTAAAAACTTTGAGCCTGGTGTTGGCTCAGTGGTTAGGGTGGCGGCGTGGGATCCTAGGGTCCTGAATTCAAGCCCCGTCGGCCGCTGAATTAATACACCAGGGGGTTGACTCAGCCTGTCATCCTTCCGAGGTCGACGAAATGAGTACCAGTTCCAGTGTGTGTACTGGTAGAGGGGCACTGCATCAGCGACACAGTCACACTTCAAGAAAAAATAGCTACCCCGGCAGCTTAGCTGCCATACGACCACCATTAAAAACTTTCAAGTATTATCTGTAAAACAAAGAAAACAATAATTAGTTATGCCAAGACTGCTTCCAGCTAGAAAGATTGCAAATGTGTAAGATATAAATTCCTCACCCTGTACATGAGAACAATACTTTTTGGGCGACCAGAAGCTCCACATCTTGTTGAAAAGTAGGGGGTTATCCTTCCCATGTTGTTTTTCTTAAGACTAAGTGGGGTAACGTCCCATGAACTTTGTCGTGTTTTGAATAAATTAGGTAAATTAATTTGCGTTTCACACAAGTGTAACTGTTGCAAAAACTCGGTATGGATCCGGCTCAGTAATTTTGGCAAAAATCTTCCGGGTGCAGATCAGCTCGGAATCGGGTAAGTTTCCATTGCATCGAGTGTGTAGAAATCAACCAAATGTGGGGGGGGGGAGGAGTAGGGGGGATGCATGGCCTCGATCTAAGCTGTGTTGACAGGTATAGCACTACTCGCATTACGATACTGTTGGAGCCCACTATTTGCAGACGCCGCGCATTCACGGGTCAAAGTGTGAACTGCTGCGACATTCATGCTTCGTATATTCACGGGGTTTTTTATTTTATTATTTTTAACATTTCAGGACTGTTCTCCTTTGTGTGCACCTGGGAAATTGGAAATCAGCCAAAATCACAGCATTATATAAAAATGTGCAAAAATGGATCTCCTTTACTCCAGCCCAATTAGTTTACTGTACTTCCAATCAGTAAGGTTCTGGAATCCATCATCACAGTTGACATAAAATCATTCCTTTTCTCCAACAGCCACATCTCAGATCATCAGTTTGGACTCAGACCTGGTCACGCTACCTTGGACATGCTGGTTCTGGGGCATTCCATGTCAAGTGTACACACCCTCCCGACACTAATACCTCATTTTCTCCCCATATGTTGGTCATTTATTCACTTGGGTGAAAAAACTCAAAATACCAACTTTTAGACCTGTGGGCCCATCGGGCCCCATTTTAGCCCCCCCCCCCCCAAATTTGGGCGCCCCCGGCTGCTCCACAATCTTCCAGAGGCTATATCACGGGTTGTGGTGGTCCGATTTGGCTGATCTTGGTATCAAAATGCTCGTAAAAGCGAGATCTTTCGAATCGCCTAAAGTAAAATCACTCCGAAACAGTAATTCAAAAAGTTATAGTTTGGGGCGCCCTTTGACCTTGGGCCCCCGCTCCCCAGCCAAACCGATGGTCCCGATTTTTTTTTTTTTTTTTTTTTTTTTTTTTTTTTTTTTTCGTGTGAGAATACCCCTTCATATACTCCAACACCTCAGCATAAATGAAAATGGGATCTCAATGGGTTCAAGTGTGATGATGCTTTTATTGTTCGAGGACTCGGGTGCTGGACACACAATACGCCACAATACATAGCACAATATTATTTTGAACATAAGATTTCCAATACACTATATCAGTATATTGTACATAAATTTTCCACATGCACATGCAGGAACTGGAAGCGATACGAGTATGAGTAAGAGTTTTTCCTAGCATATTATCGTCAAGATTTTTTTGCCAACCAATGTTTTATTTGACAGCTGTGTTTCTTTTTTTACTGATTGTGTTGGTTCTACCTGTAGCAGTTTTTGGTTCTACGGAAAGAAGTATATCAGAAATGTCTGAAATGCACTGATCTTCAATGTCAGGAAAAAGAAACTATTTGCAGGCCCGTTTGGATGAAGAAAATTCACTTTCACTTCATGAGTGTTCTGAAAGGCTTCCACAATGCAGGCAAACCACCATTTTCCATCATAGTGCACTGTGACGTAACCTGAGAGTTTCCCGTTAAAAGTTGGTGGAGATTTTGAAATAGCTGACTCGATACGATGTTCCTCGCTAAAGGCCCTGTCACACCTTGACGTTTTAGCCAGCGTATGGCAAGGTATCAAAATGTATGTAAAACGCTGGCGTACGCTGAACTATTGATGTTTTTTCCCAGTTTTGGACGTATTCATAACGAGTTGGACGTATGCATAATGTATTAGTAACGTACACAGAACGTTTCAATAACATATAGATAACTTATATCAACGAATGCCGAGCGTGTCGTCGGCGTTCACAACCTATGCCTCACGATAGTCTAACTTATGCATCGCGCGGCAGCGTATCGCCGACGATCACGTGGTGTGGCCTATTAAAAAGCTGCGGCTCGACGATTCAAATCATAACCGCACTAGACATCGAAGTGTCAAGCCGCTGTCACACCTTGACGTTTTAGCCAGCGTATGTCGACGTATGAAAAATTTGCCGAATACGCTGGCACACGTCGAATACGTTATGGGTAAGTTTTGTATACGTTAAGAGCACGCTGGCATACGTCGTAGTACGTCGACAAAATTTTTCGACGTATGACGCACACGTTCCGCATACGCTGGCCATAAGTTGCAGGCACGTTATGCGATCGTTGACACACATCACTTGAAAGTTGCTCATAAGTCAAAACACCAACATGTTTAGCGTACCCGAAACTTATTTCTAACCTATGAGTAACGTGCTTTGAACCTATGAGTGACGTATCTCCAACGCATATTGACGTATGTAGATGTATTTGACGTCTTCCAGATGACCACAGAACTTACTGAACGTGTTACTAACTTACAGCTACCGTATAATGGCATATTGGCAGTGTTTAGGGGAATTGGTATATAAAAATGAGCTTCACACAGGAGGAACCCGTCAGTGTTCCAGACTCCATGATTTTTTTTTTCTTCGGCATGATGGTGATGTTGACACCTCGATTTATAGTGCGGTTATGATTTAAATCGTTGAGCGGCAGCCAATTAATTATATTATAACCGCACTAGAAATCGACGTGTCAACATCACTGTCATGCCAAAGAAAAAACAAATAAACGAAAAGAAAACCTGACTATTAAAAAAACCAATGTCACCTGCAGGGTGACCCATATCTTGCCAAAAGGTGACCACGTGTGACTTCTTTAAGGTCACACTGAGGTGAACAGAGCTGCTATCCACCAGGAGCGACTCATTGAGGAATATCTGCCTACGAGAGATTCCGATGAGAATCGTTCTACAGAGTAACCATGAAAAATGTGCTTTTGCCTCATAACGTCACCAAATGACGTCATAATGTCTCACGCTTGACATATCTAGAAAGCACTCATTGAGGTGTTCAATTTGAGGTACTACACGATATGGTTCCTAAAACTTGAAAATTTGACCTTGGGGTCAAATATGTTTGACCTCAGGCGCTAACCATGAAGGTCAAGGCCAATCGCCACCAAAACTAATTAGCTGAGCGCCAGACCATATACTACATTCCCATAAAGTTTGGAGACGATTCGATTAAAATTACTCAAAAAATAAGGGTTTCATCGACTCCCCTGATTTGCGACAAAGTGACCTTGACCTTTGACCTTGACCTTCAAAATTTTATGCACTGAAAGGGACCTCTATAGGCCTCTGATATGCAAAGTTACAAAAATTTCCAATGATAACTGTGCTCTGCAGAGTGATTTATACGTGATTACAGACAAAAAAAACAAAAAAACATATGAAGGTCAAGGCCAATCGCCACCAAAAATTAATCAGCTGAGCGCCAGACCATGAACTATATTCCCATGAAGTTTGAAGACGATCCGATCAAAATTACTCAAAAAATAAGGGTTTCGTCGACTCCCCTGATTTGCGACAAAGTGAACTTGACCTTCAAAATTTTGTGCGCTGAAAGGGACCTCTATAGCCTCTGATATGCGAAGTTACAAAAATTTCCAATGATACTTGTGCTCTGCAGAATTTTTTATACATGATTACAGACAAACAAACGAAAAAACAAAAACAAAAAAAACATACAAGCTGACTAACATATCTTGCAAAAACTTTGTTTTGGCAAGATAAAAACAAGAAAAAAAACATGGAGTCTGGAACACTAACACTAAACATTACCTCGACGTGTTTCGACTTGTGAGTAACTTTCAAGTAACGTGTGTCAATGATCGCGTAACGTGCCTACAACACGTTACTCATAGGTTAGAAATAAGTTTCGGGTATGCTAAACATTACCTCGACGTGTTTCGACGTGTGTCAACGATCGCGTAACGTGCCTACAACTTATGGCCAGCGTATGCGGAACGTGTGAGTCATGCGTCGAAAAATTTCAAGCATGTTTAAATTTGTCAACGAGCTCGGCGTACTACGACGTATGCCAGCGTGCTCTTAACGTATACAAAACTTACGCATTACGTATTCGACGTGTGCCAGCGTTTTAGACAAATTTTTCATACGTCGGCTAAATTGTCAAGGTGTGACAGGCCTTAAGGCTGAATTCGCGTACTTGAAGAGTAGTTTCAGAAATAGGGATGAAAGCATGAAGTTTTTATCCCCCGCCGCATGGCGGAAGGGGGATATTGTTGTCACTCAGGGCGTCCGGCTGTCCGTCCGTCCGTCCGGGCATCAACATTTATAGCTGTGAATGCGATAACTCATAAACTGTTCGCCATATCGATTTGAAGTTTGGGTCACAGATGTACCACCTGAAAAGGAAGAACCCTATTGATTTTGGGCGTGGCCGGATCCAAGATGGCCGACTGGGGCGGCCATCTTGAAAAGCTTTTTCGCCATATCGATTTGAAATTTGAGTCACACATGTACCACCTGAAAAGGAAGAACCCTATTGATTTTGGGCGTGGCCGGATCCAAGATGGCCGACTGAGGCGGCCATCTTGAAAAAAGTCTTTTGTAATAAATGGAAAACCGCTTATCTGATTTAAATTATTTTTGGTTACTACGTTCCTCACCCCTGGGGAACTTTTTTGAGATGATGACCAAATGGTGTCTTGTTTCCAATTCACCTCCCTCATTATCTGGAATATGCATGACCTTTTTCATTCAATAGCGGGGGATTCCCCATCTCTGATGGTATATTTTAGTTCTAGCTCGGGTTTTGGCCGTTTTTAACCTTTCTTCCAGATTTCGTTCTTCCTCGTCATACGCTTCTTGGATCCCGTAACCGAACTTCATTTCATTCAAACCATTTTCAGCAAAGGCGAAAAGATCTTTGAGAAATAATTTGACTGCCGTAAGGTCTACGCAGGCTCTCACGTGTTGCTTCCCGTTTGACTGTACCTCCCACGCCATCTGAAGGGCCCTTGCCATGACTTGTGGCAAAAAAATGCCATTCTGCGTCAATACCATACTCTGATTTGTGACGACATAGGTTTATGAAGGCTTTGCAATTCTTATATTGGCCAGCGCAACCGTCTGAGAAATAGTAAAGTTTCTTTACATTTCCAAAGCTAGATTTCAAGTGTTCAATGAGCATTCTTTGGAAGAGGTGGACTGAGACAACGTCGTGAGTATTGCATTCTGATATAATCGTGAACGAATCGTGGTTTAATTTGCCATCGTCCGATTTGAAATAGTAAACCCAGGGGTGAATTGTCGCTTCAGAGCAGTTTCAATTGAATCCTTGGGCCGCATCCTGTATGACAAACGAATAGTTCTCTGAGACGTCTCCAATAATGACAAATTCTCCTTCACCGATTTCGTCTTTCTTATTTTTCAGAAACTGAGATTGGGCCTTGGCAATGAAGTCGTGCCTCACTAATTTCACCGTGCATTCACAGAATTGATTAATGAATTCTTCCAAAGGCAGGACCATGGAGCTCAGTTCAAATCTGTTGGTGGATGTCCACCGTTTAAACTGAATTTCATCAATATCCTCTAGTTCTTGGTTTTTCAAACCCGGGGGTGCAACCCCAAGTGGGGTCGCCGAGCAAATTTTGTGGGGTCGTGGGCGTCCACTTGCAGCGAAAAAAATTTGTCTTTTCGTTCGTGTTCGCTTTTATGGGATGTAATATAAATGGTACGTTCAAAGTATGGGAACCGGCACAACATGACGCTTGGAATGGGATCCAGCCGATGCGCGAGCTCGCTGAAGGGCGGTTCATTTTGGTGGGAAATTAGTGGTTTGATCCACGGCCTCTGACTCGATCATTCACATCTCCACGTACGACTCGAGACCTTATTTGTGATGGCAGCACCGGCCACCAGCAAATCTTGAGAACGTTCTTACCAGAATAAATTTCTGGACCTTGGATTTTACTACGTGTGGATAAAAGTGGAGCACAGAGGCCTCAGTGTGTGATTTGTTTCGAAGTGCTTTCTACGGAGTCTATGAAACAAAATAAGTTGCAGAGGCATTTGACTACAAAACATGCGCCTTATCAGGATAAGGAGAGCGCACTCTTTGAGAGGAAACTTCTTGCACTCAAGAATACGCGTCTTGACAGAGAGGGTATATGCCATCAGACCAATTGTCGGCCATTAGAGGCCTCGTATCGAGTATCACTCCATGTTACCAAGACTAAAAAGCCTCACTCCATTGCGGAAGAACTCGTGCTGCCATGTGCAAAGGACATGGTATCTCTGATGGTTGGAGAGGAAGCGGCGAAGAAACTGGCAGTTATACCCCTCTCTGACAACACCATCCAACGCAGAATTGAAGATATGAGTCTGAACGTAATGGCTCAGGTCGTACAGAAGATCAAGGAATCGCTGTGGTGCGCCATACAGTTGGACGAGTCCACTGATACAGAGATGCCAACTTTTGGAAATCAGAATTAGGGAGGATTTTTAACCGACACCAAATAATGTGCGCGAAGCGCACATCTCGAGCGCGGAGCGCTCGACCCTTGCGGCGGGGTCCAGGGCCCGCCTTAGGGCCCTGGAAGCTCTGGGGTTCAAGACGCTCTCTCGTGCCCTCTGAGCCCTATTTTGGAGCATTTAACATGTTAAGAATTCCCACTTTTTGAACAAAAAAAGGGGAAAATTGTGCACTTTTTAATGTTACATGTATGTTAATATTAGTAAGTTAGGGGACAATCAAAGATTAACAAAAAGCACAAAAGAAGCAATATTTTTCTTACCTTACTGGCTGGTACTACTGCTGCTTGCTTTTTCCATGGCAGCTTTGCTGAGTGACAGCTGTGTGGCTCTTTTAGCCCTTCTGATTATGTCTTTGCTGTATTCTCTCTGGTAGCAAGGGGTGCTATGAGCTAGTTTTTCAATTAAGAGAGCTTCCAGGGTTTTGACACTCAAATTGGGACGAAATTCAGTATGATTCTTCCGTACAAGACTGAGTGCCCGCTCACATGATGCGTTCGAATGAGGAATGACCAAGATTCCCTTCATCACTTTGCTCAAATTAGGATACTTCTTGGCACCAGTGCAGGGATCTGTGAGCTGTGAAATCCGATGCCACTGCTCATCCACTCTCACTGTCTCAGTAGCAATTGTAGCTATGGAGGCGTCTGCCTGGTAGTGAGCGAATTCACTCTCAAGACTGTCTATGTCACTATCACCGCCACTGAACAGACAGGGGAATTTCTTGATGAAAAACTCTACACAGTCAAACCCCACTTCTTGGTGTAGCTTAACATCCAGCACCTGAGCATGCTTGGCTAATTCATCATCTAGCGGCCAGGTTTTGAAGATGTAATTGCAGGCTTTCACATAATATGAGCAAACTGCACTGAAGAAACCTTGGATGTCTGACTCACTCAGAGTGAAGGTGGATTTCTTGAGACTCCTTTGTTCCCTTATATACAGTTTGGCATCGTTCCCAATCATGAGGTCCTCATCATTCTTCTGATGATTTCTGTCAGAGAAGGGTAAATTTACCAGAGGAACCGATGACACCGATGGTTTCAAAAACCGTACGAAGATATCTTTCAGAAGACCATTCAATTCTCCGTGCAGGAGATGAATACAGGGTTCGTCTCTTTGGAGCAGAAGATTCCCCTTCTCAAAAAGCTTGTTAGCATATCGAAGGAAGAAACAATGGAGTTTTGTTTGTGGAGACAAGAACATCCTGTTGACACGTTTTTCTCTAGATTCCTGCACAGTGTTTGAGGAAGATGCGCTTTTAGTTGTAGAACTCGTAGTACACTTAGCCGCAGGGCGATCACACTTGCGTTTACTGCCAGCAGAAGAGGTCAGACTCGTAGTACCAGATCCAACTTTACGTTTGAGGAGAGAGCTTGAGGTAGGTGCAGCCAAGGAAGAAGACCTCTGATTCGAAGGTTTTGCTGAGCTTCTATCAAGTGATTTGGCAAAAGCAGAACTTAACTTGGGTCCTTCTTTGCCTGTAGATGGGACTATCACAGTCTTTCTCGACTCTGAAGGGATCTGCTTTGTAGATGAACGTGATGAAGGGCCGGTGATGCTACCTGCTCTCAGCATTGGTTTTGGTGCTGTCCCTGCTGTCTTCTTCGCAGCAGATACTGCAGTGGTAGTGGTGAATGCTGCTCCACTAGTGCTTGATCCTGCAGTGCCAGTACTGGCAGTAGATACAGTGCCGTCCTTCTTGCTCGTTGTTAGAGTCTTGGCTACAGTTGGTTGCATTTTTCTTCGTACTTCTTCTTTGAAGAAGAGGCGAAGTGGCTCCCACTGTTCAATCAGCCTGTCTAGGCACTGACCAAGGGACAGCCACCTTGTTGCGACATGCTTCAGAATCTTGTGTGTCGGGGCATCACAGAGTTCTTGCAGTGCTTTCACTCCTTTGACGCGTTTACTACTTTTGTCCAAGTAGTAGTAAATATCGATGAGAAAGTCATCTAATTCAATGGGTAAGGCCTGAGCCGCCTTCTTGGCCGTATTGTGCATCATATGGCAAGGGCATCCCATGATGTAGCACTCTGGATTTTGTTTGTGGATATAAGCAGCGACTCCTTTGTGCTTGCCCACCATGACAGAGGCATTATCAGCACAAAAGGAAACACAATTTCCCCACGGAATTTTCCTGTCACTGAACTCATGATCAAGCAGTTTGAAAATGTTTTCTCCAGTGGAATCTTGTTTGCACGCAGGCAAACTTAGCAAACCTTGCTTCACAATCCCAGCACTGTTGTCATAGTACGAAATCAGGACAGGATATAGCTGGGCCTCACCACTGTCATTGCTACCGTCTGTAGCTAGGCTAAATGGAGCTCGTCTAGCAATATCGGCAATAGATGAAGCAGTAACATTTGACAACTCACCAATTATTGCTGAAGTTTTTGTTCTTGCACATCCATACTTTGAAGCAACTTTTGAATCTGGAAACATCTTTTGAAATAGAGGTCCAGCATGATCTGAGACTGATATGGGCAAGTTATGTTCCACAATAAATCCACTAAAGAGAAGTTCCGCTCGGGTAACATCCTCTTCCTCGCTTGTCCCTTGTTTGGTGAAATAATTCAGAAGTGTACCAGTACTCGTGCTCGAAGATCTCTCCTTTGCAATGTCTGTGTGCCGTTTGCTTCCAACGTGCTTCCGAATATCATCGCGACCTCCGTGCTCAACTGAAATATCAACGCTGCATACTGTACAATACGCATGATGAATTCCTCTTTCAGACTTTCGAATACACGGGTATTGGAGACTGTATTCGGTCTTGTACTTCTGAGACCATTTCTTGGTCTTCGTAAGCTTCTTTTCTGCCATTTCGTAATCAACATCGAGGGCTTGAAGCATCGGTAACTTCGAAGTCAATACAATATCTGATATTGTATGTGCAATACAATATCGAAGTCAATACAATTTCCCTGACAATATCTGCTGCTCTTCCTTCGCTCCAATTGGTTCTTCTGACCACGTCCTTGTTAAAGTGGACATCTCTCTGGCTGTTATCAGAGAACCACCTCACCGCCGTCGAGTCTGGCATTTCACTCAAGCCGACTGGCAGGGTCTCCGAGCAGCCATCAAACTTACAGACTGGTCTCCTATCACTACTTTCTCAAACATCAACTCATCCTGGGAATTCTTTCAAAGAAACTTGCTCTCCCTCATGCACAGATTTATCCCCTCTCATGTTCAGTTGTCTTACCCTTCCTCCCGCCCTTGGTTTACTGAAGCTTGTGGCGAGGCAGTTGTCCTGAAACAACTTGCCTTTGCCTCATGGAAAGCAAACCCAACTGAGGGCAATCTCAGTTCTTTCCACAAAGCTCGGAACAAGTGTGTAGCTACCCTCAGGAGAGCCAGAAAACAACATCTTTCTCATCTCAAGTCTGAACTCTCAAACCTCTCTCCCTCCTCAAAATCCTGGTGGCGTTTAATCAAATCTGTTTCTGGTGTATGTTCCCCCTCCATCCCCTCCCTTACCTCAAATGGCCGCACTGCTGATTCCACACGTGATAAAGCTGAATGTCTAAACTCGGTGTTTGCAGCTAAATCTTGTGTCCCAAACCCATCACTATCTCTACCCACTTTACCCAGTCGCACCCAACTGTCCCTGGACTCTGTATCCTTTTCTCCTGACAAGGTGGAGAGCTTGCTTTCAAACCTCGAGTCAGATTCTGCAACCGGTCCAGACGGCATCAGCCCACGTGTCCTCAAAGCCTGCTCTTCTGCTCTTGCTCACCCTCTCTCTGTTCTATTCACCCTCTCATTTTCCCAAGGTCATCTGCCATCTGCTTGGAAATCTGCTAACATCACTGCCCTGCATAAAAAGGTGCAAAAACAGATCCCTGTAACTATAGACCAATCAGCCTTCTCCCAATCATCAGCAAGGTTATGGAATCCATCATCGCTTCAGACATGAAATCCTTCCTCTTCTCCAATGGCTTGATTTCCAATCATCAATTTGGTTTCAGACCAGGTCACTCTACCCTAGATATGCTGCTACTGCTCTCCCATCAATGGATGGAGGTCCTCAATGCCAGACAGGAAATCCGAGCCGTATCCCTGGACATATCACGTGCTTTTGACACAGTCTGGCACCCTGCCCTACTCACCAAACTCTCTTCCCATGGTATTCAAGGCCATCTCCACTCATGGCTCGCAGACTTCCTCTCATGTCGCAGTCAACGTGTGGCCCTAAATGGAGTTCTTTCATCCCCTCTTCCTGTGCAGGCTGGAGTTCCTCAAGGTAGCGTTCTGGGCCCTGTTCTTTTTCTGGTTTTCATCAATGATCTCTCGGACTCTCTGGAAAATCCTCTATTTCTCTTTGCCGATGACTCCACCCTCTGCCGTACCATCTGTCATCCCTCAGACCGGCAAGCAGCAGCTTCTTCGCTCACTGCAGATCTGGATAAAATCACAAACTGGTCCAACACGTGGAACATGTCTTTCAATCCAGACAAATCTCACACTCTCACTATGTCTCTTCGAAAGGACCGTTTACAAAACCCCCCATCCACTTTCTCAACAATCCTCTGGAAGAAGTCTTTTCTTTCAAGCTTCTGGGTCTCACTATCTGCCATGACCTTTCCTGGGAAAGTCACATTTCCAACCTTGCCTCAAAAGCCAGTCGCCGACTGGGAATCCTCCGTCGTGCAAAGTCCTTCCTCGGCCCTCTTGAGCTCCTGACCACTTACAAAGCTTTTGTCCGTAGCCTGATGGAGTACTGCTCTCCCCTCTGGGCTGGTGCTCCTGCCTCCCACCTTTCTCGACTTCACGCTGTCGAAACCAGGGCTTTTAAGATCATTGGCATCTCCCGCAATGAAGCTGAGTCTTTGGGCCTCTCACTCAATCACCGCAGGTTGGTCGGTGGTCTTTCTGTCTTCTACCGACTCCTCTCCAGCCTTGCCCCCCTGCTCTCTCTGCGATTTGTCCCCACCACATTTCCACAGGGCGCTCAAGGTCCGCCAACAACCCCCTTCTGGTAAAACTACCAAAATCACGAATCACTGCTCATCTTCACTCTTTCATTCCTCTTTTTTCCCGCCTTTGGAATAAACTTCCTCACTCTATTCTTTCCCATTCTTCCCTCCAGGCTTTCAAAACAGCTGTTCACCACCACCTCTTATCTTCCCCCATCCAAATCCTCGATCTTTTCTACCCCCGATAATCCACCCAAGCCCACTTCCTTCAATTCTCCTGCTTTCCTTCCTGAAAGTCCCTTTAATGTCCATCTTCCCCGCGCCATGTTCCCCGTCCCATCCCCATCCCTCTCCCTTCCACATTTCACCTGTGTCTGTTCCCCAATGTTTTGTCTCTTCCACTCCCGCCCCTCTTGTCTCATGCCTCATTGCTGTGAGTTGTGTTAGCTCTCATACGAGCCTCGACCAAGGTATACAAAAAAAAAAAAAAAAAAAAGTCGATGTTCCACAGCTGCAGCGCGACTCGTAGAACTCTAGCGGCTGTTAAACACCGCACGGTGGTCGCGACCGCCGGGCTGGTACGGGGCCCAGCTGCATGCAGTGAGCGTATCGCATGCATATGCACTGTGCATACATACCGCATGCACTGTATTGCACACATACCGCATGCACTGTATTGCACACATACCGCATGCACTGTATTGCACACATACCGCATGCACTAAATCTCAGTGCATGATCGCATAAGCGAGATCCAGACCCAATGTTTCGCTGCTCCTCATTTGAATTTGCAATTTTTTACGTACAATTTGGAAGCAGCGAACGTTATGGAGTTACCACATGCTATACGTAGCAGACGATGCTTTTCATTCAATTCTCATACTAGTACATTCTGATTAGTGAACAGTGCAAAAATATCAAAATTTCGGGAGGATAAGGATAGTGATCGTAAGGGCGGGAGTTTGGGTGAATTTTCGGAAGCCTCCCGATGAAATCGGGAGGGTTGGCATTGCTGCTGATATCGCATCGTACGCGCAACTCATCGTCTGGGTCCGCTTCATCAAGGCTGATAACTTTGTCGATGAGCCTCTGCTCATCAAACCATTAGAGGCCACCACCAAAGGCGAGGACATTTTTGGGAAAGTAGAGCAGTTTTATCGTAACCATGATCTGGACTTCGGAAAGTTGCTCGGTTCTACAACAGACCACGCGCCAGCAATGTTAGGAGTGCGTTCTGGATTCAAGGCTAAATTGCTTGAGGTGGCTCCTCAGACCTCCATGGTACACTGCATGATTCACCGAGAAGCGCTCGCCTCTCGTACTTTGCCAGAAACCTTGCAGAGCGTGCTCTCAGAAGTCTTAAAAATGGTGAATCACATCAAATTGAGCACCCTCAACACTAGGTTATTCAGGCTATTCTGCCAGGAGATGGATGCCGACCATAAGAATTTACTATTCTACACTCAAGTCAGATGGTTATCTCGAGGAAACCTTCTTCTGCGCGTTTACGAGCTCAATGATGAACTGAAGGAGTTCCTACGCACACAAGGGAAAACGGCATGGGTAGCGTTGCTTGAGTCGGACTCTTGGCTGTCAGAACTGTGCTATCTCGTTGACATCTTTGAACGTCTCAATGTCCTTAACCGCTCCCTCCAAGGCAAAGACGCCAACCTCATGATTTTTCACGACAAAATGACCGGATTTCTGACGACTCTAAAATTACTGGCAGACAAAGCAGCTGTTAAGCGCTTCAGCCTTTTCCCCCCGTCTGGTGGAGCATCTATCGACCTGCCAGTACGATACTGAGCTCGACAGTCTTTCTGGGGAGATAGCACGTCACCTTCGGTCGCTCATTGAACAGTTCGAGCACTATTTCCCTGAGCTGGATGTGCAGTCCTTTTCTGTGGTTCGGGACCCTTTCACGGCTCCACTGGACTTGATTGCTGACGACGATGATACAGCACAGGAAGAGCTTGTACAGCTCCAGCGGGATTCAGGAGTGCAGGCTCTTCCACGGACGAATTCGTTGTCGACATTCTGGTGCAAAATGCTGCCGTCGTACCCGACCCTGTCACGGCGCGCCATTAAGGTTCTCATGCCATATCCTTCATCATACTTTTGTGAGCAGTCGTTCTCCACCATGGTGGTGATTAAAACAAAGTACAGAAATCGTCTAGAAATGGAGCATGATATGATCCTGGCATTGTCATCTACTTCTCCACGAAGAGAAGTTGGTTTCTGAAAAACAGGCTCATCCTTCTCGCTGATGTATCGAAATGTCATTCGGACTAAACTTCTGAAACATTCAACTGTACTACGTATTTGGATACTGTCGGCTATTCTCCGTTTACTTGTCTATGAAAACATGACGATGGTGAATAAAGTAAACAGTAAATGTTCTTGTCATATGAAATCTTATCTTGTATATTATGAATTGGGTTTTGAATCTTTTGGGTAGCGCGATGAAGAGAGATTCTGAAATTGGGTTGCCACTAAAAAAAGTTTGAAAACCACTGCTCTAGTTCATAAGCACTCAGTAGCTCGGTTTTGAAGTCTTCAATTGATGGGCAACTTTCGCAAGTTCTGACGTAACATGCCGGTTGTGCTGGGTTACAAACTATGCGTTGCTATCACATGATGATAGCTAGGAAGTTCGGCTATCTGTGGCATTTTGGAACCAAACATCATGAGTTTCACATTTTGATGTAGCGTATGTACGTATGGTATGGCTACTACAACGCTGACGTGTGTACCACCTGAACCGGCCAGGACACACTCTGAGGGACGGAGCATAGCGAACTTCGCGAATCCAACTTTCAAGCTAGGGTTCTTCTCTTTGAATTTCTGAAACAGTTCCTTGAGATTGTTTAGTACCAGGTGCTTTTGAATTTTGTCTTTTCCATGTTCATTCCTGACCACCACACAGTCCTTTTTTCCTGGCATTATTCGGCTGACTTCATCACTTCGGTAAAATTCGGTTATGGTGGATTTCACTTCGTCAGGCAATATTTTACCCTGTTTGGGATTTGGAGACAATAGCATACCATTTTCTCTCTAAAAATTTGGCTTGCACAGCCATTCTTTGGGAGCAACTGAATTCACTCATCATCCCTCTGATGCTCATATTCTTAGCAAATTGTCAGTATACGTGTTTGCTCTGAATGGCTCGAAACAACGTATTTTTCTTTCAGGCTTTTGATCACCTCTGGCATGCAGTTTTCATCACATTTTGACACTATTTTTTGTTTTCTCTGCAGTGCTTGGTCCAGCAACTAGTTCTAATTTCTTTCGCACAGAATCTTCCACTTTACTTCGCTTTTCAGGAACGTACCCTGGTTCCTTTCCGCCTTTCGTTTGTCGAATGGGCTTTCGCCTATCATCGATAACGACTGGTTTAATAGGTCAACTTCTGCTTCTCGCTCAAAAACCTCCTTGTCCTCATCTGTCAAAATAGATTCTACAATGCCTTCGATAGTACTTTCTGATGATAATTTGGAACTGGTTGAAGATGATTCTTCAATACGCTCTGGTGACAACTGAGTTTTTTTTTTTCTGCACAAAGTTCAAAGTCTGTCATCTTTTTTCACCTTTGAAGAAAATGTCAACAACATATCATTTGACACATTGCGAAGATCTTTTCGTAGTTTCGTTTTATGGCAGCTGAACGGATCGCAACAGTATTTTCGGAACTCCTTTCGATCTTCATGTTTTGCATGATCTTCGATATTTTGCAGTCGCCATGCTTACTGCAAGATATGCAAAAACTGAGAGTAGCCCATTTATAACTTAATTAGATGATAGTTATACAAAAAATGTACACTTAAAAATCAATAGACATAATAGGCAGAATAATGCAATATATATATATATATATATTATATATATATATATATATATATATATATATATATATATATATAATAGTCCAGAGATGATGATTGTCAATTTCAGACATAAAGTTGCCTGCCAGCAGGTGACGTCATTGGAACGATGACAGCAAACGTGCCCAATGTCGAATCAAGAGTTAGTGATATGTGGACCCCAAACAATAAAACCATCATCACACTTGAACCCATTGAGATCCCATTTTAATTTATGCTGAGGTGTTTGAGTATATGAAGGGATATTCTCACACGGAAAAAAATCGAGATCATCGGTTTGGCTGGGGGGCAGGGGCCCAAGGTCAAAGGGCGCCCCAAACTATAACTTTTTGAATTACTGTTTCGGAGTGATTTTACTTTACGCGATTCGAAAGATCTTGCTTTTACGAGCATTTTGATACCAAGATCATCCAAATCGGACCACTACAACCTGTGATATGGCGATTGGAAGATTGTGGGTCAACCGGGGGCGCCCAAATTTGGGGGGCCCCAAAATGGGCCCCGATGGGCCCCCAGGTCTGAAAATTCACACAATGTTTTACCGTGGATACAAACACTTGCACAAAAAAAAGAGTGAAATCTGAGACGATGTATCAAAATTTCGCTGAAAAATGTGTACACTTGACATGGAACGCCCCTTCTACTCTCCCAACAATGATGGAGGCCCTCAATATCAGATATGAGATCAGGGCCGTCTCTCTGGACATATCGAGCTTTTGATCCAGTCTGGCATCCTGCCTTGCTTTCCAAACTGTCTGCTTATGGAATCCAAGGCGAACTCCACTCTTGGATTACTGACTTCCTTCACTCTCGTAGATGTGTGGCTCTCAACGGAACCCTTTAATTTCCTCTCCCTGTCAAGGTTGGAGTACCCCAAGGCAGTGTTCTACGCCCAATATTATTCTTAATCTTGATCAATGATCTCACTGACTATCTCTTTGCTGATGACTCCACTCTCTGCTATGCTCTCATCCTTCTGACTGACAGACAAGAAGCAGCCCCTCCCCCTCTCCTCAGACCTTGACAAAATGACAAACTGGTCAAACACAATTTTACTTATTTATCCATTTTGTCCACCCTTTATCGTTGCCTCATCCCTTGTTTGTCCGTCTCCATCTACTTTCTCCCTCCGCTCTGCTGTTGGGTTTTTTTTCCCCCGCTGCATGGCGGAAGGGGGATATTGTCACCCGGGTCGTCCGTCCGGCTGGCTGGGCGTCAACATTTATAGCTGTGAGTGCGATAACTCAAACTGTTCGCCATATTGATTTGAAATTTGGGTCACATGTACCACTTGAAAAGGAAGAATCCTAATGATTTTGGGCGTGGCCAGATCCAAGATGGTCGATTGGGGCGGCCATCTTGAAAAATATTTGCCATATCGATTTGAAATTTGGGTCACACAGGTACCACCTGAAAAGGAAGAACCCTATTGATTTTGGGCGTAGCCGGATCCAAGATGGCCGACTGGGGCGGCCATCTTGACAAATGTTTTTTGTAATAAATGGAAAACCGCTTATCTGATTTCAATTAATTTTCAATGGCGGGGGATTCCCCATCTCTGATGGTATATTCTCCTTTCTCCTGCTGGGCCGTTTGTTATGTTGTGTCCTGATTTGTTCTGTGTAATCGCTCTTCCACGAACCTAGACAATGTCAAAGTAAATAAATAATAACAATAAAAAAAGAATGTCCTGACATTCGCAGAATTTTCCAGGAATGTATCCCTCCCCCGGGAATAGCGGGGTCCGACAGTACAATGTCGAAATGATAGCGATGAATTGGTTACCTTTCATCCTATAATGTTATAAATTCAAACGTCATACTGAGCATATTTCTATGAAGAAGGTTGCTGGATTTGCTGAATTGCAGTGTATGCTGGTCTCAAGACACTGTCTCGACCTAATACATGCATTCCGTGAGCTGAGTTGAGATTTGAAGTTGATAACTGAGAGACTCGGTCGATGATCAAATTATGTCTTGCAAATCAAGGTGGTTTTTTTGTTGTTTTTTTTTTCAATTTGAGAGCAAAGGTTTGTGAACTTTATCAACCGGCACAGTAAGTGAATAATCGTAGACTTAATGCAGTCTATGTATAAAACAGATAGTACACGAGTGTGGAAAAAAAAAAAAAAACGATATTCAACTGCCAGCAGAGTGTACGGCTGAGTTCAGATCATCTTCTGGTGATATAGCGGAGGCCGGGGTTCACCCAGAGCTAGCCATGCCATGAGACATGATCACAGTGAACTCAGATAAACAGGTAACAATTAGTGCCTGTTTTGGTAACATTCTGCTTTGAAACTCAGAGAAACAACATGACTATTCTAGGGCACATCCAATAATATACGGACATACATTTTATTTACACTGCACACACTCGCAAAATACTGCAATTACTTAACTTCATGTGATCAGAAAATTTCCGAGTTGACAACCAAACCCAGCTCGATTCGGAAGTGCAACTCGACAAGTTTGGATACAGCACTACCAAAAACAGCAATTATTTACTGTAACCTCGAGTTGTCAAGTCTCTGGAATATCAATTGAGGACAGTGCTGCCACAGCAGATTGCTATGCAATGGGTTGTTTGTCATTGCCTTTGCAGCAAGGTTGAGATTTGAACTTGCAATCCAGCTTTGCCGATTGAGGCAATCCGAAACTCTTGGTTGTAACAATCACTTTAAAATAACAGCTTTTAAGAGAGTCCTTCACACAATGGTACAAGCTGGCCATACCTCATCTGCATACCCGACTTCCTGTCGCATTGGAAATGTCAGTTTTTGTATGGTGTCTATACTTCACTGTGCTATGATGAATGTGAACATTAATTACCAGTGTTTTTATAATCAGCTTCATGTCCAAGGGAGGCTTGAAGTAAGACAATTGTAGCTCATTTAGCTGAGCTTACCCTGTTTTGGACAACATGCTCTGACTGTGCAGGTGGAGATGATGGAAAATTGTGCGCTTGGGACCCGCGGCAAGTTGAGCAAGCAGTTTGTACAAACACCCGGTGAGGATCACCAGTCCCTTTGTCCTGCACACAACCACTCGCCAAATGTAAATTGTTCAGGATCCAGAACACCTTGTTTGATGCTGCCAGCCAGGGTCGCCGCGAGACAGAATGGGCCCCAGGGCAATACTCAGTGTTGGGGCTCCCTTCCAATTTTATTATTTTTTAAAACAACCTCTATGGAGGTTTCTGTATTTTGTCATTAGTAACACGTCGTGTTGAATGGAAATTTGGGGTGTTATTCACTTATTCCAACACGTGGATTCGTTTTACCCATTTCATCCAGATGGGGTGTGACATGAAGGATGAAATCCAAAAGTCCCGTAAAGCGAAGGGACGGAAAATGGTACAATAATCTTCGAGTCCAAAACTGATTGAGGGTATCAATTCCAGGAAAGAGTATAATTTGAAGCGATGAGTTGGGCTACATAAGTACACCAAATTTCAAATTAGTCACTTGATGCATAAAAAAAAAATTCTGGAAAAAAATCATGGCGAAGGGACCGAATCGATAGAATTCAGAAATCTTAACTTTTATTTTCTTGCCGAGAGTGTATATATATATACAGTGGGGAGAACAAGTATTTGATACACTGCCGATTTTGCAGGTTTTCCCACTTACAAAGCACGTAGAGGTCTGTAATTTTTATCATTGGTACACGTCAACTGTGAAAGACGGAATCTAAAACAAAAATCCTGAAAATCACATTGTATTATTTTTAAATAATTAATTTGCATTTTATTGCATGAAATTTGTATTTGATACATCAGAAAAACAGAACTTAACATTTGGTACAGAAACCTTTGTTTGCAATTACAGAGATCAGACGTTTCCTGTAGTTCTTAACCAGGTTTGCACAGACTGCAGCAGGGATTTTGGCCCACTCCTCCATACAGATCTTCTCCAGATCCTTCAGGTTTCGGGGCTGTCGCTGGGCAACACAGACCTTCAGCTCCCTCCAAAGATTTTCTATTGGGTTCAGGTCTGGAGAATGGCTAGGCCACTCCAGGACCTTGAGATGCTTCTTACGGAGCCACTCCTTAGTTGCCCAGGCTGTGTGTTTCGGGTCGTTGTCATGCTGGAAGACCCAACCACGCCCCATCTTCAATGCTCTTGTTTAGGGAAGGAGGTTGTTGGCTAAGATCTCGTGATACATGGCCCCATCCATCCTCCCCTCAATACGGTGTAGTCGTCCTGTCCCCTTTGCAGAAAAGCATCCCCAAAGAATGATGTTTCCACCTCCATGCTTCACGGTTGGGATGGTGTTCTTGGGGTTGTACTCATCCTTCTTCTTCCTCCAAACATAGCGAGTGGAGTTTAACCCAAAAAGCTCTATTTTGGTCTCAGACCACATGACCTTCTCCCATTCCTCCTCTGGATCATCCAGATGGTCATTGGCAAACTTCAGACGGGCCTGGACATGCGCTGGCTTGAGCAGAGGGACCTTGCGTGCACTGCAGGATTTTAATCCATGACGGCGTAGTGTGTTACTTGTGGTTTTCTTTGATACCGTGGTCCCAGCTCTCTTCAGGTCATTCACCAGGTCCTGCCGTGTAGTTCTGGGCTGATGCCTCACCTTTCTCATGATCATTGAGGCTCCACGAGGTGAGATCTTGCATGGAGCCCCAGACCGAGGGAGATTGACTGTTATCTTGAACTTCTTCCATTTTCTAATAATTGTGCCAACAGTTGTTGCCTTCTCACCAAGCTGCTTGCCTATTGTCCTGTAGCCCATCCCAGCCTTGTGCAAGTCTACAATTTTGTCCCTGATGTCCTAAGACAGCTCTCTGGTCTTGCCCATTGTGGAGAGGTTGGAGTCTGATTGATTGAATGTGGACAGCTGTCTTTTATGCAGATAACGAGTTCAAATAGGTGCAGTTAATACAGGTAATGAGTGGAGAATGGGAGGGCTTCTTAAAGACAAAACTAACAGGTCTGTGAGAGCTGGAATTCTTTCTGGTTGGTAGGTGATCAAATACTTATTTCATGCAATAAAATGCAAATTAATTATTTAAAAATCATACAATGTGATTTTCAGGATTTTTGTTTTTGACTCCGTCTTTCACAGTTGAAGTGTACCTATGATAAAAATTACAGACCTCTACGTGCTTTGTAAGTGGGAAAACCTGCAAAATCGGCAGTGTATCAAATACTTGGTCTCCTCACTGTGTATATATGTATGTATATATATATAGTTGAAAGTGTCTGTATGTGTTTCTCTGTGACCTATGCATGCAAAAAGTACTGGACTGATCCTCACCAAACTTCACATGCTGACAGAACATGTACCCGGGAGTGTCCCGATGTAAAAGAATTGTATTTCCGAATTATGACGTCATCACCTGATTTCGTAACGTTAATTTTTCAAGTTCAGCCGATTGACATGGGGCCAACGCCATTTGCAATAGAATGAAAAAATAATGCTACAGTCAATTGAAGACAATGACTTCCGATTTCCCGGTTTCCAAATTATGACGTCATCACCTGATTGCGTAACGTTAATTTTTCAAGTTCAGCTGATTGACATGGGACCAACGGAATTTGCTAGAGAATGAGAAATTAATACTACAGTCAATTGAAGACAATGACTTCCGACTTCCCGGTTTCCGAATTATGACATGCATTCGACACACTTGCAAAAATGACCGTTTGTATATTATACCGTATAATGATGTAATAATCATCTGTAAGTCATATTTTATTAACATTTTCTTTGTTCATTATTGTTATAACCATGGTTATAAAAACCATTTTTATTGTTACTGTATAACGTTTTTACGTCACTTCGGCCTGGATTCGGGATCAGCGATCAAATAATGTAAATCACGATTATAAATTATTTTTGATGATGCGGGAGTTATCTTTATTAAAATCAGTAGAGGGGCAATTCCGCAGTTAGTAACGTTACATTTTAGGGACATTCTCATTATTTAGATAAGAGTCCTTTCTCTATCTGTGGATGTAAAGTCTCATTAATGTCACCAGAGATCAACCTAGTCTAGACGTAGAACAGAGCAAAGAATGAAATCATTTCATGAAACATTCTAGAAGAAAGAACTGCTTTTAATGCCGGTTAGTAACGTTACAAAAAAGGACGTTACTAACCGGCATTAAAAGCAGTTCGTTCTTCTAGAATGTTTCATGAAATGATTTCATTCTTTGCTCTGTTCTACGTCTAGACTAGGTTGATCTCTGGTGACATTAATGAGACTTTACATCCACAGATAGAGAAAGGACTCTTATCTAAATAATGAGAATGTCCCTAAAATGTAACGTTACTAACTGCGGAATTGCCCAGAGGAAATATACACCATGTGATATTTGGGTCTTTCATGTCTCCGACGATGCCTTTATCTCCAGGGACGCATCATTCCCCATGACAAAAACCAGAAGCAAAAGGGTCATAGCTGACGACACGGATTCCAAATTGTCAGGGTATTGTGTTGTTGTTTATTATTCTCTCATGTGCACGCGTTGAGTATGAAGCTCACTACGTTCGCTATTAAATGCTGTGCGGTGTATAAACACGATCGGGTTTGATTTCTATGTTGCAAATATTAAACGCTGTGCGGTGAATAAACACGATCGGGTTTGATTTCTATGTTGCGAATATTAAACGCTGTGCGGTGTATAAACACTATCAGGTTCGATTTCTATGTTGTGAATATTGTATCCACACTATTAAAAGTGTGTGTGTGTGTCAGTGTATGTGTGGCAGCCTCTACAATTTTACAATTAACTGACATATACTCCTTCAGACCCACCGTCATCCACGGGATTCCTGTGCGGAGCACAGGTATCCCTGCTAGTTATAAATATAAATTAAATGAAATCTGTTTTACTGCATTTGTAATCGTATGGGAGATGTCTGAATAGCATTTTTTTAATATGTACTTTAAGTGAAAGTTCAGTCCCAACAAACTTCTCGGTATAGTACAATGTGAAGGGACGGGAAAAAATGTTCACGTTGTTGATGTGATATGGTGAAAAATTTTGTTCCATATGGTCAAAATTAATTCTGAACAGTTATTTCTGATATGATCTGTCATTACAAATCAAAAATGTACTGGAGGGATGCTTTCAAAAAAAAATTGAGCTTTCTAAAAACAGGCTTTTTTCGTGTCAAAGTAATTTTTTTAGAAAATCATCAAAAAATCATTTTTCAAAAAATATGTATGCAATCAATTATTTTTGGATTTAATAAGTTGACTCCTACCAAGATGAGCAGAGTATGAAGACCAACTCTTACCCAAATTTGATGTCTATGGAATATTTCAGAGCCAAAAATGCATTTTTTAAAATGTTAATGACTTGGATTTCACCCTGAATGAACACTCCTGTGTTCATTCACGTCATTACCGTGATTGTCACGATGTAAATTATTCCCACAGTAGTTTATTTTATGAGGGAGGTTGTCACTGCCCATGCCAGGAATCGCTCTGATTGGCTTGGAGGGAGATACAAAATAAAGCTGCCCCTGGTGCTTTATCATCACAATCATTTTATGAAACAAAAAAATTGAAGGAATAATTACGGGCCCATATTACATCCAGACCCCGGGGTAGTTACCACACCTGCCTCCCCTCCCCCTCTTGGCACCCCTGCTGCCATCACAATTCATCAAAGCAAACTTTCACAGAGCTTTCACACACAATTGATATGGACAAAATCAGGAGATCAAACTGAGACATGAATAGGTTAGTAGGTAGGTCTATGCAGAACAGAGTGCAAACATGTTTTCTATCTGCACCCTTCCCTATCTCACTTTCAGGCATGGTGCTGGTGTCTGTAGCATCAGTTCCTCACCTCACCAAGAACATCTACTTGCCACAGGAAGGTGAGTCACAAAGCTACAACAGCCTTTTTGTCATTGGGGAATGTGTAAAGGGTTGACAGGATGGCCTAGAGGTCCATACACTCACCTCTCAGCTGTCTAGCCTTGGTTTGAATCCTGACCCAGCTATAAACTGTAATCCCGGTATTTCACAGGTAGGGCGATTCATGTGCTGTCCCTCAGGTGGACGTTAAATGGGTATCGTGTCTGCCAGCATTCATTGGTGGCCGTGAAAAGATACCATGGTGTCCTTCATGAAGAGTAGGCCAGCTATCACCCCTGTACCATGAATAAATTAAAAATTGCTGCCCCAACTACTGCTGGGAAAGGGATGGCAAACCACCCAGCATGACCGTCAAGAAACTGCTTCGGCAGAGCCAACCATTTATAATAAAGTGTGGAACATCAGTCAGCCAATATTATAGAAGTTTATAGTTCACTGCAGTCATTTGAAGTGAGACATTTTAACGACCAGCCTTGTTTACTTCTTTCTCGTAGCTACGATGAACAGGTGTTTTTCTGGGACAGCCGCTCCCTGTGCATACCATTGAATAAATGTGAAGTGGGAGGTGGTGTGTGGCGGCTGAAGTGGCATCCAAGGCACAAGGGCCTCCTGCTGGCTGCTGCTATGCACAATGGTTTTCACATAATCAAACATGATCAAACAGGCAAGGACTGGACTTGGCTAAAAATCAATTCTTGAAAGAAAAAAAAAAAGTTAGCATTGTCCTTTTGAGAGACATAGTTGTGCTATTCTTTTTTTTCTCATACAGATGACAGCAATTCAAGTTGCCATGTTGTCTCTTCATATATTGCACATGAATCTCTCGCGTATGGTGCCGACTGGTCATGGCTGGCTCCGGTGAGGAGCTTGCCCCCACTGCCTCTTTCTCTACGGTGCTACGACTCAACTAAATCTTCAGAAGGCGAGGTTTTAAGCTCAATTGGACAAACACAAAACTTCCGCATACTGTACGAGTCGCCCACATCTACATTCGACATCGAACCGGAAGATGAACCGGAGCAAAGAGAAACCCAGGAAGATACTTTGGCAAATGAGGCTGCAAATCTCCACATCAAGGAAGGAACTTTCCAAGAGAGCGAATCGTCTCTCGTGGCGACTTGTTCTTTCTATGATCATATGCTGCACATCTGGTGCTGGCACCATGACTGAATGTCACGATCGTCATGTGATGCAACACCTTTATCCACAATGCACAGTTCTGATACATTTACAAGTTAAGCTCTTTCTCCTCTCCCCTTATTCCCCACCCCATTAATATGAAAAGTCAGTTTTACACTGCAGGTGCAAAAGGGATAATAGTACTCTCATGGATATAACATGCACAGTTAAGTTAGATTTCCTCTCATGTTTTCCCTCTCAAATTCACCTTTTGCAGCCAGACTTAATTTGATACAGTATTTGTTCAAAATGTACCGAGGTCTCACTCACAACTTGCTTCGGTTATCAAATTGTCTGCCCTCCCATCCCCTACAAACACCTTCTCCATCATGAGCATCTCTCTACTTATTTATCTCACACACAAATCCAGAGGGATATTTATATAACGAGAGCTGCACAGATGATCAACATCATTTCTACTTGAGGCCACAGGAGCAGGCTAGGTTAAAGAATGCTTTGATTGGATAAATCATGAAAGGATTTAAACCTACATCTGTAAAATATGAATTTGCAAGAAGGGAAAAGAACCATGCACCTGAATCCTTTGCAATTCATGGGCATGGCTTGCTCCCTCACTGTGCAGGAGTTTTTTGTTGTTTTTTTTTTCCACGAAAAAGGCTCATGAAAAAGTGAGGCGACAGGACAAAAGGAAACGCACCAACAGTGGGGAAAAAGCAAGGGAATGAACGAACAGAAAAAAAAGAAGAAAACTCAAACAGACTAACGAGGCCCACAAGATAACATGCCACACACAAGGACACTTAACCCAGTATAGTACGAAAGCACAAGGGAAGGCTCTAACGCATCACATAAACAACAAGGACAAATGTGTCCAAGAGCCATGTCCTAAAGGTTTTGTCTTCAGAAGAGGAGAAAAAAAAAAAAAAAAACTTCCGATATTTCGTCACGTGCTTTGACGGAGCCAATAGCGAGACCCGTCCTGGACGATCGTCGTTCATGACGAGAAAATAGTGTATTTACAAAATAACTACACATTAAATGGAATAATCTTTAAATAGTAACGTGAACTTTTCGAAACTTTAAAGCAAATGTCCGAATATATTTAAAAGTTCATGATAGACGCTCTCAAAAGGCACCCTCAATGCGAGGATGTGTACAGGTGTTTAGTATTTAAGGAGATCCGGATCCTGTATATAAAAGAGCCGAGTCCTAAAGGTTTTGTCTTCACAAGAAGAACGCGGAGCTCTCTTAGAGCCGCGTCTCGCTTTAACTTAAACAGGGCGATTCTTGAACAGGAATCCTCAACTTTCAAAGATGGCGCTTGGCCGCAGAGGTACCAGGAAGTGGACAAACTGAATTTGAAGGAAGATAGAATAGGAAAGGGGGACAGAGCAGATTTTTGTATATAACAAAGATGAAGGGAAGACAAGACACTGACCATTCAAAAAAGTAAAAAAAATTTGCTCATTGTGGATTTTCCAAATGTTTATTTTTAAGCAGCGAGAAGCAAATGATTGCACATAAAATGAATGACTATTCCAGAGTGCTCAGCAGTCCGACATATCTGGTGTAACATTGTTCATCAAACATTTCTCAGTTGCATTGCCAATCCCAGTGTTTCCAACATTAAAAAAGAAAAAAAAAAAACATTTTGCAACTCAGTTTGACCTCGTGTGGGATTACAAGTAGGACCAGCAAGAGGACAGCCATATACCATTTTTTGTGGCTATACAGGATCAAGTTCTATAAAAAAAATTTTTAACGACCTCAAATCTTAGCATCTTGATTGACACACCAAGTAACTGAGGCCCAAGATGGAAAATGTTTCACCATATTGTTATTATTTTAGTTTATAACCATAAGTAATTCTGTCCACAGCAAGCAGTGTTTAAACTTTGACATACAGCAGAATAAAATATATATTTTATTGTTATTATTTTAGTTTATAACCATAAGTAATTCTGTCCACAGCAAGCAGTGTTTAAACTTTGACATACAGCAGAATAAAATATATATTTTATTTTTTCCAAATAAAGACAAAGCCTTATAGTATTATTTATTGTACAAAGAATGGGTTTTTTTGGGGTTTTTCTTTTTTTCTTTTTCAGAAACTAACAAACTCCTTCATGATGTTTAATTGGCGTAGAAAGGACCAGCATGCATTTTGACTATGTACAATACCACGAAGCCACGGAAAGTGTTTAAATGTACATATGGCTGCTTGTGGTGACGGTTGAGCTGTGCAGAGAAAAATGAAGTGATCTTGTTGCAGAGAGAGAGAAAAAAAAGTTACTTATACATATGTACATATATCACACCAAGTAGTGTTGCGTTTTCATGGTGTTAAAGGAATATCAAAATCAATAACTTTTTCCATCACTTTGTTGATGTGGTTCTTGCATTACGGCTGATGAATAGCATCACAGTCCAGGTTTGATCGCCAAGCATTATCTTCTGGACAGGGTGAGTGAGTATCCTAACATCTCCAATGCCTTTTAGAATGCAGAGCAGCCAGCTGCACAAGTAAGTCCATGAAGTAGGAGCAGTTTTAACACCTAAAAAGTCACCAACAGTACAACCACATTGACCAAAGTATCCAAAGGCGATTGACCTGCTTTTGCCCTTGGAGCATCATCAGGATTGGGGTAAATGTGACCGAGACAGGGCTTTGGCCTGGCTGGATGCAGGTCTACACTGATCATGACATTGACCAAACAAGGGTGAAACAGGAATGTCAGTTGGTTTTGGCTACTTGAGCCCCTGTTTGTGCTGATGCTTTAATTAATTTGCTCTACCTGTTAAAACTGTTCACAGTAGTACAACTGAAAGTCTACTCTCCAGGAAAAAAAAAAGGCAGGCTTGGCCTGTTCTCGACTGTTGACATTTTTTGTTCGCTCAACTCTGTTGATGTTAGGTATGGCAGCTCTCTGACCCAACAAATTGCAGGAAAGAAACAAGGGCTAGGGTTGCCGTGCATAGTGTATGCTCGTCTGCTCACTAGCTAGTGCCGAGTTTTCGTATTTCTGCTGATCCTCATAGTCCTCTTTTTGCAGACCTTCAGATGTTACTCTGGACCAAAGCCGATGATGCAAGATATTTCAGGTCGGGCTCAATTTGGACTTCTTCACTGCAGAAAGTCATGTTTAATCCTACATGTTTGGTAGCTGGTTATTCATCTGAAAAGCAGCAACTCCGGTGTTCAACCAATTCAGACAAAAATCACCATTGGGAAGAGTATCAGACAAAGTCCTCCATTATTTTAAAGTCCTTGGTGATTATACGGGCTTACATTTTTGAAGCGTGATGCATATTAATGTCAGAGCATACTCATCAGGAAATTTCCTTGTATGTGGCATCTTGCTTACATGAACAAGTGATGGCCAATATTGAGTTGAGGTAATCCAGGTTTGATGGTTCTAAAGCACCTGACTTGATTTCTGAGAAACGCATGAAACCTACTGTTAATAAAAAAATGACTACTGCATGGGATAAGTTGGACATTTAAAAAATATGTCCACTCCAGACTATCACATTCTGATAACTGGTCAATGAAGGCAGTGCCACTCTTGGAGCAGATTGGCTTGTGTGCACACCTCCTTGACCAGCACAATTTCATCCCAGTCCAAAACTGGCTTGTTCTTTGAGGATAACTTACTTGTCGGTGTGATCAAAGCCAGCAGAAGTTTCTCCATTAACTTCCATCTCGACATGGTCAGTAGCTTGTAAAATCATTGGCTAGTTTCCATAATTTGAGGATGGCAATCACCTTCACCTCCTTGCACATCGTGCTACTTCACGAGTGCAGTGGATGTTGATCGCACAGATCCAGCGTCGTCTATTGGCCTCCGAATCATTTAAGATGGCATCTGGACCTAATTTCCTGGCTTTGGTGGAAAATAGGGCTGTATCAATTTAATCTCTTGTAATAAAGAGATGACGAAAGGATGCAATCGGAGATGCAGAAGGGCTGTTAGTTTTTGTTTTGACCCAACTTTACGTTCAATTTTCTTTTCAGTGCCAATTTTGGGGAGCTGGATGGCTTTGGCATCTGTTGTGACTGGTGGTTCATGTTGTGGGGGAATAGTCACCCCAGATATTTAGCAGTTTCTCTGTTCTTCAAATGGAGCGTGAAGTTGAGGTTTTCAAATGTTTTGCACCATCTTTGGCACCCGGCCAAGTTCAGGGAATCTAGCAATTCAGTGGTGATGTCCACATCTCCAATTTCATCTAACTCCTTTATGAACATTTTGGTTTCAGGAAATCTGTACTTTGTACAAGCTTCATGATGCTCGTGAGGAATTATGTTTGGTGACTGCTTTGAGGATCTGGTGGAAACTGTCTCAATTATGTGGTACAGGTTGAGATTAGTGATCCTCTCCACTACATCGGTGGTATATTTAGGCCAGTTCACTTTAAGGATGTATCTATCGGGGCTTCGGTTTTGATGTGATCAGCAAAACTTCAATCTGGAAAGTGGAGAGATCTGGGAAAAAATTTCCATGATGCATGCAGGAGTCATCTATTTTCATTGACCAACATGAAGCAATGGGTTGTATTCTGTGCTCTATCTGGTTGAACAAAAAGTATCTGTTGTTTCAGAGAAAAAAGAAGATATTGCTCTTCAGCAGAAGTCTAATCTGTCAGCTGTTCACATGAAAGTGCCACACCGTGTGGTGGCTTTTGAAAGCCAATCTTGACGGCAGGGTTGTAGTTAATGTGGAAATGATAATTAGGTATTAGTGCTGGTACATTTAGAGAATGTAGTTTTCTGTAAAAGTTTTCATTAGGCAAAACATCCATAATTTTTTTCCCATACAAGCTGATTAGCTCAACTTGTACAGCTCAGTTTTTAAAAGCTACCTTATTCATAAAGCAAACAGAATGTGCCCTCCCCTCCCTGATGCTCAGTTGTAGACAAGTCATTATGTAAATTTGACACGCAAGAATGAAAAATTGCCTCGTTTGCATAATGCTACTGCTGCATATAATAAGCCTCTACCTCAGTATACCTGTATATGTATGTGAAGGGGTGACGCCATACTGGACCAAAAGTAGATGAACAGCACAAGCGGGGTTGGACCATCCAATCGTCCAGCTCTCGATGTGAGCCTTTGTAGTTCTGGCCCCCTCTGAGCAAAACTTAGTGTTGGGAGGCATCGTTCTGGGGCTGGGCCGTGCCATGGACACGGAATCGGTATAAGCATGTGTACTCCAGGTGGCCCCAGTTGCTGAATATCCGGAGTTCGACTGCTCGGAAGGACTTGTCCGTAGGGTACTAAGAGACACAATAGACGTCTTATTGTTTCCATTTACTACATTAAAACTAAACTCACATCTACAATAACTTTTCTTCATGCAAGCATTAAAACTCCAATCTGCAAAACCAGGAAATTGCATATAGCTGCAAACCCATGCCCCTGAATGTTGTGGCATTTGGCACAGCTCGTCTGTGCATGGCAAAAACAAATCAATAGAGTGTACAACGCTCGACTTCATCGTTGAAACTTCACCAATTACCAATGCTTGAGATAAACTAAATAAACCCACATTGGAGCACAATGTTCCAGCAGTTTGGCTCCCCCAGCTTTGCTGCCCGATTATTATTACCTGCACAGCAAATGACTGAAGTGGTTCTCCATCCTTGTTGTAGATGTAGTGGCCTAGTTTGTCACCCTCTTCCTGGCTCTCATCCTCGAGGCCCTGTACAAAGATACCACACACCGTATCAGTCCCTACCCCTTTTCTCCCTTCATTTTTAATCCCTCATATTAGAAATCTTGTGCTCACGTAGACTGAGAAACCACGAGGGGCACTGTCAATGCTGCCTGAAGTGGCCAAAGAGCGTGGGATATGTTCAATGGAGAAGGCAGTAAGATGTGCGATCTGTGCCAGGCGGATCACGACGTAACCATAGGTCCCCCGGAATGCCCAACAATTCCCTGGCTGGATGTCGGGCTGGGATTCAGATGGAGATGGGAAGGAAGCAGCATCGGTTGAAATGTACTACCTTTTGCCCCAAGCAATGAGTGATTTATGGACCCAAATGAGACTACCTGAATTATGACTCGAGGAGACTGGGTTTGTGACCACAAAGGGATTCCCAGGAAGCTGAGCAAACCTGCCCTCGATTCGTATGTCTCTGAGCAGCGTGTGCTCAAGATGCTTCCACCTGTAGGTGAAAATGGAGATGCATTTCAGCCTGAAGAGTAGTTGTAAATACAGTTGAGGTTAAAAGTTAGAAACATAAGCTCATCTCTGCTCAAGCTTACCTGCAGACTCGAGGGCTAAGTCTGCCATACCAGTACGGTCAGCATGGTAGAGACTTAAGGCTTCGTGCATCAGAGTTTTCACTCTCTGCAGGACATCAGTTAACAAAGGAAATTAAAACAGAAACGTTGCAGGATGAAGGTGCAAAGAGTATAACTAGTATGCAGACAGAAATATGGGAAGGAATGAATGGATTTGGGAGCTGGAGGTGCAGGAGAGTGTCTCACCTCCTCACTCAATTCTCCTGCCTGTCCACTCAGCACCGAGCCACTCAATTCTTCAGATAATATTGATTTGCTTGGGGTGGCAGCCTGAGTTCCGACCATCCTCAGCTCCCGTTCAAGCTCAGCATGGCTCACATACCTCGAGTTTAGCCACTGGCCCAATGCTTGCACCAAGGCCGGCGAGGCCGAGCCATCAGCCATGGCTACTAAGATACGACCAAGCTCACCCTCGACCTGCCAGGGTCATGATGACATGCAAGGAAGATCGGAAATCAAACAAATAACACTTCGATTATCATCTTCAATAAGGTAAATACTTAAATCTTCAACTATGCAGCATGCCTGCTGCTTGCCTGGGTGGAAATGTCAGCAGCCAGTGCTGGAGACTGCTGGCAGCAAGTCTTCACATTCGCCTGGAGGTCAGCACTGCTGTATTGCATCTGCGTCACTTCATCTGAGAGCTTCTGAAGGTCTGTGCGCAGCCCCGACAAACTCGCAGTCCAACCTTCTTGGTTCTCACTCAGTTTGCTATCGAATGACAGGGAACAAGGGGAAGAAAACGGTGGATGAATGAGAAAGCGAGCGAATGACGGAACAAGAGTCCGCAGAAGTCTTGGCCCATTGACAATAAACCTGGGTGTCTAACAAATATGAAACTGGAAGAAGCACAACATATTTGCTTAAAGATGATGCAATTTCCCCTCTGAAAAGCAGATTCACGATTTTAACCCAGCACCATAAAGCAATCATACCACTCGACATCGACCCAGCCAACCAACTCAAGCTCTATCACCCCTAAGGAAGGCCTTTCCTCAAATAAAAACCACCTCCTCCTCCTCCTCACCTTTTACTTGACAGCTTCCAAGCCTCAAACTCCTTCTGCCTCTGCAGCAAGGCCTAACCAAGACATACACAAACAACATTAAATTGCTCACTCAGGTTTCCGAAAACGTGTATTTCAACCATGAGACCATGGATACAAAATGAAGAAATGAGTGTGTTCCAAGAACAATACCCCACACAGTGTTCAGGTATATATTTCAATAATGATCTTAAAGATCGTTTTTTAAAAAAAATCCAGAAGTTTAGCGCAAAAGACAGTCCTGTACATCACCCTATAGAACATGCACAACTACTGCAAAATTAGAGGTTCTTGGAAGTATTATAAAGGCAATTTCTGCTCTACAGTGTTCACGTAGAAAAATTCAACTTAAATTGAGGTTTAATAGGCAAAAAAAATAAAGCCGGGTTTTACCCAGTGTCTTTTACACCACCCTATCTAACACGTTACATTAGTTCATCGTGCCGGTTTGTGTCCTTTATAACATCCTTAAAACAGTAAGTATACTCTTTGGAAGTTTTTCAATTTTTTTTTTAACTGCCAGGCAGACAGACAGAGTAAAGATAATGTCTCACTCGTCTCTGTGCATGTGTGGTCAGGACAAATTCAGACAAGTTACTGTAAAACGGCAGGTTTGTTTTCCGATTCGTGTTCAAAATTGAACATTCAATTTAAATAAGTTGTTCTTCGCTCATAAACTGATAGGACAGACAGTTGCTTAACCCTGCTTTTTACTTTGCATGTGCTGGGTAAAAAGAACACAACACCTTACCCCTCATTTCCATGCATTCTCAAGGAGACTCACCGCCAACTTGCTGTCCAAGTCTGCCAAGGCTTTGTCCCGCTCTGCGGTTTCAGATGAGCTCTGCAGAGACGAGGAAAGGCGATAGCAGGATATCGTTCAGTGAAGCAAAAAGGTGGATTTTCAAATATATACAAAAAAACTTCAGCTAAGCTTCCTGAGCCAATTTATTGGGTTTTTGTGCTTCATTGTCAACATGTAGGTTTTCACCTCAACCCTGGGTTTTCTACTTGGCATTTGTGTAAGCCAAAGCGACATGTTAGAGGCGCAATCAATACCTGGGCTGTTTCGCCCGCGTGCACTCGCTCCTGCAGCCTTGCCATCTGTACTGCGAGTGCTGTATGCACCATCATTTCTACCTCCTCACGCCTGATTGGTGCAGTCTGCTTGACCCTGTGCCGTTCCTCGGTGAGCATGTGAGCGAAACGAGTTAAGGCCATGAGCTGGCGAGACAAACGACGCTCATGGGTGGAAGCCGCAGCCAAAGCAGCCTCAACTTGAGCAAGGCGCAGGGAGTATTCCTGCATGAGCCTGGAGTCATCCGGTCCTGCCGCCTGCAAGGTCCGTGCACTCGTGGCCCGCAGGGAAGTGGAGATACGAACCAGCCGCCGCAGCTCATCCTGCTGTGAGGCCCACGCAGCCCGAAGGAACTGAAGTTCGAGCAGATGACTCTGATCTGGAGCTTGTAGAGGCTGCAGTTAAGAATGGTGGATGGGATAAAATGAATGTGATAATGTGCAGCAATTTTCCCAACTTTTATGACACAAAATACACATAGCTCTAAACAAGTGATGAACAAGAGCCAAAGCTCTACTCTCACAAACAAAATCATCAAAAATGCAACTTTTAAATAGACAACAAGCTAAACTAAATGTCAGAAAAGTCTCAATTACTTGGAAAAACCAGAGTTGTTGTCAAAGCCACCCAATGCTCGTCTGTTTATACATTTATCGTTTTTAAAAGACGAGTCTAATAATTAATATTTTTTATAAAGCATTGCAGTGAAGTATAATTATAAAGCAGTATATGTATTTGTATATTGTAATCAGTAACAAGAGTGCAAGTGAGCACAATATATGCCCGAACAAGAAGGTATTTACAGAATTGTGCTACTACATGGAAAACAGCATCCTGGTTGCCATGGCAACCACTTTAAATGACAAACGTATGTCGCTACACACCGTCTCCACAGTCTGTACCGATGTACCAAATATGAAACATGAAAGTTGAAAACTTTGGGAGTTATAGTGCGGACAGGAACGGATGGAAAACAGCATCCCGGTTGCCATGGCAACCACTTTAGATGACGAAGGTATGTTGTGACAACAGCTCCACAGTCTGTATCTATGTACCAAATATGAAACGTGAAAGTTGAAAACTTTGGGAGTTAGAGTGTGGACAGGAACGGACGGACAGACAGAGACAGACAGACGACCGGTATCACATAATACACCCCGATATATATATATATATATATATATATATATATATATATATATATATATATATATATATATATATATATATATATATATATATATATATATATATATATATATATCGGGCGTATAAAAAAATAGTGTGGTAGATAAAAACATTAGAAAGGGAACTCGAGGGGGAGCACTTGGGAGAGTGCAAAACCTCCGCCGCCAATACTGCTGGGTCACTCAAGTGAACCTTATATCTTATTAAATATGTCAACAGTGCTGACAGTTGTAGTTCTTTTCTCCATTTTTTTTTTGGGGGAGGGGTTGGAAATCACTTAAAACATGTAGAAATGCAAAAAAAAAAAAAAAATCGAAATCTTGTTGAAAAAAAAGTTGCAAAAATTTTTTTCTCTAAATTTTTTTTGGGAGGTTGGAAATCACTTAAAACATGTAGAAATGCAAAAAAAAATTTTTTTTTTCTATTAATTTTTTTTTGGGGGGGGGACCAAGTCCAAAATCTAATGGCATGATCCTTGGACCATACCTAACCCCCCCACCAAGTTTCGTCGAAATCCTAATCA
>NC_140975.1:42994363-43101863 GCF_056783735.1 Eptatretus burgeri
GTTTGGTGTAAAGTTTTAACATGCACACATGGTTTTCCCTGTTTTCCAGGGGGTTTGTCAAATGACGGTATTCCTCCATATACATCTATTCATTGCATTAGTTTCGTGCAAACTAAAACATTCCGTATCTTTATTGACATTTTCAATCCATCTTTTTTTAGGATCTCCTTTCAGCTTTCTTTCTTCTATCTCGAGCATTATTGCTTTTACAGCTTCATCTTCTGACCTTCGTTGCACATGACCACAGCAACTGTGTCTTCTGTTGAGGTTCTTCTTCACTCGTATTGATTTGTTTTTTTAATCTCTTCCTGATTTCTGAGTTTGGCATGCTTTCTTTCAGAGGCAATCCATTCATCCTTCGTATCATTCTCATCTCTTATATCTTCGGTGTGCAGTGCCCATATTTCACTTCCATACATCAATACCTGTCTAATACAGGATTTATACACTAACTATTCCAGATAAAGGAATGTTTACATACATCAGGATACCACCTAGTTGCCTCCACTTATTCCATGCTGGCTTTATTCTTGATCTAACGGTTTAATTCTGCTCCACCTGACACCTCCATCATGTCTCCAAGGGAAAAATAAATTGTGACCTTTTTCAAATTAAATTCTGAGCTTAGGAACATTTATTTTTGTTCTTCATCTTTTTCTTGCAATGATTGATCTTCACATCTTTTACATAATAAATTTTCCAGCTGGAGTCATCAATAAAAAAATTTTAAAGTCAGAGTCATCAGGAAGAACCCGAACAGGTAAAGATGGAGTCATCAGGAAAACCCGAACAGGTAAAGATGGAGTCATCAGGAGAAACCCGAACAGGTAAAGATGGAGTCATCAGGAGAAACACGAACAGGTAAAGATGGAGTCATCAGGAGAAACCCGAACAGGTAAAGATGGAGTCATCAGGAGAAACCCGAACAGGTAAAGATGGAGTCATCAGGAGAAACCCGAACAGGTAAAGATGGAGTCATCAGGAGAAACACGAACAGGTAAAGATGGAGTCATCAGGAGAAACCCGAACAGGTAAAGATGGAGTCATCAGGAGAAACCCGAACAGGTAAAGATGGAGTCATCAGGAGAAACCCGAACAGGTAAAGATGGAGTCATCAGGAGAAACCCGAACAGGTAAAGATGGAGTCATCAGGAGAAACCCGAACAGGTAAAGATGGAGTCATCAGGAGAAACCCGAACAGGTAAAGATGGAGTCATCAGGAGAAACCCGAACAGGTAAAGATGGAGTCATCAGGAGAAACCCGAACAGGTAAAGATGGAGTCATCAGGAGAAACCCGAACAGGTAAAGATGGAGTCATCGGGAGGAACCCAACTAAGTAAAGATGGAGTCATCAGGAGAAACACGAACAGGTAAAGATGGAGTCATCAGCAGGAACCCGAACAGGTAAAGATGGAGTCATCAGGAGGAACCCGAACAGGTAAAGATGGAGTCATCAGGAGGAACCCGAACAGGTAAAGATGGAGTCATCAGGAGGAACCCGAACAGGTAAAGATCGAGTAATCAGCAGGAACCCGAACAGGCAAAGATTGAGTCATCAGGAGGAACCCGAACAGGTAAAGATGGAGTCATCAGGAGGAACCCGAACAGGCAAAGATCGAGTCATCAGGAGGAACCCGAACAGGTAAAGATCGAGTCACCAGGAGGAACCCGAACAGGTAAAGATCGAGTCACCAGGAGGAACCCGAACAGGTAAAGATGGAGTAATCAGCAGGAACCCGAACAGGCAAAGATTGAGTCATCAGGAGGAACCCGAACAGGTAAAGATGGAGTCATCAGGAGAAACCCGAACAGGTAAAGATGGAGTCATCAGGAGAAACCCGAACAGGTAAAGATGGAGTCATCGGGAGGAACCCGAACAGGTAAAGATGGAGTCATCAGGAGGAACCCGAACAGGTAAAGATGGAGTCATCGGGAGGAACCCAACTAAGTAAAGATGGAGTCATCAGGAGAAACACGAACAGGTAAAGATGGAGTCATCAGCAGGAACCCGAACAGGTAAAGATGGAGTCATCAGGAGGAACCCGAACAGGTAAAGATGGAGTCATCAGGAGGAACCCGAACAGGTAAAGATGGAGTCATCAGGAGGAACCCGAACAGGTAAAGATCGAGTCACCAGGAGGAACCCGAACAGGCAAAGATCGAGTCATCAGGAGGAACCCGAACAGGTAAAGATCGAGTCACCAGGAGGAACCCGAACAGGTAAAGATCGAGTCACCAGGAGGAACCCGAACAGGTAAAGATGGAGTAATCAGCAGGAACCCGAACAGGCAAAGATTGAGTCATCAGGAGGAACCCGAACAGGTAAAGATGGAGTCATCAGGAGGAACCCGAATAGGTAAAGATCGAGTCACCAGGAGGAACCCGAACAGGTAAAGATGGAGTCATCAGGAGGAACCCGAACAGGTAAAGATGGAGTCACCAGGAGGAACCCGAACAGGTAAAGATGGAGTCATCAGGAGGAACCCGAACAGGTAAAGATGGAGTCAGCAGGAGGAACCCGAACAGGTAAAGATTGAGTCATCAGCAGGAACCCGAACAGGTAAAGATTGAGTCATCAGCAGGAACCCGAACAGGTAAAGATGGAGTCATCGGGAGGAACCCGAATAGGTAAATATGGAGTCATCAGCAGGAACCCGAACAGGTAAAGATGGAGTCATCGGGAGGAACCCGAATAGGTAATATATGGAGTCATCAGGAGGATCACGAATCGGTAAAGATTGAGTCATTGGGAGGAACAGGTAAAGATGGAGTCATCAGGAGGAACCCGAACAGGTAAAGATCGAGTCACCAGGAGGAACCCGAACAGGTAAAGATGGAGTCAGCAGGAGGAACCTGAACAGGTAAAGATTGACTCATCAGCAGGAACCCGAACAGGTAAAGATGGAGTCATTGGGAAGAACCCGAATAGGTAAATATGGAGTCATCAGGAGGATCACGAATCGGTAAAGATTGAGTCATCAGGAGGAACCCGAATAGGTAAATATGGAGTCATCAGGTAGAACCCGAATAGGTAAAGATGGAGTGGAGCCATCAGGCGGAACCTGAATAGAATTCAGGTTTTGGTTGCTACTCCTCTACCCACAAACCCATCAAGCACAGCCAAGTGAGCCTTACAAAAACAATTTGTTAGAGTTCAACTCTCCGTAGGCACAAAGAGAAAAAACAAAAACATTCCTAACTGCCTGCATGGAATTTAATTCCATCAAACTCCTTTTCCACATATTGAACAAGACCATTATTCCATTATTCTTCACCTCTCACCATAACCCTCATTTTATTCATGTCGACGTGTAAACCCTTCTTCAGTACACTTTCCCATTTTTAAAACATCTCTTTTGCTTCTATTTCACGTTCAGCATTCAACACCAAGTCATCAGCATACAATAACTTGCTTGGGAATCGCAGCCTTTCATTCCTCGTCAAGTCTTCCATCACCATTACAAACACGAGAGGATTTAAAGCTGATCCCTGGTGCAATCCGACCTCGACATGAGCCGTCTACCGGGAGCCCATTGAAAAACCTCTCTTGGTACTTCATCATATGCTTTTTCTCGATCAACAAACACATGACGGTTTCTTTCTCTTTACCAAACACTTCTCTTGACATTGCCTCAACACCAAAAAAAAAAATATATATATATATATATATATATATATATATATATATATATATATATATATATATATATATATATATATAAAATCTTCGATTCTGTTGTTGATCTTTCTGTAGTAAAACCAAACTGGTTGTTGTCTATCATGTATTTACCTCCACCACCAAAGGTGGACAGAGGTTATGTTTTCACCCCTGTTTGTTTGTCTGTGAGCAGACTCTCTCAAAATGTTATGGACAGATTCAGAAGAACAAGCCGATTACATTTTGGTTCAGGTCCAACACACACACACACACACACACACACACACACACACACACACACACACACACACACACACACACACACACACACACACACACACACACACACACACACACACACACACACACACACACACACACACACACACACACACACACACACACACACACACACAAAAGCCATTTTCCCCGCTAAAGCAGGGGTTACCCTTGCGGGCCCCATGACAATCTTCTCCACTTTACCCTGTTTTCTGCATCTCCCCTTCTTAATCCCCTTGCCCACATTTCCTCTTCCACCACATTTAGCCAAGTTTTTCTCGGTCTTCCCCGTCCTCTACTTCCGACTACACTCATTTCCAACACTCCTCTCACCCAGTCACTTTCATCCTTCCTCAACACACGACCCAACCATCTCAACCTGTTTCTCTTCACAACCTCCATCACAGACTCTATTCCCATCATCTTCCGCAAGTCATCATTTGTCTTCCTCTCTCTCAACGATACTCCACACATCCACCGAACCATTCGCATTTCCACCCTTTCCAGCCTTTGTTGCTGCTCCATGTTCAGTACCCATGTCTCACTCCCATAAATCATCGTACTCCTCACACATGAAGCATACACCTTTGCCTTCAGCTTCAACGACACTCCCCTCTTTGTCAGCACGCCACTCGGTTCCCGAAACTTCTTCCATGCACATCTCACTCTAGCAACCGTCGAAGAGTCTGATCCACCTTCTCCATTCAGCATGTCTCTGAGATAGCAAAATGTTTTCACCCCTTCCAACTTCACACCATCTCCAAGATCCAACTCAACAATTCCTTCATCTGCTGCTCCCTCTATGCACACCTTACACTTGAATGTAGCTGCCACACTGGTTAATGACCCTCTCACCCCACTACATTTTCGATGAACCCATTCAGCACACATTGTACACTGAATGGAGTTCACTCCGACACCCTTCCTGCACACAGCACACGGCCACTTCCCAGTCCTTTCCACCTCACCACATGCTTTACCACTTGCCATCACCTTCGTCTTTCCGATATTCACCTTCAAACCTTTTGCCTCCATACATTCCTTCCACTTGTTCATCTTCTCCTTCAGTCCATCCATACTCTCTGCAATCAACACCAGATCATCTGCATACAGCAGCTCCCACGGTAAACCCTCCTTCACCCTCCGAGCCAGCACCTCCATCACAACTACAAATAGAAGTGGACTTAGTACCGACCCCTGGTGCACTCCTACCCTCACCTCAAACTCACCACTGTTCCCATCCTTCGTCCTTACAGCTGTGCGTGCTCTCTCATACATTGCCATCACCACTCTGATCAACCATTCCTCCACTCCTAACTTCCTCAATGCCCATGCCATAACTTCACGTGGAACCCTATCAAATGCTTTCTCCAGATCAACAAACCCAAAAAACAACTTCTTCCTCTTCTCCATGTACTTCTCCTGCAACTGCCTTACAATAAAAATTGCATCTGTCGTTCCTCTTCCTGGTATAAATCCAAACTGCATTTCGTCAATCTTTACCTTCTTCCTTATCCTCTTCTCCAACACCCTTTCCAATACCTTCATTCCATGCTCCAATAACTTTATTGCTCTATAGGAGCCACAGTCCAGAGGGTCACCTTTCCCCTTGTACAGAGGGACGAGGGTACTCGGTTCCCAATCCACTGGAATGCGGCCTTCTTTCACCACCAGATTACAGATCTCTGTCATTCTCTTCACACCCCAACTTCCCGCTGCCTTCAACATATCTCCCACAACTCCCGTCGGCCCTCCTGCTTTTCTACTCTTTTAGCTTCCTCAACTTCCTTCTCAGTTGTCTTCTCTTCTTGTCCTAAAACCGGGTTACTCTCGATGTTGCTATCCCATTCATTTTCTACATTCAACAGTCTTTCCATATATCTCTTCCATCTTCCTTTAATTCCATCTGAATCCACAACAATTTGTCCCACTTCATCCTTCAAGCAACTCACCCCCGTCACATCAAATCTCTCTCTCGCTATCTGCTTTGCAATCCTGAATACCGCTCTCTTACCCTCCTCCGAATCCAAGCGTTCTCCAAACATTTTCCTATGGGCCTCCTGCACCTTTGCAACCTTATAACTTTCAGGTGCTGCCTCTTCTTCCACCGTACCCTTCGCCTTTTGCCATTCCTTGAACTTCTTCCTCTTCTCTTCAATCATCTTTCCAACTTCATCACCCCACCACCATGTTTCCGAGTGCCTCGGTGGTCCTTTTGTCCATCCACATACCTCACCAATGGCTCCCAATAGACGATCTTTCATTGACATCCAACCACATCATCCTCAACCATACTCAGCCTCTCTCTTAATGCTTCCTTCACTTGGCCTAGCAGTGGGATACAAAACAAACTATTCAGCCAGGCGGAGGTATACGCTCTACCGAGTACCATTCTAGTGACAACTTGTATTGGTCTTTTAACCAATTCTTCCCCTTAACAATTACCATGGCATTGAGGTATTACAAAGGGATACAACAGTGCACTTGATCTAATAACCTAAATGTTTCATTGCCCTCCATTCTCCAAGTCCACCTGATGCCCCCACCAGCCCCTTCACATTAAACCCTTGAGCTCCCCTTGGAATGCACATCACCAGGTAGGCTGAGCAAAGTTACAAAGCGGGAACCAAAATAGGAGTACGATTCTGAAGTCTCCAACTTGTTGGATGATGTCTGCTCGGCAGTAGCAGCACCATGGAGGGCTGGACAGACAAGAGGAAGGAAAGTTGATGAAGTTATTTTCGTAGGTTTAACAAAATAATAATAATGATCGATTAGAATGTGATTTTACAAGCATGAAGAAATGGTGGAGGAAACGAGGCAGGAGTGCAGAGGTTATATGACAATGAATGGACACAAAGGGAGAGGAATGGTGTGCAGGTTGAAGGGAGCGGGGGTTGTGGGATATACAACAGGCTGTGGAGATGAGTTAGGTATGGAAAAAGAGTGAAGAGGAAGTCAAACATACCAGACACAGATTTGCTCGTGTACAGCCCTCCATTGAGGCTTCCAAATATCCTCTTGGATAGAGAATCACATTGGCACTTGTCCAGGTCTATAAGGTTTAGGGGCAGGGGAATTTGGGGGGAGGGGGGGTTATTAAGACCTATCACTTCTATTTTATTGCCAAAACATCGAAATAATTCATCAGTGTTGATCCTCCCTATATTTTATTTATTTGTCTGCAGCCTGTGGCTGCTTGGCTGCATCATTTTATGGGGGTGCAGCTGCGCCGCTGATGCAACCAACGCCCCTGTAACCAGCACGCCGGTGCTCATTTTACCAACCTTGGAAGGATGACAGAGAGAGTCAACCCTACCTGGTGTTGATTCAACAAAATGACAGGGGCTTGAACTCAAGACCCTAGGAGCAAACACCAAGTGTGGAATATTATACGAGATGTCTTTGGAATCAAACCCAGGTCCTCTAGTCTATAATTTGGGTGCAAATCTCGCTGAAGGGTTGTTTTTTTAGCCGCGTCACGTCGCGTACACTGGCTCAAAGAGAGCTCCGCGTTCTCCTTCTTCTTCTGGTGAAGACAAAACCTTTAGGACGCGGCTCTTGGACACATTTGTCCTTGTTTTTAAAATAAATAGAAACTGATCAGACCACTCCACCTTAGATCTCCCAGATTACTCAAACTTTAAGTCTTACCTCACAGACCACAACTATGTCATTTTCTTGGATGAACCCTCGTATATCGCCATCCTAAAGAGTATTCTATTTATTACATACATAAAATGGTGGGTTTTGACCCCCCCCTCCCCTAAGCTACAGACATGCCCCTCCCATCCCTTTCACTTCCATCTCCACCCAGCTTCCTTTCCCCCTGTCCTCTTTTCCCCTTCCATCCATTGGGACCATACTCTGTGCAGAGCGTTGGTGCTGCCTAAGCAGTCTCCTTGGCTATTGGACACAATCCTGGACGGGTCGCAATTCCGACAGTATACCAGCATGCTGGCACTCATTTTGCCGATCTCAGAAGGATGACTGGCAGAGTCAATCCCACCTGGTATTAATTCAACAGCTAACCAGGATTTGTACTCAGGACCCAAGGATCCCAAACCCACGACTCCAGTCATTAAGCCAACAGGCATTTTCCCCCATACTGTTCCTTTTCTCAATTATATTTCTTCAATTTCATCCCCACCACATTTTAACGAATAACAAATAGATGGCACCCAATCAGTTTCATCACCAATCGAGTGAACATCAAGAAAGCACCCACTACATAATTACAGCATAACAAATCCTCACTAACATCAAGTCCACTTCGAACCTTTACCTCCAGACACAGCTGAAGCAGAAACAGCAGCAGCAGAAGAAGCAGTGATAAAAGGAGCCGATGCAGCCAAACTTAAGGCCCCCTCCCCTGCATTTTCAGTCACTCTATGCCGAATGCCCTCGATCTGTGACTTTTGAGACGAGTGCAGCTCTGCGTAGGCCTTCTGTTCCGTAAAGACAGGTGAGCAACCATAGTCGGCAGACGGCCGTGAACGGAGGCGTCCGGTCCAAGTGTTATCAGCGATTTCGGAGGTTGCCGATAACCTGGTATCCATGAGATCAACTGCGGCCACCGAGCTCGCTTGAGTAGAAACTTGGGATCCACCGAAACCCAAGAAATGGTAGACTCGTCGAAAGCCGAGAACGGTGCGGTGAAGAATGACAAGAACCAGGAGGAGAAAGGAGCGTGCTGTGTATCGAACCACCTTGATGGTGGAACTCAGAAATCCTGTGGCACACAACAAGTCAGTGAGTGCGTGTATGTATGTATATATACAATTTGTCCGATCATGCTTGTATGTGGATAAATACGTTGGTTCTGTGTGTATGCATGTATACTATATATATATATATATATATATATATATATATATATATATATATATATATATATATATATATATATATATATATATATATATATATATATATATATATATTACACATATATACACACAGAACCATATTTATCCACGTACTAGCATGATCAGACAAATTGTCGCCAACATTTCTGGTATGATCGATGAAACAATCAAGGTGCTTTGAGCATTAAATCGTGCAGCATTGACCATCGCTCTGTTTCGGAGAACACGTGGTTTGTACTAACCGATGCATAAAAAAACATGGTGCGTCATTTCGAGCACGTTCGTACATTTTAAGTAATCTCTTGTTTTTTTTGACTGTTTTACAATTTGATGTGGTTTTTCTTTATGTTTAGTCATCTCACAAATGGGGTTTTGGGAAGGAGTACATCACGAGTCAGCCCGACAGTTTGATTGAATGTCAGCAGCTGATAACAAGGAATGTTACTGCAGATGGAGACCATTTGGCTCATCATTCCCTGCACTCATAAACACCACATTAATCCAACTTAGACTCGACTTCTTGGGGTGGGGCTAGGGGATTGGCTACTTACCAGTCCTGCCATCATATACCCCTCTATCACCAATGCTTATAGGTATTTATCTAATTCCAATTAAAACTATTCTACTGTTTCTGCTGCTACGACCTTTCCAGGGAGACCATTCCAGGCATTAACTACTCTCTGAGCGAAAGACCCCTGCCTGACTACGGTCTTAACTCTCCTCATCTTTACTCAAACATTGTAGACTCTGGTCATCTTACTGTCCATCCTGATGAAAAACTTACACATTTATTTTGTCTATACCCTTCATATTTTTGAAAACATCTCTCCTCAAGCCCCTCCTTTCTAATGTATGAAATCCTGTCTCCTTCAGACACTCGTCGTGGCAGAGTCGAGCTAGGTCCTGAATCAATCTAGTTGCCCAACGCTGAACCCTCTTTACGGCAGCTATGTTCTTCCTCACGTGACCAAAACTGAACACAATATTCAAGACGAGGTCTCACTAAATTGCCAGAGTATTAACACCACCTCTTCTGATTTATAATTTATCTCCCGAAGAATACAACCTAAAACCCTGTTTGCTTTTCCTGGAAGTTCCTCGTACTATCCTGTCTGCTTGCCCCTCAGATCTATAACCACCCCCAGATCCTTGTGTGTGACACATTACAAGATTGCCTCTTACATCATGTAACCTCTATTTTCATTATTCATACCCATCACCAGCAGCTTACATTTCTATATGTTAAACTACAACTGCCAATCCATGAAAGCATCTCTACCTTTCCTGAATTTGATCACCTCCCTTTCTGCTATTTAAGGCCAGACCAAAATCAATCCCGTGAACCCCTAAATTTTGTAGTCTGAATAATTAAAAAAAAAAGCGAGTGGGTGGAATAAAAATAAAGACCAATTACTGCACCATAGTCCCAAGAAGGAAGCCATATATATATATATATATATATATATATATATATATATATATATATATATATATATATATATATATATATATATATATATATATATATTGTTAAGGATTCAGCGAAGGAGGGATTCTCAACCCACTCCGGCCGTCTCCGGGATCTATAACGCCGGCCGACTCAGAACAGGCCTCGGGTCACGCGTCTTCAATCGCGATACCAACGTAATCCTTGTACCTTGCCAGTTGGGGAAATAGAAGCCCGGTTACAGACTGGTTGTGTCAGATGCCGAGCGTTTTCTGCCAGTCTGTAACCATTTTGGTTTTATATGCCAATCGAACGGATCGTTCAACACGACACGAATTAATCCATAGCGGCAACTTCATACGAATTAACCAGATTTATTGGGGAACATCGGGGATCACAACACAAGCAAATTTCACGACAATGGTTTTATGAACAATCCTCAACCCATTCTTAGGGCCGTCACACCTTGACGTTTTAGCCAGCGTATGGCAACGTATCAAAATGTATGTAAAACACTGGCGTACGCTGAACTATTGATGTTTTTTTCAGTTTTGGGCGTATTCATAACGAGTTGGACGTATGCATAACGTATTAGTAACGTACACAGAACGTTTCGATAACTTATAGATAACTTATACCAACGAATGCTTTGCGTGTTGTCGGCGTCCACAACCTATGCCCAACGATAGTCTAACTTATGCATAGCGCGGCAGCGTATTGCCGACGATCACGTGGCGTAGCCTATTAATAGGCTGCCGCTCAACGATTTAAATCATAACCGCAAGAGACATCGAAGTGTCAACATCACCGTCATGCCAAAGAAAAAAAAAAAAAAAAAAAACCATGGAGTCTGGAACACTGACGGGTTCCTCCTGTGAATCCCATTTTTATATACCAATTCCCCTAAACGCTGCCAATACGCCATTATACGGTAGCTGTAAGTTAGAAACACGTTCAGTAAGTTCTGTGGTCGTCTGGAAGACGTCAATTACGTCTACATACGTCAATATGCGTTGGAGATACGTTACACATAGGTTCAAAGCCCATTACTCATATGTTAGAAATAAGTTTTGGGTACGCTAAACATTACCTCGACGCGTTTTGACTTATGAGTAACTTACAAGTAACGTGTGTCAACGATCGCATAACGTGCCTACAACTTATGGCCAGCGTATGCGGAACGTGTGAGTCATACACTGGCATACGTCAAAAAAATGTTGAGCATGCTTAAAATCTATCGACGAGCTCGGTGTACGACGACGTATGCTAGCGTGCTTCTAACGTATACAAAACTTACCCATAACTTATTCGACGTGTGCCAGCGTTTTAGACAAATTTTTCATACGTCGGCATACGCTGGCTAAATCGTCAAGGTGTGACAGGGCCTTTAACTAGGAAACCACGGACTACAGGTTTTGAGGGGGTCGCTACCAACATATGCCTTAGATAACGTGCAGACAAAGACAGACAGCATGCATGCAAGACAAGACAGAGTACTTGGTGAGGTTTCATGAACGAGAGGACAGTGTCAAAAGCACGAATGTCGCTCGCAACAGGCGGATGTCCACGGATTCGAACTCCCAGCTCGAATGCGCCGCGTGGCAAGATGGCAGCGCCGTACTCTTCCTTCTCAAATCACCACGTGCGCACGCCCTCCTCAGCGCGTTCCGGCCCCGCGCAATGTCGACGATGGGCCTCAGCTGATCTCTCTCATGGTCCAGCATACAAATCCAGGCCTGGCCTGTTCCTCAGACAAGGCCCAAATTGAGGTGGCGGGCTCCAGCAAGCGGATCGGCAAACGTTTCGAGCCGTCGGTGTGAGCAGGGACCGTCAGAGGCTCCGGCGTCTCCTCTCCTGCCTTCCTGCCTCGAAGCCCGACTTCCACTTCGTCCTCTCAGTTCCTCTCTCTGTCGAATCACCTTTTCTTTCCTTAGAGTCGATCGCCGATTCGACGTGCAGGCAGCCTCTCTTACGTTCGCTCGCTTCGAAACACGAGCACACTCTCAAAAGCGACTGTTCTCCAAACACTATTCTCTTTTCACGAAGCCTTCGTTCGCTCGCTTTGTTCGCTCCTTCGACACACGAGGACGCTTTCTCCCAGCGACTGCAGTTTTCCAAACCGAGAACTCCTTTTTCCTTTCGTTTTTCTCTCGTTCCACAAGCACGCCTCTCTCGGCAAAGCTGAACAAAAACCCCTCCCCTTCGCGTCACTTCCTCCCTCTCGCCACACCCTCTCTCCAGGCCACACCCCCTCAGCCGACTGAGAGGGGCCTATCCCGGGATGAGGTAGGAATAAGAGGGATCTCTCGGTCCTCCACCACCGCACAGACAATAAAACAGCCTTTTACACTCCCAACACACAAACAACGTCCTTTTTACCAAACTTAGCTATACATGCATTTAATGGGGGAACTGAGCTAATCCTATATTTAGTAGTCCAATAAGGGCCATTTCCATAACAATATATATATATATATATATATATATATATATATATATATATATATATATATATATATATATATATATATATATATATATAACACACACACACACACACACACACACACACACACACACACACACACACGTTATTTTATTTGAAGTTATAACCTTAACCGACAGTGGGGAGAACAAGTATTTGATACACTGCCGATTTTGCAGGTTTTCCAACTTACAAAGCATGTAGAGGTCTGTAATTTTTTATCATAGGTACACTTCAACTGTGAAAGACGGAATCTAAAACAAAAATCCTGAAAATCACATTGTATGATTTTTAAATAATTAATTTGCATTTTATTGCATGAAATAAGTATTTGATCACCTACCAACCAGTAAGAATTCCGGCTCTCACAGACCTGTTAGTTTTGTCTTTAAGAAGCCCTCCCATTCTCCACTCATTACCTGTATTAACTGAACCTGTTGGAACTCGTTATCTGCATAAAAGACAGCTGTCCACACTCAATCAATCAGACTCCAACCTCTCCACAATAGGCAAGACCAGAGAGCTGTCTAAGGACATCAGGGACAAAATTTTAGACTTGCACAAGGCTGGGATGGGCTACAGGACAATAGGCAAGCAGCTTGGTGAGAAGGCAACAACTGTTGGCACAATTATTAGAAAATGGAAGATGTTCAAGATAAGTCAATCTCCCTCGATCTGGGGCTCCATGCAAGATCTCACCTTGTGGAGCCTCAATGATCATGAGAAAGGTGAGGGATCCGCCCAGAACAACACGGCAGGACCTGGTCAATGACCTGAAGAGAGCTGGGACCACAGTATCAAAGAAAACCATAAGTAACACACGACGCCGTCATGGATTAAATCCTGCAGCACACGCAAGGTCCCTCTGCTCAAGCCAGCACATGTCCAGGCCCATCTGAAGTTTGCCAATGACCATCTGGATGATCCAGAGGAGGAATGGGAGAAGGTCATGTGGTCTGAGACCAAAATAGAGCTTTTTGGTTTAAACTCCACTCGCCGTGTTTGGAGGAATAAGAAGGATGAGTACAACCCCAAGAACACCATCCCAACCGTGAAGGATGGAGGTGGAAACATCATTCTTTGGGGATGCTTTTCTGCAAAGGGGGCAGGACGACTGCACTGTATTGAGGGGAGGATGGATGGGGCCATGTATCGCGAGATCTTGGCCAACAACCTCCTTCCCTCAACAAGAGCATTGAAGATGGGGGCGTGGCTGGGTCTTCCAGCATGACAACGACCCGAAACACACAGCCAGGGCAACTAAGGAGTGGCTCCGTAAGAAGCATCTCAAGGTCCTAGAGTGGCCTCGCCAGTCTCCAGACCTGAACCCAATAGAAAATCTTTGGAGGGAGCTGAAAGTCTGTGTTGCTCAGCGACAGCCCCGAAACCTGAAGGATCTGGAGAAGATCTGTATGGAAGAGTGGGCCAAAATCCCTGCTGCAGTCTGTGCAAACCTGGTTAAGAACTACAGGAAACGTCTGATCTCTGTAATTACAAGCAAAGGTTTCTGTACCAAATATTAAGTTCTGTTTTTCTGATGTATCAAATACTTATTTCATGCAATAAAATGCAAATTAATTATTTAAAAATCATACAATGTGATTTTCAGGATTTTTGTTTTAGATTCCGTCTTTCACAGTTGAAGTGCACCTATGATAAAAAATTACAGACCTCTACGTGCTTTGTAAGTGGGAAAACCTGCAAAATCGGCAGTGTATCAAATACTTGTTCTCCCCACTGTACAAGTAATTTACTGATTTTCCGACTGCCTGGATCATCAGCTGGGCACCGTTTATCATCGAGGTTTCGATCCTTTCAGTCCAGAACCTCTCCAAACAGCGGATCCACAACCCCAGTCGCAGGTCCACATCAGTAGATAACTCAACATCAATGGACCTACAACCTCAATGTTTTGTCCAGACAGTCTGTCAACACAGCAATGCAATATGCTTTGTCAAACTTACTTAAATATTACTTTTGTTTAAAGTATTACTACATATGTTTAACTTTAAACATACACCACTTTATATGCTAATATATTAAGCGATGAACACTTTACCTTGTAGACATGTCCATTACACCGCACCTCCATCTAACCATAGACTCAAACTGTCATTAATAACCGATTTTAACATTCTGCACTGTGTAACTGAGCAACCACCAATAAATTATTTTAATGCTTTAATATTGATAAAGTATTTTATAAATGATATTTATTTATTTAGTATCTAAATACCTCCATTATTTAATACTATTGATTAAAAAAATATATATATATATATTTAATCAATCGTATTAAATTAAGAATTTACCTCACTAAAATAATTAATTCATTTCTATTACATCAAATGCAAAGCAAGAGGAAGTCGTTTACATGAAAAGCAAACAAACTTAAATAAAAGGTGATGATGGCAGATACAGAACATTCTGTTCTTACAAAATGAAGGATACTCTGAAAAATTGAATTAAATACTCCAACCTCTTTCATGTTTCACTCCAACAGATGAGGTTTTGCAAGAGCAGTAACACGTATCAGCAGCAACCACCCCCTCATATTTAGAGCAGCAACATAATGCCTGCTCCCTCTCCGAGTGCCCGTTGAACAATGAAGAGGGAGCAAAAGAACCCTCCCACGTTTCTGAGGACAAGGTGGACGAAAAGTTTCCATCGCCCATCTGGCCCTCTCCATTGGCTAAGTGCATGCTAGAAAATGTACCTGTGGTTATGGAAAGAAAGACCAATAAGGGAACATCAACAAAACGATTAAATCAGCTTTATCCAAATTACAAATGACCACCCAAGGAAAGTAGTAAAAGTAAAATAAGATGAAGAAACTGTCTCAAATCCCCAAAATCATGTACATGGTAACATGGCAGGACCAACCTATTCCAGCATGATGAACTTCCTTCAATCCTCCTTGGAGACGCAAGGGAAGAGAGTCCGACGTGGATGAAGAATAGGAGACTCTTGAATTTGCGTCTCCGGCACTGTAGTGCCAAGTCTTCGAAGTGCTCAGGTTGGATTGAGAGACCATTTCATGCGAATCAACCTCATGTCGTGAGCTACGGGTGTTACGCAACCTGCTGATGCAAGAGAAACCACCCATTGGCAAAAACAGATATAAGAGCTCATCAAAACATTAACAACCACAGGTAGTTACGATGATGGTGTACATCGAGAAGATTAATGACTTATTGGGGGATTATGTCGAGAAAAAAAAAAATCTTTAGTTCCTTGAAAATAACTTGGTAATATAGGTGTTCCCTTACGGCTTACAAGGAACTTCAACGCAAGAGGAGGCCATTAGGCATGTCAAGCATGTGTAATGGTTGCCAACCTATGGTTGGTTGTCCATGTTCCATCCTTATTAAATGCTGAGCGTCAAGCAAGGAAGCAGCATGTACCATTTTTAAAAGTCTTCGGTATGACTTGTGCGGGGTGAACCACGGACATCCCCAAACCAGAAGACACTCCAACTATTACACCAGAGTCTGGTTGAAAAATAAATAAATAAATAAATAAATCTCTTCTCAGCACCAGGGTTGTAAGTTAAGACACCCCTTGCAAATCAGTCAAAAGTTTCAGTGATGAAGTTGGCAACAAACAAATTTAAACGATTGCTCTTAATCTCCCATCATAAAATTATTACCGCGTGGAGACATCTGCACGATCAGCAGCAATAGGTGTGGTGGAGACAGCCAGGCCGCTGTGCCGAGTTAATCGACGGCGAGACATTCTGGGCGAGGCATAAATGGGTGGCAGAGAATGCTGCGTCTCGTACTCCAAAGCAGCTGAAGAATAACTAGAGCTGTGAAAGTCAATAAGGTGGGGGAGAATCGATTGTGGTGAGAGCCAAGGCAACAATCCCTTCATCGTTGCAAAAATGAGATTTAAAGCCAAGATGGTTGCTTTAACAAGGAGCTTATGCTGGATTGGCTCAATGATCCAAGGAGATTAATGTCAGACACAGCTTGGTCAGTTGCAAAGGTATGTCACAATGAACTGGAATGAGTTTTATAGACCACTGAATGAGTAAATTAATAATAATAATAATAATAATAATAATAATGAAGAAATATCAATTAATCATCAAGCTAAGGAGGGACTCACCTTTTCTAGTAATACCTAAGAAAGGTGAGAATGATTGCACAAAAGAAAGGTCAAGGTTCGCAAGATACCACAGGCCTGAAATGTTTTTTATTGTGATATAAAGACAATATAATAGCATTGTGTGCAAAAATTAAAATTTAAAGATTTATCTCCACTTGCATTCATCAGGCATAGCCAACCAGAGGATGGCATTAGTTAACCCCCTCCCCTCCCCATAGCACCACTCAAAACCCCATCCTCCAAAAAGAGAAAGATTACAACACCTCTACCACCCCACCTCTGGTTCGACACACTCAAAGGTAGCAAATGGAAACATCCGTTATTACCTCCACCACAGAAGGTGGACAGAGGTTATGTTTTCACATGTCTGTCTGTCTGAGAGCAGGATATCTCAAAAATTATGGACAGATTTGGTCAAAACTTGGTGGACAGGTTTGGTGCGTGACAAGGACAAATTGATTCAATTTTGGTGAAGATACGGATCGGATATGAGAATTTTTAAAGAGATTCTTCACCATTGAGAGATATGGTCAAAAACAATACATAGCACGTATATCTCAAAAACTTGTGGATGGATTCGGATGAAACTTGGTGGATGAGTTGGGTAGGTGACATGAAGCAGATTAGATTTTGGTCCAGGTCTGGGTGCAGACCCGTCCCATCAGTGGGACACAAAATGTGAACTGTTCAGCCTGGCGGAGGTAATGTGCTCTATTGAGTACAATTGTAGCATTTATATGTGTGTAAACTGTGCAAACGTTGCGCTTGTAACAATAACAAAGGCTTCAAAAGCCACGTTGTCATCTTCTATAGACCTCACCCCAACTGCTATTGCCTTCGACGAGACCAAGGTTGAGACACGTTGGCAATGACGAGACTTTTCCCCGGGGAGATGTGGCAGATGGAATAGTTTGTGACGAACACCCTTGAGATAATCATGCAAAATTAACCCAAAATTCCACTCTCACAATCACCCAGAACCACGAGCAAAGAATCTCTACAAAAAGCCGAGGCAAGCCTCGACACGGCAGCCCTAATCCCTAAGGCAGTATACCTAGGAAGAAATACAAATCAAGCTGTTCTGCTTCCATAGAACAACCGGCACAAGGAAAGCAGGATCAAAACTGCTAAGAGATCAACATAATGAAAGCTGATTTCAGACAAAACTCTGGATAGATGGTTTAGTGAGGGGCATGAATCAACAAGCCAAACATTTGCACACTCAGGACAGATCACCGCAGCACAGGTAGTATCTGCACAAGCCAATGAACGTAGGATACTCAGACGGTTGTCCCATTGGTACTACACTGCTCCGTCCAACCAGTTAGAGCCAGCACCAGGGGACAGTCGTACAGACATGTTTTGTGATTCGAGGAAGGTGTAATGAGCTTTAAACAGCGTTTTTTGTAATATCAGGTTTATAACAAAAACAAGGTCAGGGGTGATTAGGATCTCCAACACCAGCACTATGTATGCCTAAAGAACAGGGCACCACCGGCTGTTTTTGCTGAGTAAGGGAAAGAAGAAAGACGCAAGCTTTAAAAACTGAAGGCACGACCAATTAGCACAGGGGCCCAGTGGACAAGACTCAGGTCGGACATTTCGACCTCCAAGTGGTCTTCATCCTTTCTTTGGGAAAAAAAACAATTTAATCAACTGCAAATTATGTCCACGTTTTAATTATCTTCATTTGTCAAGTTTCTTGTGATCTATCAAAGCGATAGAATCGTTGCGGCTGAAGAAAAACAAAAACAAATAAAAGAGGGATTTTTTTTAACTTTCGTGTGGGTCATGTGATGCGTGGGTCATGTGATGCGTGGGTCATGTGATGCGTGGGTCATGTGATGCGTGGGTCATGTGATGCGTGGGTCATGTGATGCGTGGGTCATGTGATGCGTGGGTCATGTGATGCGTGGGTCATGTGATGCGTGGGTCATGTGATGCGTGGGTCATGTGATGCGTGGGTCATGTGATGCGTGGGTCATGTGATGCGTGGGTCATGTGATGCGTGGGTCATGTGATGCGTGGGTCATGTGATGCGTGGGTCATGTGATGCGTGGGTCATGTGATGCGTGGGTCATGTGATGCGTGGGTCATGTGATGCGTGGGTCATGTGATGCGTGGGTCATGTGATGCGTGGGTCATGTGATGCGTGGGTCATGTGATGCGTGGGTCATGTGATGCGTGGGTCATGTGATGCGTGGGTCATGTGATGCGTGGGTCATGTGATGCGTGGGTCATGTGATGCGTGGGTCATGTGATGCGTGGGTCATGTGATGCGTGGGTCATGTGATGCGTGGGTCATGTGATGCGTGGGTCATGTGATGCGTGGGTCATGTGATGCGTGGGTCATGTGATGCGTGGGTCATGTGATGCGTGGGTCATGTGATGCTTGTGTGTCATGTGATGCTTGTGTGCCATGTGATGCGTGGGTCATGTGATGCGTGGGTCATGTGATGCTTGTGTGCCATGTGATGCGTGGGTCATGTGATGCTTGTGTGCCATGTGATGCGTGGGTCATGTGATGCGTGGGTCATGTGATGCTTGTGTGCCATGTGATGCGTGGGTCATGTGATGCTTGTGTGCCGTGATGTGTGGGTCATGTGATGCTTGTGTGCCATGTGATGCGTGGGTCATGTGATGCTTGTGTGCCGTGATGTGTGGGTCATGTGATGCGTGGGTCATGTGATGCTTGTGTGCCGTGATGTGTGGGTCATGTGATGCTTGTGTGCCGTGATGTGTGGGTCATGTGATGCTTGTGTGCCGTGATGTGTGGGTCATGTGATGCTTGTGTGCCGTGATGTGTGGGTCATGTGATGCTTGTGTGCCGTGATGTGTGGGTCATGTGATGCTTGTGTGCCGTGATGTGTGGGTCATGTGATGCTTGTGTGCCGTGATGTGTGGGTCATGTGATGCTTGTGTGCCGTGATGTGTGGGTCATGTGATGCTTGTGTGCCGTGATGTGTGGGTCATGTGATGCTTGTGTGCCGTGATGTGTGGGTCATGTGATGCTTGTGTGCCGTGATGTGTGGGTCATGTGATGCTTGTGTGCCGTGATGTGTGGGTCATGTGATGCTTGTGTGCCGTGATGTGTGGGTCATGTGATGCTTGTGTGCCGTGATGTGTGGGTCATGTGATGCTTGTGTGCCGTGATGTGTGGATCATGTGATGCTTGTGTGCCGTGATGTGTGGGTCATGTGATTTCAAGTGTCTGCACATTGGATGAATGTAGTCAATTCGACTGTGCAGCACAACTTGGTTATCTGTGGGTGCATTCATTAGCCTCGGCTCACTTGTCCCTGAAGGGATGGGAGAGGCTATTGTAATTGGTCTGTGTGTTAATGTCACGAGTGTGTGAGTCCACAAACAGATCTACTTTAGAGATCGTTCATTCTCAAATCTACTGTACTCTGCATGTATATTGCTCACTCTTCTTCATGTCTGGCTGATGCTTCCTCGCTTTGGGATTTTAGCATTTCGGGTAAACAGCAAGAGACAGACAAGTGAGTTTCTCCCTTAATCCCCGAGCTCGTCAAAACAAGAGAAAGTCAGGACGTAAATGATGAAACAGAATTTGAAAAGTAGGCCAACACTTGTCCACCTGTTCCATTTATCCAAAAAAAGTAGAAAGACTATTACTGAAAAATATTGTTCCGGTTGTGGGGGTAGATTGGGGAATTTCATAGGAAAGTTAGGATTGGATAGAGTTGTTTGGTCCGTGGACGTGGAGACATCTCGATGTAATTAAGTAGGGAAACTGCGAGCTTAAGTGTTACATGTCACCACACGGGGGATGGTGCGGTGTTAATTAGATAGGATTTTAGGATAAGTTCCCCCAGTATGTGACTGGCCCCTGTGACCTATTCCAACGTTTTTACATTGACAAGCTAGCCGAGCAGGCAGAGGCCCCGCCTTCCTGGGTTTTGTGCGAGCAAGCCATGCCCCGGAGGTGGAACGGTTGTTCGTTGTGACATCAGGAGAGATCAGAAGCAAGGAGGTTGGTGGCTTGGTTGGTTCAGTTCGAAGGGAGGAATGCACCAGTTCGGTGTGAAGGATGCACGAGGTCGAGAGAACGTAGTTAGGAGATGGCCTGTAAGAAAAGGGCTTCACTGCTGGCTTTCCTTTGATGCATGAAGAAGATGGCACGATTCTCGTATTCATGCTGAGGCAAATTGGCTCGCATACTGAGCAAGACGTTGGCCATTGGCTCTTGGTTGAGTCATGCGAGACAGACCCCGAAGCCTCGTGTATGTCAAACAGTAGGTCAGTGAGGAAGATTGACGCACAAAGAAGCTGCACGTGGTCTCTGAGCCCTGGTGTTGAATACCGCTCCCGAATTGCCTGACGTACGTTTTTCCCGATGCGAGAGAGCAGCTTGGCGCCATATTTTGGGCGTGTCTACACGTGCAGGATGAAGTGCCTCGATTCCAAGTTCCACAAAGTCTATCTCTGGACCAAGCTAAGTACCAGAATAAATGAAGGATTTGTTTTCCCCTTGTCTGTGTTTAAGTCTGTTGGTAGACGCGCCACGATTTAGGATTTATTTACTTTACGTTATTATCATTACCTTTTGAATTGTTATCCCTTGTAAATATTTATTTCTTTTCATTAAATTTCGCGGTAATTTTAATTTGCTGTGTCCGTGTATTTGTCGAGGGGTTTGAGTATAAACTCCCCCCCCCCCACCCACCCCCAGTGCATCCTTCTGAGCCTCCATCGCTCCACCATTGCACCCCGCCCCTCCCGCGTTATAATCTCCGAGGATCAATGCGTCTGCCTCCCAAGGAAAACCGTTCGGCTATCCGGGCTGGTGGTGTTAACCGCCCGTCACCACAAACTGGATCGGGGTTTGTTTAACTTGGTGTTCGACAGGGATTCACTGCGCGAGTCAAGCAAGTCAATCCGAACGTCGGAATTTTCAACTGCCTTTTGCATCGCGAGAACCTTGCTGCGCAACATCTGTCACCAGATCTTTCGGCAGTGGTGCAGGAGGTTGTCGCCATTGTCAACTTCCTCAAAGCCAGCGCCGTGAACTCTCGCCTGTTCGAGAAGATGTGTGTTGACTTCGGGTCTGAATTCCAACATCTCCTCTTCCACTGCAGTGTGAGCTGGCTCTCCCGCGGCAAGGTCCTGCGTTGTGTAGTGGAGCTACGAACAGAGCTGCAGATATTCCTCAACGAGAAGAACCATCGCCATGCCATCCGGTTCCACGAGAAACCCTGGATGCTCAAAGTCTGCTACCTCAATGACGTCTTCACCTCAGTGAACGAACTGAACAGATCCATGCAAGGCAGGGATCAAAACATCATCACGCTCTCCGAGAAACTGTCGGCCTTCAAGGAAAAGCTGCTGCTCTGCAAGGGGAAACTGGAGCGCGGAAGAACAGTGGCGTTTCCGTCATTAAACGAGTACTTGGAGGAGTGGGAGGACGACGAGATTGGAGCGCTCGATTCGATCAAGCCTGTCCTGGTGAACCATTTGGAGAACCTGATCACCAAGTTCGATCGCTACATCCCGGACAGAGATTTGGCGTCCCAGCACTGGATCAGGAATCCGTTCCAGGCTAAGGTTGACGACCTGTCTGAGGATGTCCATGGACTGCAGGAAGAGTTCAGAGCTGCATCACGACAAGTTCCATCGACAACTCTACGCCAAAGCGTCACTTGGAGAGTTCTGGACTGCGGTCAAGAAAGGAAAGCCCAAAATCGGCGCCGAAGTCATGAATGTTCTGCTCCCCGTTTGCGACCACGTATCTGTGCGAGCAAGGCTTTTCGGCGCTGATGGTCATCAAAACCAAGGCGCGCAATCGGCCCGACCCCGGCCACGACATGCGCATTGCGCTCAGCAAGATCGAGCCCCGCATCGAAGACATCATGCAGACGAAGCTGCAATTACACCTCTCGCACTAATATAGTATGTATTAGCACTGGTTGTCCGATTTTATGATATTATGTTTCGTGGAAAAAAGACGCTGAGTGAAGCTTGGGTCGCGAGATTTTCACCACAACCGGATTTGGGTCGCGCTCAAAAAAGTTTGGGAAACACTGCTTTAACTGAACCGCCAGACCCGCGACAATATATTGTTGCGGCCGGGGGTCGGGATGAGAAGACCACGAGGGGGGGGGGCTATCTCGGGTTCCCATCAGACTCTCCGGAATTGCAGGCCGTCGCACACGGATAACTCTGACGTGGAGGGTCGCTAATCGATCGTGAACGCCAATAACTCAACCAAGTGACCTAGTGTCCTCCGTTTAAACCGGTTACATATTTAATCATGTGACCTAATTACCGGGGGACACACCCTTTGTACATCTTGTCCGAACCAGGTCACCTTTCTGGGTCAGATGCAGCTGAGCACCACTGCCAAGGACGTACTGGCTACAAGAACGGATCATTGGGAATAATGTCCCGGCTCGGCTAGGATAGGATACGGACCATGCTGGATCAATGAAAGAAGACAAAAATGAGCTGGGAACATTTCTACACAATCATTTATTAAGAGGCAGGATAGGAAAAGCATGTGGCACAATGAATAGATTTATTGTTGTGTCAGCAGGGATAGAAAGAAATTTGTGAGGTGCGACAACAAAACAAGCAACTTACAAAGCAGACAGAGCAGACTTATCCCGATATAATTCTTCTGCACTCTTAACTTAAGCGGGAACAGGCGCCATGACACACACACACACACACACACACACACACACACACACACACACACACACACACACACGAAGAGGAGTTAATCTCAAATAAGGAGAGGAGATGAGGTAGGTTAACGGTCTCATAATACCTTGCACAGTTGACTGATCGCGCTACCCAGTACATTCTGGTGGGACGCCTAGCTGAGCGATCCCTCCTTGAGAGTTGGAGAGTCTCCTGCTTGGCTACGGTGCCGGCGCAGCGCGTGCACTGATCCAGAGAAAGGGCGAGGCCATCTGGCGTGAGGAAGAACTTCAGGTGGAGCCAGGTAGGTGGGTGGAGCCAGCGGTGAGAAGCAGGCGGAGTCAGGCGGGTGGGTGTAACCAGTGGCAAATGTAGAGATCACAGCTTCTGAGGCAAGGCGAGCGCTCACGCTAACGAACGGCTTTGTGATCGTCTTTTATAAGATTCATGGTGCGGGGTGGGGGCGACGACACGAAACGGTGTCGTCACCCGAATCGGGCGCTCCCATTGGGCCCTGGCCGTGCACTGCCTGGCCCCCACAGCTGGAAGCAGCCTCATTTCTACATCCGGTGAGACATCGCTGAGCTGTGGAATTATCTTGCTCCGAACACCGCGACACGAATCGCCTTGCACCGAATTCCCAGGCCGTGTTCCAGCGACCGGCCGAGGGTCATGTTGGTCCTGCATGCCCGTTCGGGCACCCCCAGTGACCTGCGGTTGGCGCTGGTCAATGCATTTGTTCTGTGGTATGCCACGCAGCCCGAGAAATCTGGGCCATGCATTTGTGCCACCGCATCGAGGCGGATGTGCGGGAACACATCGGCGACTGAGGTGGCGAGCGAAGGTCAATGGGAAGATGCCATTGTAATCAGCGCGCAGACCTGAATGAAGAGGTGCGCTGTGCGCGTGTCTGTTATCGTGCATGCGGTTATTTATCATAGTGGTTCTCCTCATAGGCGGCTGCCTGAGCGTGGTGCCGCCCCCGATCTGTGTCACGGACTGAATATAAATCAGAATTGAAAAGAAGATAGATATAATTATTAGATGCAGATTTGGGTTGAAAGGAAGATAAATACAAGTAACAGATGCAGATCCAGGCCGAAAAGGGCATGCCGCGTGCGTCCTGGTACAGTGTTGGGATTTAATGCACGATTCTACTATTCCCCCAGACACAACATTCCTGCACCTGTCTCATCGTCTCTCTTGTGTTTCTCCTCTCGTGGTACCATACTACTGCAACCAGCCTCTCTTCCACTGCAAATGTACTGGTGTCTGCCGTCTTGGTATATTTCATGAATCAGAGGAAAGAGTTGGAATGAAGATAGAGATATAATTAGACCGAGCTATGAAATCCACACAACGGACTTCATCCTGTGACCCATTAGACATGAGGGAAAGGTATATTTATGTTATATTTATATTTATGCACGTATATTTATGAAATAACTAAGCCTGGTGTTGGCGCAGTGGTTAGGGCAGCGGCTTGGGATCCAAGAGGTCCTGAGTTCAAGCCCCGTTGGGCCACTGAATTAATACACCAGGGGGTTGACTCAGCCTGTCATCCTTCCGAGGTCGGCGAAATGAGTACCAGTATACTGGGCCGGTGTATACCCCGGTTAAAAATAGGTGTACCATATCCCTGTGTCGTAAAAGGCGACCAGGGTTGCGTCAGGAAGGGCATCCGGCGTAAAACATGTGCCAAATCACTATGCGGATCATACGGATGATCCGCTGTGGCGACCCCTAAAGGGAGCAGCCGAAAGAAGAAGAAGAAGATTTATGAAATAACTGTCTGGGGATCACTGTATGTTGGGTGCTATTGCCTTTGAGGCATGCGGTTTCCAGACCCACATTAATAGCCAAGTAATATATAATCTTCATTTTTATATTATCTTCGGCTCAGCTGACAGACACACTGACACACAAAATCGGCTATTCCTAAAATCTATACATATTAGTGTGTGCCCGTACGTGCGTGGCTGTACGTGCAAAAATAATAATAATAATAAATCTTTCAAACCGCGTGCCAGAAACAACAACCACACAAGCCGTTCCTTCGCTCTCGCGTGGCCGTACGTGCAAAAAAAAAACAAAAAAAACTTTCAAACAACTACACAGGCCGTTCCTTCACTCTCATAAACGACTGGATTGGGGCATTGTGTTTATCTATAAATGCGCATAAGAAATCGAGAAATTATTATAATACAGTCGGTCATCACTATCCGGAAGTCCGTACGTTGTAACCGGTAATGGGGAACGCGACCTAACTTGGCCATAACTTGGGAACCACTTGTCCGATTAATTTCAAACCTTGAAAAGGCAAACAAACAGAGATTTCTGGAATTATAGATAGATAGAAGATAGATCCTGTGGGTGCAAAACGCCAAGCAACGTGTCCTGTCATTGGTAACTAAGGAGCCCTTTCCCCCATCGGCCACGCCTACGCAGCAACGTGTCCTGTCATTGGATTGGTAAATAAATGGCCAGAACTTGGGAACCACTTTTCCGATTAATATCAAACCTTGAAAAGGCACATACTCAGGTCCCCAGCAATATACCTGGCAAATTTCAATTAGATCGGACCAATGGTTGTCGAGAAACAGCGGTCGGTCGCACGCACGCATGCACGCGCACACACAGCTGGAATTATAGATAGAAGAAGATAGATATAAAAGCGAAATGTTTGTTTGTTTGTGACCCTATTCCTCTGAGCTCCAAAGGTTAATCACTACAAAGCTTTATAGGATCACATCATTTACCACAGTGCACCTAAGTTGGGGCTTTAAACAGCCTTTTTCTCACAATTCATACATTATAAACACCTGAGCTACCACCTGCTACCATCTCAGCAAGGGGAGATCCATATATACTATGCTTCATAAAAAGCCCATTTTCTTTCGGATTTCAACCCGGATACCAATATATTTGGTGAGGTGGTAACCTCCGATCGTCAAATGTGAAAAATAACTGTCAATTAAGACCTTACCATGATCGGTAAAATTGGGGAAGGAGAAGTCACGTGACCTCTCAAATGTGCGAATCATTCAAAAACTGAACATAGTACAAATACAATCCACACATCGATGTAAAGGTAATTTTACTGCTCATCTAAAGACGTAACTCTCAAGGGTGAAAAGAGTTTGTAGAAGAAAAGAAAGGTTGCCATCTTAGCTAACTTCACCAAATATACATGCATCATAAAGTTTAAAAGAACATCGTGATTTGAGTTTTGATCATAGATGTCTCACCTCAAATGAGAATTTTTTTGGAGTGTATATTATTCGTAGAAATGGGAATTCAGTGTAAACATTCAGTGAGGAGATATCGTAGTGGGTGAGGTTAGCAACGTTGGTAACCATTATTATTTTTTTGATTTTCAAATGGTTTCCGGTCAGCATCACAAAAATATTCAATCGCAGGTGAGATACAGTACATTTCATTTCTTACATTATCAATATCTCCGACCTCTTAATGATGTCTTATCTGAGAGGTCATTCAAAAATTGCATACCTAATGCGTGGGGGTTGTGGTTTGGAGTTTGGTGGGCTATTAGGGGTGGGTGTATGTCCAAATTTTACTGAGTTTTATACTTACAGGGAGTTGGGGGTGTTTCCAGAGCCATTATGTAATGACCTTTTTCGTTACATATTAAAAGGAGTTGTAAAAGGACGTTTTGGACGTTTCTGGGTGAGCTTTCCCATAACCTTGAATGAGTTCTGATGGAGTTTTTCTCTATTAGCCATGGCTTTGCCAAGATATCTCACTGTAAGCTGGTTTATGTAAGAAGAAAAAAAAAAAAAAAAAAGAGTGATGCCACCTCCCTGAGAAGAGGAAGAAAAGGCTGCAACAGGAAAATAGGTTGTCCATCTCTATAATATATAAAACCAAAATGTTTTTTTGTTTGTGACCTTACTGCTTTGAGCTCCCAAGGTTAATTTGCGACGAAACTTTCTATGATCAGATTTGTAACCACGATGCACCTAAAAAGGCAGTTTAAACAGTTATGAGGAGCTAATTTGGCCCATTATTGCCATGTTGCACTCCAGAGTTAATTTATTTTCTGACATGAGGTAATTTCCTCACTGCAGCTTCACTACTTTACACCCTGTGTGGCCTGAAGAACTCATTAGACCCTTTACACCCCTGAGACCCTGAAAACCATTTAGACCCTTTTGAGATGTATAGACCATCTTCGACCCTTTCCAGACCTAAAGAACTAAAACCCTTTGGACAATTTCAGACCATGTCAGACCACTTTTGCTCTTTTGTCCTGAGACCCCTTTTGACATTTATACCCATTAAACACTTTCGACCCCTTTTTGACCTTTTAAGACCCTCAAGCCACTTTAGACCCCTCTAGACCATTTAGCAAATCATTTTTGATGACATTTTTTGTGCAACATTTTCAAGTTTCGACGATGAATCAAAACTGATATCCCAAAGTGAAACCGATGTTGAAAAGTGAAACAAACTACTGACCTATGGATCGTTGAATAGGAAACCAGAATGAAATGCTGTGAGAAACACCGAATGGAAATTGCCGAAAGCAAAGCTATGGGGATTATAGAGAGAAGGCGGCAAGTTGGGGACTGAAAAAGCAATGTGGAGGGGGATATGTGCCTGTAGGTGGTCAGTTGGCATGGAAAGAACTTTGGTGATCTTCCATCACTTCCATCAGGCGGTGCCGAAATTTGTTTCCCAGCCAAGCTTTCATAATATCACCCTCACTCCCAAGTAGTACTTTGGAGGTAGAACAAGCATGGATTGGAAATCTTTGCTGGTGGAATGGAACAAGGCTGCCCAGGTTACCAACTCCACCTACTGCGATATCTGCATAACGAATATTTACACTGAATTCCCGTTTTTACCAATACACACTCATTTGAGGCGAGACGTCGACGAACCCGTCAGGATAATATAATTTCAAGGATTTCTGTAAATGATTTTAATTTCACAACATCTGATGTTAATCATTTAAATTGTAAACCTCAACATAATTTCCTTACCAAAAGTAAGAACCTTAATCTGTGCAAGCAATTGAATTGTTTCCCGACCACATGGATCATCAGTTGGGTACCATTCTTACTCGAGGTTTTGATAGTTTCAGCCCAGAACCTCTCCAAACGGCGCATCCACAACCTTGGTCACGGATACACATCAGTCGATTACCTACATCAGTAGATCTACAACCTCAGCTGCATCCAGGCAGTCAGTCAACCCATCAATGCATCATCACGACTACAACTTACTCGCTAGGGAATTTAATGTAATCACATAATTACGACTTCCATCACGTACACATCTTACCTGAAATACAACATGTTGTCCACCACCCAGCACGTCCACCCCACTTACCTCTGAATCAGTGTTATTTATAACAGACTTTCTACATGCTACACTATTGTCTCCCAGCAACCGATGAAAATGGTTTCATATATATACACATTACCAGTCAAAAGTTTTAGAACACCCATATTTTTCAGTTTTTACTGAAATTTAAGCAGTTCAAATCCAGTGAATAACCTGAAATGGTACAAAGCTAAGTACTAAACTGCCAGAGGTTAAAAAAAAAGTTTAGGTTACCAAAAACTGAAAAATGATGTAAATTTCAGAGTTGTTAAAAAAGGCCCTTTTCAGGGAACAAGTAATGGGTTAGCAACTGCAGCTGTTCTGCAGCAATGGAAGTAAATTAAGCCTTGAAAGTTGATGCAAACAATTCCTTCAGGTGTCCCAACTTTTGTTGATTAGTTACAAACCCTCTGTGTGTATAAAAGCAGGGTTGGAACAACAGACTGTGTTGCTACACCCTCTGAAGCATTATTTGGACAATATTGCACTGCAGTAAGTAGTTTCTTGCTACCATAATGGTGAGAAAAAGACAATTAACAAAGGAAGACAGACAGACCATTATAACCCTTAAAAGTGTCAGTCTTTCCTTTTGAAAAATTGCAAAGAAGGCCAAGGTATCAGTGAGTCCAGTTTCCTACACCATCAAAAGGTACTTGGAAACTGGAGGAAACTCTGACAGGAAGAGGTCTGGCAGATCCAAAGCCACAACACAATCAGAAGACAAGTTTCTGAGAGTCAACAGCTTGTGTGATAGGTGGCTCACAGGACAGCAGCTTCAAGCACAGCTTAACACTGGTCGCGGTAAGGAAGTCTCAGTTTCAACTGTGAAGAGAAGACTACGAGCTGCAGGTTTGACAGGTTGAGTGGCAGGAAGAAAAAGAGGCTTTCCTGGGCCATGAAGCACCGCCAATGGACTACTGAAAACTGGAAGAAGGTCTTATGGACCGATTCATCAAAATTTGAAATCTTAGGTTCATCACACAGGGTTTTGGTACACAGTCGAGGAGGGAGGCGAAAGGATGGTTCCTCTGTATGACACAAACTGTCAAACATGGAGGAGGAAGCGTGATGATCTGGGGCTCTTTTTCTGGATCCAGTCAGCGACTTGCACAGAGTGATTGGCACCCTGAACCAAAAGGGCTACCACAGCATTTTGCAGCACCATGCAATACCCTCTGGTCTACGCAGAGTTGGTCAGGGGTTCATCCGACAGCCACATAATGACCCAAAACATACCTCCAGGCTATGTCAGAACTACCTTCGAAGAAAAGAACAAGACGGTGGGCTTGAAATCATGGAATGGCCAGCACAGTCTCCAGACTTAAACCCCAGAGCTGGTTTGGGATGAACTGGACAGAAGGGTGAAAGCAAAGCAACCTACAAGTGCAACACATTTGTGGGAACTTCTGCAACAGTGTTGGGAAGAACTTTCTGAACAATATTTGATTTCCATTGGAGAAAGAATGCCACAAGTATGTTCGGCTGTTTTATCTGCAAAATGTGGCTACTTTGATGAGTCAAAAATTTATATTCAAGGATTCAACAAAACGATTCCATGATTTCTTTTTAATCTGCAATTGTTTATTTGTTCTATGCTTTAATGTCAGAGTACATTGAAACATTAAACTGCTTAAATTTCAGTAAAAACTGGAAAAATGGGGGTGTTCTAAAACTTTTGACCGGTGGTGCGTGTGCGTGTGCGTGTGTGTGTGTGTGTGTGTGTGTGTGTGTGTGTGTGTGTGTACGTACACACACACACCCAATAATGTATTTTTACAAAATATCTCGTACTATTTTTGCTATTCGTATTGTATTTTACTAATTCTGTTGGTGTCGTTTTATGATCTTAAAGAAAACTTGTATCAATCTTCCAACTGTAGCTCCCTGTGTTAGCATAGTCTGACTCACTCTTTTAAGCTATTGATAAGTCCAGTGCTGTGTGTGGTCACAGACAGACACCGGCACAGAGACGCACACAGACACAAATCCACCAGACTCAGAGTGGACACTAACCATAGAGCAACAAAAGTTGCTTCGAAGTTATTTTTACATTTTAACAGCACATTACATTCACATTCGAGTACGAGTATGATCTCTGGGTATCATTTATAACATTTCTGCTGCTACTATTCTCTTTTTGTACACGTTACCATCCAGTACCCAAAGCTATTGTGAGAACATACCCTCCACCTCCATCAAACCCAATACTCTTATCTCCTTCCACAAACTTATTTGCTCCTTCAACTGGATCATGAACACCTACATTTTTGTATCCAATGTAACAGGTACTTTTCAAAATGTGGAGAATCTTCTTTAATCAATGAGTAAAACACTTTGGAAACCACTACTACTACTACTTCTACTACTACTGCCCCAATTCATCCCACATTCCTGTGGGCTGGCCACATGAGGTAGATTAACCAAAGTATTTCATGAACTGGCTGTGCAGGCCTGACATTCAACTGAAGGCGGTTTGGGCAGCAATTTACAATTTATTCCATGGTGCCGGCGATAACTCACCTACTCTTTACAAAAGACAACGTAGGACGTTTAACATCCACAAACCGATGCTTGGAAATTGGACGGCCGGCTTAACGTCAGTCCGAGGGACAACCTGCCTGCGATCTGAGGGACACAGCGCATTTTGTGATCAAAACACCCTGCCTGCGGAGCAGCAACCTGGCACTTCATAGTCAGGTCAGGAATCAAACCAAGACTATCTGACAGCTCAAAGGTAAGTGCACTCCTACATTGTCCGGCACTAGTTCGAATCCAAACTCTTGATAATATTAAAAAAAAAAAAAACAATCGATAGCATTTGAACATCGTACACAATAAGTGGTACAAGCAGGCCACGTGGGTCAATGCCACCGTGGACAAATTCAAATCACGATTAAAGCCGAATCCTCCAACTGCCGCTTACCATTTTGAAATCACAAAATGGAGAAGGTGCACAAGGGGGAGTGCTGCCTCATGATTGCAAAGACCTCACTGAGGGGATTGGTTTTCAAAATAGCAGCAGCTGTGGACTGGCATGGCAACATGCTATAAATAAAATTTGTTCTGTCTGCGTGGTTCTTTTCCTTTCTACATTACAGAACGATACTTTCCAAAGGGTCCCGCTCGTCATTCTGGCAGTCAGCTCGAACATCAGCCAGCCCAACTGCCAAAAGTAGAGCAATTTAAAAGTCCAATTACACACACTGCAGATTTATTTATTTTTTTTAACAAGAGGAGGAAGCTTGGAGATGGTGACTAACATCCAATTACAAGTAACCACCTTCTGGTCATTCATCAGGAATACATTACTGTTGATGAAACAGCTACTGGTTAAATCTAAAGATCGTACAACACCATAGGTGCTGCTGAACAATGAGAGCAGTCAAAAGGTATCATCCGGCACGGATGAAAGATGACAGGATCAATGGGTAACCCCAGGCCAAAAACCGACGCATTTCCATTCAAACCTCTCGAGCCTCAACCACTCTCCTTCAAAAACATACAAATTAACCACAATAACTGCAAAACACCAAAATAAATAAAGAGGTTATGAAACGGCAACAACATTACTGACCTCAAGGAATAAATATAGCCGGTCTTCTCAGGATCATGCTCCGGCGGGGAGTTGACAGCAATCATTGAGAGATCCATCGATGACGAAACAAACCTTCAAAGTGCCAGGCCCGGTGAAGGTGGCACAACTCCGTAGCTACGAGTAAGAACCGGGTGCCAACCAGTGTTAGAACTACGGGTTGCCCGGCCTAAATGATTGTGGTGACCGTGAGACTCATTTTCTCATTATTGGTAGGCAGGTGAGTCAAGCCAATTAATTTCACCAACATAGTCATAACAACCCCGAGTGTTTTTCAACCTATATTTTATACGCGTCAAAGTACAGCACCAACGTACGAGCTGCCTCTCGTATCAGATCGCATGGTGTCCCACAAAAGGTGCCCCAATAAGCACCAACAACTTTGTAAGTCCCACGTACCGTTACCTGCAGACTATTCTTCAGTGAAGGAGGGCGCAAGGCAACCCCATTCTTATATGGCACTTGCAAACACTTTGGAGAATTATTTACAAGCCAACTTGTAATTATTATTCAAAGTGTTTGTTCGTGAACACACAATGGCTTCAGAGGTATTACAGATTACGACCACAACTACTTCTTTGACGGCCACACTCATTCCCACCTTCTTGTGGGGGGGGGGGGGGGGTTAGCCGGGGAACCTTTTTGGCTCAAGTTTTCGATGAACCCACTGGTCAGGCTCGACGTTCGACCAACAGTGACTTGTTCAAGGGTGCAATTGACAACTCGTCGACTCTTCACGACAAGACACCGTGGGATCTTTCACGTTCACCAATGCTAGCAGATGCAAGGCCGGCTTAACGTCCATCCGAGGGACTAGCACACGCATTATGACGCAACGCCATGCTTGTGAAACCCCAGCGTGACAGTTCATAACCGGGTCAGGAATCGAACCCACACCTCCACACCACCCAGTCGGACGTATTACCGATTACTCCCAGTTTATAACAACTGGACATATTATTTAAGACAAATTAATATTCACGCGTATAGTCCATCAGAGGTCAAACAAGGAAGTTTTTCGATCTCATAATTAGGTTGTAACAGTTAATCTGATCAAAAATTACGAATCCATAATGCTGGGACGGGTGAACAACGGTTAAGAACGTGACATTTATTCGGACCGGTCACTTTAAACGAATCGTATTCAATCGGGACGGGATGAGGTGGGAAAGATCCCATTAATCTGGCCAACGAGACCGTGTTGTCCATCATATTACACGAGTTGCCCTACATAATGCTCGGGTGTTCGTGTGTGGTGTTACAATTCCACACAACGGTTCACAATGTGAACTGTCAGATAACGAGAAGGGGGCGCGGGTGCATATTGCAACAACACAAGAGATGGGGAATTATAATTACAACACAATCTATCGTACGTGGCGATGATCGATCAAATCACACGACGTTGGAAGCGGAGAAACAGAGAAAGCGTGAGAAGAATTTAGTCTGTCGGCGTCTTAGCGTCGGACAGGCCGAACAATAATAGGGTGACTTGCATCGTGAATCATTCAGCGAGACGGATGACGGGTTTTCAATTCAAACAGTGCGGACAGTGATTAATAAAACCACAAAACACTGCTCACCTTACACCCCGATACCTCACACTCTCCCCGTCCACGATTTGGACCGCTCCGCCTCTTGATATTTTACATCCTCATCCTGATAAGAAACAGTCCTCCGTAAGATGTTTAAATTTTAGGGATAGAACCTCCCGGCCTCATATTTCCTTATCTCTCTCTCTCTCCTCACACACAGAGCCCTTCCTCCTATCGCTCCACGAACCCCTCCCGCCCTCTGTGGGGCCTAAACGTCCGCAAATCACACTATTCGTGGTGTCGGGACGACTGTCAAATGCTCGGAATTCAGACTTTGATCTGGATCATCTGCAGCTCTCCCTCCTCTCAGGACAAAACATGGCGGCGAAATACGTTCCTGTGTCTAACACACCGCGTCTTTTTTTTCTACCTCTTAATGTGAATACGAGTGCTGTCCTCATCACCCAAAGGATGCCTCATCGTCCCCGTTTTCATACTCACCCCCTTTCACCACACAACTCATCCTCACTTTCATTTCCACCTTCTTATTTTCAAGTTCCTCCCCCCCCCCCCAACCCAACTAGTTTCCTCCCTCCCTCTATCCTCGCCTCAATGGTCACACTCCATCACACTACATCCCTCCATCCAACTCTGTTGCCATCCCAGCTGTCTTCATCCCCCTCCACCCCACATAGCCTCCATTCACCCTGTTTCCCCCTTCTCAAACGTCCCAAATTATTCACGCCACTTTGGGGACTATCTACATATTACGAATGCAAGGAGCTGGGGAAGGGTGAAGGAGGGAGAGAGTGGCCAAAAAAAAGGGGGAATGGGAGAGAAACCGGGACATTATATAATTATTACATGTCCACAATGGCCAGAAAAGCAGACCTAAATGAAAAATAAAAATAATTTGTTCGTGCAGGCATGATGGGCTTTGTTGGGGCAGGCATGATGGGCTGAATGGCCTCCACCTGTGTCCGATTTCCTTGAGGGGTAGACCAAAGGCTTTCATGAACTGGCCAGGCAGCTGTGACCATTAAGTGTCATCTGTGAAAACTTGGGAGTTCATACAACACCTTACGCTGCACAAACTTGAGAAAGACGACAAGGCAACGGTCTTTTCAACTCTTACTATGCGTTTCCGAGCATGATCTAGATTAGTTTTGTTCGTGAACTTTGAATTTCAGGCACGATGAAAACCATACGCTCAGCACCACCATAATCGGTCTGAATGCTGAATCTCACAGTTACTCTGCCCTCAGAGCACGAGACAGAGTAAATACTGTATTTTGTCCAAGTACTGCGAAACGGAAGGTTTTTGAAAGTGCCAACAAGGCAAATTTGGGTTCCACAGTGTTCAAGTAAATAATATAATTGAAATAAAAAGCTTTAAAGGTTGGAGAAAAAAGCAATTGCTTTTTTTGAAAGTTTACCGCCGTTGATGCAGCGTCTTTTACACCATCTTATCCAACGGGTTACAATAGTTATTCGTGCCTGTTAGTACAGCGGATAAGCACAATAATTGTGCGTTTTATGAGAAAAGCATGAATTTTCTGACAGTGAATACCATAAGGTTTATTTTCAGAGGTGGAGGGAAGTCAGATTTGACCTCTGAGGACCATGAGAAGTCAAATCCAAGATGGCTGCCAGTCCACCGGGTCTAATGTTCAAACGCGTTTAATTTTGGAACTAAACAGTGTAAAAAAACATTTAAGGTGTCATTTCCAACTAAGTTTGGAATGGCCATTCATTTGGTGATACTTTCGAGATCACCAGGAGCCAAGGAAATGCATTTTGATCAAGGTCAAGGTCAAATTACGTTAAAAACTTTTGGACATTCTTTTGGTAAAGACAATGGATTGGACCTATGCGATATAGCGAAACTTCGCTTCCATTTTGACACTATAGGGATAATAATACAAAAAAAATTAACAGAATAGTCCCATGCTGCTAGTCTATTTAATACTTTATCAATAGCAATGATGATGATGGTAATGGTAGTGATCAAAATCTAACAGCCTCTAGAACAGAAGCACAGTGCAGTGCACTTGAGCGCAGCATTGGCACACTCACACCGTCCAGTGCATCCTTTCTCACAGCGACAGCGGATCAATTCATGGCACGATTTTGATGCTTCGGGGAGAGTGGTCCAAAGCGGCTGCCACTCAGTTGTTTCCTTTGTCCAGCCCCAGTCAGATGGATCTGGCATCTCTGGATCCAGGACCAATGCCTGGTTCTAACAGTTGGCCTGGTAGCAAGTGCGTTTGATGTGCCGTTTGAGTGCTGCCTGGGTTGGAGGAATGTTCTCGAGAATTCTAGACTTCTGTGTGAAGAGCTGTTTCCTGGCATGATTCACTTCCGTGCTCTCACTAGTTTGGTCATACATTAGCACCACAAATTGCTCTAGCAGTAACATTGATCCTTCACTGATCTCACTTGGCATGCATAAGAGTTCATTGAAAGCATCATTCACCTCTGCGAAAGACTTCCAAGTTTCCAAGGGCAGTCTTCTTTGCTCTGCCAGCGAATGCAGATACAGTGTCACACCCGGTGAAAGCGTGAAGGACTGGGAGAGTCAGACACTGTGTTAGATTCATTGTGGCAACCATTTAGTGAACAGCTATGTAACGAAAGTTTGACCCGACACCAAAGGCAATCCACAGCTCATTGAAGCTACAGCCAGTACAACGACATCAGTATCAACGGTACGTATGGTCACCTTCTTACACCCCTTTTGCACAGCATCTGCCACATGCAGAAGTAGACGAGTGTCGGCCTCCTCCTGCGAACATGGGGAAAGGCAGGCCAAGTGTGACTCAGCCGGAGAGCAAAGGACTCCACTTCCATCTGTTGCATACAGTTCCTTGCCCTCTGCTAGAGGAAGATGAACAACTACGTGTGACAGGAAAGCAAACAATTCGGTTTTGTTATAATCGCATCGAAAGAAGTCCTTCCAGTTCTTTGGCATCACAGTAGAAGGAGCCACTCTTTTCCTGGTGCCCTTTCCCCTCTTCTGTCTTGTTGAGGCTTTGAGGCTGGCGGGTAGGTAAACATCCCAGACAAGGTCGATGCAGCTGCTTTTCTCAAGTTGAGCAGAGATGTATGGTGCAAACACTCTTTCTCCATACTCTTGAAATGTTCTTGATGTTCCCGGATTTAGCATTTGAACCACAGCTGCACCATCAAGAATTGTTGCATCAGCCATAGGCACACTTCTTTTCGAGCAGATCTGATTCCAGGCAGCGAAGTAGATCTGATTTAACCCCAATCCGAATTTTCACTCCAGTTGACAGAGCTGGCCACAAAGCAAGAGCATGGTGCTGGCAACACTGGACACCATCACCATGATCAGCAACCTGGAGTGCAAGCAGCATTCTTGAAGGAGGTTAAGGCCCTTGTGACAGTACTGGAAGAGAAGAGATGGGTTGCCTGGTTTTCATGGGAGAAGAAATTGTCCATGTCTCCGTCTCGTGTTTGACAGATGTACAGCCTCGAAAAGAGACCACAGTCACTCTTCAGTGCTGTGAGCTGTGCCTTCTGTTTTAACCGGTGGCCTACTGAACAGTGGCAACTTGTTCTTTAGAAGTGTTTGTGTGATAGGTGTTGCACACTGTTCCAGCCTTTTTCTCACAAACTTTGTGTACTGCTCCTCACCAAGAGTCTCGATCCTTCTCACAGTTTCAGCCACTTGGATGTCCACGATGTCCCTTGTGTCAATGACTAGTAGGTCTGACTGTGTTCTAGAAATGGATTCCCCATCTCTTCCAGCACTGTCACAAGGGCCTTAACCTCCTTCAGGAATGCTGCTTGCACTCCAGGTTGCTGATCATGGTGATGGTGTTCAGTGTCACCAGCACCATGCTGTTGCTTTGTGGCCTGTTGCTCAAACTCTGTAGTGATCCTTGCAATTTCTGGCCCTGCTACCATCCAGCATCTGAGTGCTCTGGGATTGTGCAGTCTGGTTCTGTGCAGTCTGGTTCCAAAATTAAGGATGTTTGAACTTTAGACCCGGGTGACTAGTGGCCATCTTGGATTTGACCTCTCACTGTCCCCTCAGAGGTCAAATCTGACTTCCCTCCACATCCGAAAATAAACATTATGGTACGACCTAACTATGCTAGAAATTTCATGCTTTTCTCATAAAATGCACAATTTGTTAAAATACGAGAGCTTATCCCCTGTACTATGTTGTTTGTGTCCTTTATGACGTCCCTTAAAGCAGTAGGTTTCCTGTTTGGAATGATTTTCAATTTTGTTTGACTGTCAGGCAGACAGACAGAGTAAATAATTATCTCACTCCTTTCTGTGCATGTGCGATCAGGATGAGATTCCATACATTTTGCCAATTTCAGAGCCAAAGCTGCAGGTTCGTATCCTGATTAATGTTAAAAATATAACATGCAAGTATTTCCTCGGTCATAGACAGACATCTGTAGACAGACAGACAAAGTGAACCAAATGCTGAACCACACTTTTTGCTTCATGTGCGTGGGGTAAAAAGGAAACCTTGTGTAATATTTGATGCAGAGCTGAAATTTTACAAACATGTACACACCATCGTAAACTGTGGCAAAGAAAAAACTGGGAATCATAAAATACACTTTCTCATCCCTGGATTATCAAGAATTGGTCTTAAACTACAAATCAATTGTACGTCCACCATTGGAATATTGTACATGTGTTTGGCACCCCTTTTTGAAGAAGGATGCTGTCAAATTGGAGAAAGTGCAGAGATGTGCTCCGAACATCGTACCAAACGAGTCACCTGAGATATCATTTATCAACTATTGGTATCCCAACCCAACAATTGCCTGCCGTTGACATGTAGCTGACATGATCAAAAGCTACAAACTCTTCCATGGCATAGAAAAGGACACATTTCCAGAATATCACTTTACCGTGGAAGAATATAACAGGACCAGAGGTCTTAAATTCAAGCTGTAGAAATGTAGATTCAAGAAAATAATTTGGCAAACAAGTTTCTCCCAGAGGATAAATCAACGAGTGGAAATCACTTCCTTCAGAAGTGGTCAACAGCCCATCAATGAATGCCTTTAAGACAAGACATGAATGTTGTTGGAAACATAAATATTACAGCTTTGATCCAGACCTGAACTTTACCTGTCCATGCTCAGCACATATAACTTGAAGATCCAGTACAACAGAGAAAGCAGAGGGACAAATAAGCAAGATATGCTTAACACCCATCTTCAAGGTATATTGTTGGAGATGTTCAAAAGGTAGGGAGGAGTGCATAGATGAATTGGACACAAAAGGGAAAGGACTTCTTCATGTGATCAATGTTACTCTCATCAACCACAAAATAACTTACAAAGTTATACTCCTACTTTCATTATCTCCTCCACCAAATGTCGACAGAGGTAAATTTATTCACTCCTGTTTGTCTGTCTGTGAGCAAAATATCTCAAAACGTTATGGATGGTTTCGGACGAAACTTGGTGGGCAGGTTGGATGTGTAACAAGGACGAATTGATTAGATTTTGGTGAAGATCCCTATCCTACAATTGATAAGTGATTCTTCAACATTGAGAGAAAGGGCCAACAACGATATCTCAAAAAAACTCATGGTTGAGTTTGGTAGTTGACAAGAACAAACCTACTAGATTGTGGTTGAGGTCAGGATCAAGATCTGGCCTATCAGTGGAATACCAAATGCAAACTGTTCAGCCTGGCGAAGTTATGCACTCTACCGATTGTCGTTCTAGTTGTTGTTTTTTTGTTTATTTGTCTTTTAAGTAATTCTTCACAATTGAGAGATGGGTCCAAATGAAATGTAGCATGATATCTCAAAAGGTTTTGGACAGATAACAAAACGTGGTTGATGAGTTGGGTAAGTGACAAGAACAAGTCGATTCGGTTTTGGTTCAGGTCTGAATGCAGATCCATCCTATCAGTGGGATACAAAAACGTCAAAATTGTTCAGCCTGACAGAGGGATGTGCTCTAGCGAGTGTGGTTATAGTTGGAGAATGTAAAGATGTGGGTCAAAATTACCACCATACTTGCATATGCTACAACTACATGGAACCAATGTGAGGTAAAATAGATGAGGTGTAAAAAATAAACCTTTGAAGAAGAGGAGAGGTAACCTGGTAAGATTGATTGTTTTGGGCATGGGCGATGGGTTTGTGACATTTCATGTTGCGCAAGTTCGTCACTCGCTCATTGCATCATCCTTCATCAGATATTAAGCAAAAGCGGCAAACGGAAAAAGAGGAAGGTAAAACGTGATAATGTGCTGCTCGATTTAAGGTCGTCACCCTGATCAATCCGAACCGGCAGGCGAACACACTCCAAACTCGGGTTCATGTCAAAAGTAAACACAAACCTCTGACACGGCACACAACAAAACTTGCGACCGGATATTCCTTTCTTTTTTTTCCTCCTCCTCACTCCGCTTTCCCATTTATATATTCTTTGGAGACGGAATGTACACGAAAGCCCTTCCCTCCACAAACCTCTCGTAATTATTACAGCTCACGATTCTATATCTGGAAGAAACCGGAAATCTCTCTCACCTTGGGCAATCTTTCAACACGGGTTAATTAAAAACTAATTTCAGAATTGCAACTTTATGACCTCCTTTGACACAAAACATCTCACCTCAACAAACATTATTTATCAAATGAAACACCAAATACTGCAATGGAGCCATCGGAAGGAACCCGAAGAGGCAAAGAGCAAATATAGTCATCAGGAGGAACCTGGATCGGATTCAGGTATCAGCTGCTACTCATCTACGATCAAACCGAACCAGGCACAGCCAAGTGACCCTTACAAAATAATTCACTTCTCCCTAGACAGATTGATAAAGTAGGGGAATGAAGAGTAAAAGGGAGATGAAAGAGGAAAAGCAAGAATTAGAATACAGAAAGATAAATGTGAAAAAATAGAAAAGTGTGAAGGAAACAAAGATCAAAGATGTCGGGAAGAACCTGAATCCCTCCTTCTCCCCTTAATATCCTCGTCAGCGAAGCGACGGGCTGTAGTTGCTCGTCCATACTATGAGAGATTTGTCTGTCTGTCTGTGTGTCAATTTTTCTCAGAGATGGCCAAACAGGTCTTCGTCAAATTTTCGGAGATTCATCCGTGAGCATTAGGAAAAAAAAAAAAAAAAGTTTCAAATTTCTATTTATTTGTTTTCAAATAACTGCGTGATAGTGCCCAAGCCTTTGTTGCTATGTGAAAGGTAATATTAAATAATTCCCAACCCCATTCCTTAGTAGATTTAGGAAAGTGTTTTCAGCCCCCGACAAAAAAATTGATTTCTTAAAAATGCCAACATGAGGATTATAACAGCACTGGGCAACGCCAGGTACCGCTACTTGTAATCTATAAAACAGTGATGCTGAAGACAATAAAGCAAAAGGGTTTGTGCTTTCGGTAAAGGTATTCAGATTTGACTCGATACTAATACTGTTACACCAATAGCAGGGCTAATAGGATTGCCTACAGGTACGTGCACTTGACTCAGAGTTGTCTAACCCTGGTTTGAATCTCTAACGAGCTACAAACTGGTATTTCACATGCAGGGTGATACATCAGGGTTTGCGCCATTCATCCGAAGGACGTTACGACATCCCACAGTGTATTTTGTGAAGAGGAAGCAAGTTATCGCTGGCACCCTGGCCAAACTCTAAATCCCTGCCGTAATTGGCAGGGGCACTACATTAGTGACACGGCTGCACCTCACTAGTAATGCAACCAGCAGGTCAAATTCAGAATTGAATCTCACTCTGACATGCATGCGCCAACAACAACCCCCACGGCATACCAGGCAACAGCTGTTGTTTTGGCAGTTCAATACAGCTCACCAAATCCACCAAACAGTTGGAATCACCTGCTCCTAATAACAACACCACCATTGAAACTTGCACAATGACAGAGCCAACAAGAAAATAATTGTGTCCAACTTCTCAAACCAAGCAATAACCTTGGGAAAGACAGGTGTGGAATACTGTACCAGTAAGGAAAAGAAATAAAATAATAGAGCACTAGTACGGTTCAGAGGACCTGGGTTCAATTCTTCATCTGGGTGTGTAATTTTTCCAACATATCCATCCATCCATCCATCCAGGCCTGTCGCTTGGGGGGGGGGGCATTTGGGTGCAATGCTCCCCCACCATGGCGCATTTGGTGCCCCCCCCACTTGTACGCCACCCATTTATGCCCTGTTGCATAAATGTGCTTATGTGAACATGAACAACTTAGTGTTTAAGGACGAGCGCCCACTGTGAACTCCTTGCTGTTTAAGAGTTCACCTGTGTGAACTAAAACCCCTTATTCCAGATGTTCAACGTGGTGAATAAATATAATAAGGCCTTCTTGGATAAACTGTTCTTTAATAATATCCTTCTTTGAATAACAGTCAAGAGATAATATAAGTGTGCGCTTGCCAGCGAATCTCCAAAAGCAATTGGCAAGACAATACAGTCCAAGACCACAAGATAAAAGATAATAACGCAAGCACCAACACCAGCAGCCAAGACGACAGACAGCCGCAAGACCTCGTGTCGAATGTCGATGCTGTGGGTGGTTTTATATATACATCGTGGATCATTTAGTTTTAAGGAATAGCCAATCAGCGTCTTCGATATGGAGGCCCTATTAAGCAGGTTACCTGATTGGTTGTAAGTTAGGTATAAATGTAATATAGTCATAATATGACAATATGAATAAGGAAAAGACATAAATTTACATAATTAAAGATGAAGTGCACCGCATGACCTTCACAACCCTCCATCTTACAAAAGTAATTTTATAATAAAAATTTTAAAAATGTGTGTGTTTGCAATCGTGCTTACATTTGAAATTACAGATAAAACCTGTTTTTGGTGCATGCATCATTTAATAAATAAAACAGTCAACCGTCAAATGTCGCGAGTCGTGAGATTAGCGACACGAGTCACGAGGGACGAGGGACGAGTCACGGAGAGCGCGAGCTCGCAGCAGGAGAAAAAGACATGGATATACGAAAATGGCTAAGAAACGAAAAAGGTTGTGGTTGTGGTTGTGGTTGCGGTTGCGGTCAGCACCCGCCGTGGTCGGCTGCTTTGTACTTCTGATGTTTAAGTTAAATGTTGTGTTTGGTGCTTTGCATATTCCATATCTAGTGCTTTGTGCATAACCTTACCTCTGTGTGATTGACTGCTTTAAATGCGGACTTTGTGGTATCTTCAGGCTGGTCGTATTTGCTGTTGATAGTTTAACGTGATGATCGCAGGTCATAGCCTACTGTATCTCATTTGAAAGTGCACTGATTCCGGTGCCAACCTCCCCTGTTTAGTCATTGTATCTCTGGTATATTAATTTTCTAATGCCAATTCTTGACAACACCTTGTATAAGTGCACCTGAATTGGTGCCAATTGTCTAATCATTGAATATCTGCATTGTGAATGTGCCAGTTTGTTGCGGCTCTCCTGCATTCGAATAATTTCAGGCCAAAAACATCGGAACATATTAAATCTAGCTGAGATCAATTTGGTTAGTATGCGACGGCAACCTCAGTATAGATGTGTCAATGCTGCATGAATACAATAGCATACCGGGTCATCAAAAAATTAAATATTATAATTGTGCCCCCCCCATCCAGTTCATACATCCCCCTTAATACTGAGCCCTGGCGATGGGCCTGCATCCATCCATCCATCCATTAGGACCATACTCTGTACAGAGCGTTGGTGCTGCCAAAGCATCTCCTGGGCTATTGGGCACAATCCTGGATGGGTCGCCACTCCGACACAGGATACTCGAATGGCTCAATCATCCCAGCAAACTGGTACTACCCCACCTGGTAACCTCAGAAGAATGACAGGCTGAGTCAACCCCACCTGGTATTAATTCAATGGGTGGGGGGTTATGAACTCAGGACCCGAGGATCCCAAGCCCACCACGCTAACCATAAAGCAAACACCAAGCATCCACATATACCTACAAAAATAAATTAATATTGGGTATAGGGTGGCAAGATGGCCTAGAAGTATGCACACTTGCCTCAAAGCTGTTTAGCCTGGGTTTGAATCCTGACCCAGTTATAAACTGTCATCCCAGGGTTTCACAGGCCAGGCGATTCATCAATGTGATGTGCCGTCTCAGATGGATGTTAAATGGTCATCCTATCTGCCGGCATTAGTTGGCGGCCATGAAAGATCGCACGGCATCCGTCACCGGATTGCCAGCACCATGGACAAATTCCAAGTTCCTGCCCGAACTACTGCAAAGAAGGCAATGGCAAACCACCCAGTATAAACCTTTCTCAGGAAGCTGCTTTGGTGGCACCATGGCTCTGTGAAGAGTAGGATGACAGAGACAGAGACAGAGACAGAGACAGAGACAGAGACAGAGACGACAGAGAAAATAGGCTGTCCCAGTAAAATATATTTCGATGCATCCCAAAATAAATAAATTGATATTTAGCGTAGGCTGGCACCATAGCCTAAAGGTATTGTTACGAATTCTGGCCTGCCTGGTGTGCGATCGGCCACGTACCTCTAATGGCAGCCGCGTCGCCCACCAGACGGACAATTCAGTCGTGACCCTCCTAGAACTACCGCCAGGAGCCAGTCACGGGTGGGGGTTTAACCTCACCACAACCCAGTCCGCATTCTACCCGCGCAAAACAGGGTGAATCGCCGAATGTCGATATACCTAAATACCCACGTGGGTAACCTACCGAGGGGTTGCACCACGCCGCAGGTCGGCTTAGGACACGAACCGCTTAAGCAGTTCGTTCCGTGCCACAGGGATAACCGAGCGGTGTTATCGCCGACCTCAAAGGTTCAGATTATTTATCGGGTGTTTAAAACCCACTACTCATTCCACGATGCAAGATGGCATTTCAATGGGGTGAAAGGAGGACGCGACAAACGGGATACATTGCACACAAGGACATTTATTCCAGAAACACGTATACAGTCATGCAATATACAAGCGACAAATAGAAGGCCAAGCAATACCACAGACTACGATTATTATCTACAGTCACTTACACAGTCGTTACTTAACAGGACACGGCGCCACAGCATGCATACAAAAACAACAGGAAAACCCTCCCCATAAGCAGGGAGGTAGACGGGGTTCGTAAACCTTTATGGTCGTGGGCCGTGGATGACCGAAAAGGCCCGCGAGACCGTGCTGGTTACCTGCCCCCTCGAGGTGTGACGGTGGGCAGGTCGTGACGCCTTGTTCCCACGGCAGCTCGCGTAGCAGTGCCTGCTCTCGGGCCTTTGTGATGATGTGGTCGGTGAGTTCTCTCCGGCGTCCCTCGCCAGACGCGCAGATTCGCACCACACAGCCGGCAGGGCTGCGCCTCCTGTCTGAGTCTCTGAGGCGTCGCCCGGACTCGCAACTTCACCGACAGGTCGCCCAACGCCAAGACGAGAGAGCCCAACCTCGACCACCAAGAGAGAGCTCGAAGATGAAGCGAGAGAATGACGTCCACCAAGAGAGCGAGTAAAATCCAACACGACCCCGACAGAGACACAGAGACACAGAGACACAGAGACACAGAGACACAGAGACACAGAGACACAGAGACACAGAGACACAGAGACACAGAGACACAGAGACACAGAGACACAGAGACACAGAGAGAGAGAGAGAGAGGAGAGAGAGAGAGAGAGAGAGAGAGCCTCGCACGCGGTCCGCCATATTTAGCGCGGGGCTCCGCCCTTCGCTCCTCCCCGTTTTCGGCTCCACCTTCCTTCGAGAAGGTTCCCGAAAAGGGGCGTTCCCTCACCCCGACCGCCTCACGCTGTTCATCCACCAATCGGCGGCGGGTTGCCCTCCTCCTTTCCTTCACACCAAGCGCGGGGAAAAATGGCGGGAAAAAAACCCCACAGGCGTCACAAGTGCTTTTGTTCTGCCAATCCTTCTCGGACAGTTTCTGTGGTGCGGAAACCGTCTTACCGTGGTCCGCAGAGGATGGCGCTCGTAAGTGGGCGTAGTGGTGAAGATGGTGGTGATTGTTGTGGGGGTGGTGTGAGCATGGTGGGTATTGTGGCGGTTTGTTGCAATGGTGGCTCAAAATAACGATGGATAAAGAAAAACCTATCTCAAAGGGTCGCAGCCCGGTGAACAAGAAGAAATCAATTTAAACAACGGTGGGGACCTATCTGCACATAAACTTAGCGTTATAACTGATCTAAGGACCCTTTATGGTGTATTGCGAATTTCCACAGCCGTAATAGTATACACACTCACCAGATGAATGGCCTAGCTGAGGTTTGAACCTCTACCCAGTTATAAACTGCCACACTGGTGTTTCCCAGGCAGGCTGATTCATCAATGTGTGTGCCATGCCTCGGATGGATGTTAAACTGGTCATCCCATCTGCCAGCATTAGTTGGTAAACGTGAAATATCCCACAATGTCCTTCAGGAAGAGTTGGGGAGTCATCACCGGCACCCTGAACAAATTACGAAGTCCTACTCTAAGCTACTTCGAACGTCAGGTCTGGCCAGCCAGTTCCTGAAGGACTTGAAAGCCGGTTCAATGAAAGGGCCAAAAAAAAAACAAAAAAAAAACACCTTTCCCTGGTCAAGCCCACAAGAAGGTGGGAATAATTGTTGTGGCCGGTCAACTATTTAGTATTCTGGTAGAAAAATATATTAAAAGCAAATATGGTGTGCAATGCCAAATCAGGCCAGCCTATGACGATGGATGTTGTCAACAATATAGGGACATGATTGAAAGGAAAGGATAGCCAAGGGCTCACCCTGAATAATCGTCTGGGTTCAATCATTATGAGCGCATCACTCTTCGACATTGCAACATTGACAGATAAACCTCTGCCCACGTCATTGCATCATTTTCATACTTGTACCAAGTATGATTTTAATACCTTCAGCTCTTCTCAAATATCACATTTTTAGCGGACATGACCTTGAACGTCTTGATCCCATACGCAATCGGTTTATGCATACATCATTAAACACACTTGTACCAAGTTTGACTTGGATCCCTTCAGCCATTCTTAAGTTATCGCAGTAACGAAAAACTATCACTGACTCTGACCTTGGACCTCTCATAACAGCATCTAATCAGTTCATCTTAACATCATACTGCATACTTATACCAAGTTTGGTCAAAATCCCATCACTGGTTCACAAGTTAGTACGGGAACAATTTCTACCTAAAATGACCTTTGACCTCAGGTCTGGTCAAGTCAGGTCAAGTCAGGTATGGGAGCATTCGCTGGAGCAGCACATCATTGTGTCCATTTTCCACGTCCACTCCAGGGGCCTCCGTCTGGCCATCCCCCAGGCAGATGCCTGGCCCATCTCCATCTCCTTGAGATGCTGATCAACCTGCTGCAACCACCAGACACGTGGTATACCCATTGTCCTCTTCCACTCACGAGGCTCCCTCGGTGAGAGAATCTGGTGAGCAGGATCAGCATCAGAAAAACGAGCCACATATCCATACAGCCGCAGCAGACTCTCACGGACTATGCAAGTAACAAATATCATTTGAGTCTCTCTCAACAACCGCTTCTTGGACACAAAGTCCGACCAGCGATAGCCAAGCATTCTACGAAGAGACCTGATACCAAGAGAATCAAGTCTCCGTCTCAGATCCCTGGTCAGAGTCCAAGTCTCACATCCATAGAGCAAGACTGGAAGCACCAAGAACCTGAAGACTCAGACTTTCATCCTCCCGCACAGGTACCGGCAGCGCCACACCCCATGATCCAGTGAATCCATGACTCCCCAGGCCTGACCGAGATGTCTGTTGACCTCTGGCTCACGGCCAGCAGACATGAATATCACCAAGGTAAGAGAATCTTTGTTTTGACCCAGGAAACCCATAATCCCAGCAGTTCCGACTCCTCATTCAGCACCTAGAGGGCCCCCAAAAGAATATCAGGAGTCTCTTCAAAGATGACTGCATCACCACAGACACAGACACAATGACCCCAAAATCTAATCAGATAATCTTTGCGTCAATATATATATAAATAATGCTATCCAGTTTGAACAATATCCGCCCCATGGTTATTTCAATATCGCAATACCGATATTCAGCAAGGACAGATGAATGGACAGAGGGATGTACAATCCAAAAACACAATGCCTCTGGTCACCTTTGGTGGTGGAGAGGCATAAAAGAAAATAAAGTCCTTCGGAGGTCATATTCAGCCAGTTGCTCATTCCAAGAGGGTATTTTTTGTTGCTTTGACCACAAATATTCCCCAGAAAGTGTTTTGTGGTTCAGTCATGTGACCCTTCAGCCATGAGATCACACAACCATATTTATCTCTGCCACCAAAGGTAGACGGATGTTATGTTTTCATCCCTGATTGTCTGTCTTGTGGTCTCTGAGCAAGATATCTCAAAAAGTTGTGGATGGATTTAGATGAAACTTGGTGGACAGGTTGAGTGTGTGACTAGAACAAATCGATTAGATTTTGGTGAATATCTGGATACGATAATTTCAGTGATTGTTCACCATTGAGAGATAGGGCCAAAAAAAAAAGATATGCAATGCAGCACGATATTTCAAAATATTATGAACGGGTTATGACAATTTGGTGGGTGAGTTCGATCGGTTACAAGAATGTCGATTAGATTTTGATTCAGGTCGGTATGCAGATCCAACCTATCAGTAAGATACAAAATAAACTGTTCAACCTGACGGAGGTATGCGCTCGACTGAGTGCCAAAAAAAAAAAAAAATGAAAAACCTGAACCAAAATCCAATTTGATTATTCTCGTCACCTACCCAACTCATCCACCAAGTAGTCATAACCCATCCACAACTTTTTGAAATATGCTTTTTATCCTTCCTGATGCGACTTCCACTTTGATGTAGTGGTAAAACTTGTGCATCCCTGTGACCCAGAGAGCTATGCTGACTGAAGCATTAGCTCCTGGTAGTTTTAACCAAGCCAGACAGGTCAAAAGGTAGGGGCCAGATAAAGAGGTCACACAAATAGGACGGATGGGTTTTTTGAAGTTTTGTTTTGTTTTTAGCAACTTATCTAGTGAATGGTACCACAAACATAAAATCACACTGGCAGGAGGTAATGTAGCGACTCAAAGAGATTGAATGGGAAGCAATTGAAAGTTTTATGACGGGTACAATAAATAGCACCAGGGTTAAAGCCCCTGATATTTCTAATCAGGCTATCTCACTGGCAACATTGATACAAAATCTTTGATGAGGGGCAATCCTGAAACCTTAACGGGGGGGATTGTGTTGAAGGTCGTATGGGCGTTAATCACGAAACTTCCAGACTTCTTTGGGGCAAAACAACAAAACCATCATCATTGCAACTTTTAATGTTCAGACTCTTACTCCAGAGATTCTCCAATGCCCTTCAATTTATAAAAGGAACTAGAACGGCACTCATAGAGCGCATTGTCATGCCTCGCGTGTTCATTCTGAACAAAAATACTGGTCATCGTTCACTGAACACACCACTATTATAGCCCATATACCCGTATCATCCATGCACCATATTTGATCCGTTTCTTGGCACGGGTTATGACTGTCATAAATTTAATTATTCACTCATATATCAGATATATATATGAAGTTTCAGATTTTTTTTGGATACAAATTTCAATTCAACTAATTATGGCTGGAATACCACTTCTCCAATGACATCATCATTGTCAACCACTATACCCCATGGGAAGTTGACAACATTTGTCAAGTTTCAATTTATTTCATTGAGCGGTTTTGGAAAAAAATTATGTCCAATCGTTTTCCTTTAATCCAATATGGCTGCCATACCATGTGACTTATGACGTCAGAGTTGGCAATACAGTATTCTCCATGGGGATCCCTGCTATGTTTAAAGTTCCATATCGATCGGACAAGCAATTGCAGAGAAAACCATTTTTCAAGCAAATATACACCATATTTTCCGGTGTATAAACCACACTTTTTTTTTTAATCGGCAAAAAAGGTAAAGTTGGGGTTGCTGTTAATACACAGGTCGAGGGGGGAGAAAAAAAAAGTCTTAAAAACAATCAATGCTGAATTTCAATTATATTCCAAATGAACACTTTCTTAGCAGTCGGAACTGCTGTTAAGCTCAATTCTGCCATTTAAATTTTGAAAATCGGTTCAGGCTAAGGGTTTGTGCGCAGCGTTTTATTAACCATGTGTGGAAATTAAATAAAGTGACTCCCGGAGACACCCGGAGTTTTGGTGCGTGGCGTATATAGAGCCTGATTACGCCATTAAACATAGAAGAAGAACACGTTGTCTCACATGAAAAGAAGAATTATTCACAATAGCTAGAGTCCAATAACGCAGCACCCACCTCAAATAAGCTTGTGAGGCAAGCTTCCGTCGTATGTCGTGTTCAAGAGGAAGACACTGCCAATAGACAAGTTTCCAGCCGGAATCATTGTCCGTGTGCATCAGAAGGGGTGGATAGACGAGGGACGTGTCGTGGTGACTATCTTTTTACACGCATCATTTTCTACATGAACATCCGACGCAGGCAGAATTAATCACCAAGCGTGTTCCTTACATGCTGACGCTATGCCAGCAAATGATGGACAGCGGGGTGTGGGTTAAAACTAGGAACAACCAATCAACCCCGAGTACTTTTCTATACGAGGGCAGGAAATGGATTTAAAAGGAAGAAGAAGAATCTCACGAAAGTGAGGAGCCACGTGGGACGGTGAAGCTTTAAGAAGTAGAAATGCTGCTCGGTTCTTTTGGCTTCCTTTGGTTCTCCTCGTTCTTCGTGGTTCTCTTAGTTTTCCCTCGTTTCTAACAGTGGTTCCTAACTTGCTTCCCGTGGATTACTCATGTCAGATGAACTTTCTTACTTTGGAGGCCTTTGTATTTGACCTGGGTTTCGAGGAACATTTGCTGCATCTCGGTGGAACCACCACAGATGAACTTTCCTATTTCCCAGACTTGGTATTTTCATCAGTTGAAAAATCAACATTTTAAGACGCGTTTCCCGCCAGGATTTTCAACCCGGATTCCGAGGAGCATTGTCCACATGCATCTTGGTTGAACTTTCACCATTACACCCATCGCTACATTGGCTGAGCATTATGCTGACTGGGAGACTGCTGGCATTCATCAGGAGGATGAGAAAGGTCAACCTTCTGATGATCTGCGGCTGGATTGTCAAGGTGTGGGAGGAGATACCGTCTAACATCATCAAGCAAGCATTTCTGAAATGCTACATCTCCAACAAAATGGATGGCACAGAGGACGACATCATTTGGAATGAGGAGGCTACAAATGATGGTGACAGTGATGTGGACAGCGACAGGGACTTGCTCTATCCTGATTCGGACAAGGAGTTACGTGCAGATTTTGACAAGGAAAGCATCGACGAGGATTTCCTCCGGTTTAGCTGAAAAGCTTCATCAAACCCAAACGGCCCTTTTCAGGGCCACAAATCCACAAGAAATATGTACGACACCGATATGAATCCCATTTCTTCCTTTTTCTAGTAACAAAAAAAATAAACCAACGTCACCCGCAGGGTGACCCGTATCTTGCCAAAAGGTGACCATGTGTGACTTCTTTAAGGTCACACTGAGGTGAACAGAGCTGCTATCCACCAGGAGCGACTCCTTGAGGAATATCTGCCTACGAGAGATTCCGATGAGAATCGTTCTACAGAGTAACCATGAAAAATATGCTTTTGCCTCATAACGTCTCACCAAATGACGTCATAATGTCTTAAGCTTGACATATCTAGAAAGCACTCATCGAGGTGTTCAATTTGAGGTACTACACGATATGGTTCCTAAAACTTGAAAATTTGACCTTGGGGTCAAATACGTTTGACCTTAGGCGCTAACCATGAAGGTCAAGGCCAATCGCCACCAAAAATTAATCAGCTGAGCGCCAGACCATGAACTATATTCCCATGAAGTTTGAAGACGATCCGATCAAAATTACTAAAAAAATAAGGGTTTCGTAGACTCCCCTGATTTGCGACAAAGTGACCTTGACCTTCAAAATTTTATGCGCTGAAAGGGACCTCTATAGGCCTCTGATATGCGAAGTTACAAAAATTTCAATGATAACTGTGCTCTGCAGAATTTTTTATACGTGATTACAGACAAACAAAAAAAAAAAACATACAAGCTGACTAACATATCTTGCAAAACTTCGTTTTGGCAAAATAAAAATCCTCTTTATAACATTAAAAAAATACTAGAGGGGGAGCACTCGGTAGAGTGCAAAACCTCCACCGCCAATACTGCTAGGTCACTCAAGTGAACCTGATATCCTATTCATTCAATTTGACGTCAACAGTGCTCACAGAGTTATAGTTTGCAACTTTCCCTTTTACTTTTAACTTTTACATACTCAATTCATTCGTCATAACTAGCTGGATTCCTTGAGACAAATTGATTTTACGTGGGTATATCCACCTGAAGTTCCAAAATCAGCCGCAATTATAATTTTGGCATGTTTTTCTTGGAAATCACTTATAACATGTAGAAATGCAAAAAAAAAAATCGAAATTTTGTTGAAAAAAAAAGTTACAAAATTGTTTTTTCCTCTAACAATTTTTTTTTGGGGGGGAGTTGGAAATCACTTAAAACATGTAGAAATGCAAAAAAAAGAAATTGAAATTTTGTTGAAAAAAAATTTGCACTTTTTTTTTCCTCTAACAATATTTTTTTTGGATGGGGGGGTTGAAAATCACTTAAAACATGTTGAAATGCAAAAAAAAAAAAAAATTAAAATATTTTTTCAAATTGGCCGCCATAGCAGCCATATTGGATTTTGGACCAAGTCCAAAATCTAATGGCATGATCCTTGGACCAGACCTAACCCCCCCCACCAAGTTTCGTCGAAATCCGTCGAGGAGTTTTTCCGTAATACTGTTCACAAACAATCAAACAAACAGAAAGGGATGAAAACAGTAACCTCCATCCATCCATCTTCGATGGCGGAGGTTAATAAGAAAGAAAAATAAAAACTTCTTGGTATCCTCTTCTCTCTCTTTAACTACTTGAAAATGAGAAGAAGACCATGAGAAGAAATCACGCGAACATGGGAGTAAGCATGTTGCTACCTCCATCACTTTGTTCCGTACAAACGTATTTAGATCTAGATCAGAAAATAAAATGATCAATATATTAATTTATTTTGAGGGTGAAAAACAGGGATGTGGTTAATACACCGGAAAATATGGTAGATGCGGACAGACGTGCGCACATGAATAATTAAAGAAATACCCAAAAATAGTTGATATCTGAAGACAAGAACGCACAAATAGGTGTGAATGACGCAAAAATATCAGTTTGCAATGAAGACACAAACAGAAATGGATTGTTTGCCCTTGATTTAATCGAAGAATGTGAGCTTCTGGCAACGAATACCAGATATCAAAAGAAAATGAGAAAATTATGGGCATTTACTAACCCAGGAGGGTATTGGATGCAAGTAAACTACACTTATCAACAAGAAATGGAAAACAGCACGAGAAACTGTGAAGCATATACATATAACACGTTCTTCCAAATAAGTTCAGATCACAGAATAGTGAACAAAGATTCATCATTTTGTATGCCAATAAAGATTGCAATGACCAAGACAAAAAAACATCAAAAAAGGCTTACACTCATGAAGTTAGAAACAGGTTTGAATCCCTTGATGAAAACAAATGCAAACTAGAGGGGGAGCACTCGGGAGAGTGCAAAACCTCTGCCGCCAATACTGCTGGGTCACTCAAGTGAACCTTATATCTTATTCATTAAATATGTCAACAGTGCTGAGAGTTATAGTTCTTTTCTCCAACATTTTTTTTGGGGGGGGGGGCGGGGTTGGAAATCACTTAAAACAGAAATTGACACAAAAGTGCTGATGGATATACCTCCGCCCACATGGTAATCACACTCTTCCCTCTTGGACTTCGTTAAAGGTCACATTCAAAATTAAAAGGTCACACGAGAGAGCGTGCGGGACTGAAAAGAGAAACAAGTACGAGAGAGACGGCATCAGATGCTTTCTAACTCGAGTTGTGGCCTGCAAAATGATTTTTTAAATGTAACATGACGTTACATCTGTTGAACCCAAAATTGAATCAGTTAATCTTTATAGTGCAGTCCATACATGTGCCAGGTTTGGTTGAAATCCCTGCAGTGGTTCATAAATTATTACGGAAACAAAAATAAAATAAAAACTATACTGGACGCATGAACGGACACCTCAAAAAGCACACTGCCTCTGGGACCTTCGACCTTGGAGGCATAAAAATAAACAAACAAATAAATAGCTACAATACAGTGGCAGACAACCCCCGTATCAAAATGACTTCTCATATTACATCGATCGATGGACATGTACTTTAACACTATACATTTAACACATCCTCATACGAGTCATTGGTGTATTACGCATGCAAATAGGGAACATTTTCTGACTCACCACCCCTCACTCTGTCTGGCCCTCTTATCAAGTGTACTTGCCTGTGAGATGCCCTCTCCCACTTCTCTTTCAGTCCCTCAAACTTCTGGTCCTCACAGTCAGTCACAACCCTCTCTTGGGCAGAGCAGGTAATCAAAGCTAGCTTGAAATGCCAGCTTATACTTTGCCGTGCTCAGTCCTTCTTCAATAAATCGGAACTTCTCACCACCCCGATTAAGGAGTTTTTTGAAGCCGAACGGATAAACCACTCTCCCCCGTGGACCGACGGCCCCCTCTTCACACCTGGTCAAATTAAACACCGACAGGAGAAGTCCGGAGACTTTTTTTTTTTTGGTTTGAGCAGTTGGAACTGCTGTGAAGCTAATTTCCACTGCTTAAATTTTGAGGTTGAGTTTGTAATGGCCCAGAGAAGGCTGGAAATTAAATAAGCGAAATAAAAAAAGTAGATTACATAAAGTTACGAACACTGCCCGATGACGTCCGGAGAACTTTATTTAATTTCCGCTCATGTTTTAAAACTAAAATGTGATGCGCTCTACAACCTCTTGACCTCAACATTTAAACAGCGGACTTGACCTTCACAGGTGTCCTGACTGCTAAAAAAAAAAAGTCTCTGGGTGTCTCTGGACGGTGTTTCGTTCGACCCTTCACACCCATCACTCCTAGATTCGATGAAATCTAAATCTATCAAGATCAATGACGTCTCCCACAAAGAGAGAGGCACAAGGGCATACGACTCTCCCCTCACAGACACGTCGGTGGTCCTGAATTTTGTGTTTAACTAAATTAACACCTCTTTTCTGGTCTCCTTTACTTTGTCGGCCCTCCGTCCCTCCCCCACCCTCCAGGATACAAGCATTCTTCCAGCAACCCTCTTCTCATTAACCTTCAAAAATCTCGGCTTGCCGCTCACTTCCCCCAATCCTTTCGTCCTCTTTTCTCCTGCTTGTGGAACCACCTCGGTGTCATGTGAATCACACTCTTCCCTCTACGACTTCAGATCCGCAGTAGACCACCGCCTCACGTCATCCTTCATCCCCACCAGATCTTTTCCACCCTCAGTATTCCTCTGCTCACATTCCTCTTAGCCAGTTCACCATTGTATCTTCCTTTGTCTCTCATCTCACCCCTTTTTTCCTGTTTGCTCACAGTCTTACTCATCTGGAATCCATTACCTTGCTTTTTCACGAACCTCGATTTTGTATTAAAATAAATAAAAATTTCATCGACATTTTTCTTCCCCATTGTCCCCCATCCAGCTCCTCTCCACCCACGGTTCAATTTACCACTGACCACCACCACAACAACCGCTTTTACGTACATAGTATATGGATGGCACAATGGCACCAAAAATCTCAACAACTTCAACACCACATTGTGAACATAAACATCATAAAACACAAGTCACGTTTTACATACTGTACAAGTAAAAAAAAAAGGTTCATAGGGGACACGTTACTAATTCCGAGTCGAATCGCACCATTTGTGACGTCACAATCAATGAAACAGACCTTAAACAAAGACCTCCCCCATTGGCATTTAAAAAGTTATTTTCCGTTTTTGCCATGACAATGGAAAATAGAAGGGCAGGCTCCAGAGACGCACGCCCTTGTCGAAGCGTGCCAAACAAACCGTGGACACACCCGACATGGGTGGGACACCTCCCCGTAAATACACAGAGACAATTTCAAATTCGAACCGATAACCGTTCGATTCCGAATGCCGAGTACATTCCATCACACTGGTGCCAAGAACTAGTGTGAGGAAACAAAATGAACACTCAGGCGCCAAATTACAGACTCGCGCGCAATTCAGCCCTTAAAAACCGAATCGATTTAAAATGGAAGAAGAAGAGGCCGCTCGGTGCGCCGACGCAACCACGTGCGGAGAGCGCGCGAACACGAGCTCCGTACCTCACACCTCACACCCGCGAACACAAGCTCCGTACCTCACACCCGCGAACACGAGCTCCGTACCTCACACCTCACACCCGCGAACACGAGCTCCGTACCTCACACCTCACACTCGCGAACACGAGCTCCGTACCTCACACCTCACACTCGCGAACACGAGCTCCGTACCTCACACCTCACACTCGCGAACACGAGCTCCGTACCTCACACCTCACACCTCACACTCGCGAACACGAGCTCCGTACCTCACACCTCACACTCGCGAACACGAGCTCCGTACCTCACACCTCACACTCGCGAATTCTGTACGTACCTTCATTTGTTGTTTTCAGTTTTCTGCAAAACACCATGAGAGTTGATCGTCGGCACCGCCAAGGAAAGGAGGATGTTGCGTGTTCAGAGGACAGGGTGTGGCGAGGAAAGCAGTTGTTGTTGATGTTGTTGACGACTAAACCTCTTCTTTTTCTCAAAATAAAATAAATAACAAGGCAATGATTGATATCTCCAACTGCCTCATTATAATTAAGACAAAGTGAGTCACCTATGTTTGATCCTAACAGCAGTTGTAAGGATATACTCCATTAAAAAGTCCAAGCTGCGCGGGTGATCACGGAATGGCAAACGTCGAACAGCAGAGCATGAAGGAGTGATTGGATGGATGATGTTCAGTGCAGCCACCCAGAATTTATACATATACATATACATATATATATATATATATATATATATATATATATATATATATATATAGGGGGTATACAAGAGGGATGAAGTTGAGGAAAGCGTGGAATGTTCGCGGGATGAGGATACAAATTGGGACGGAGTGCCTCGGGGTGCAGCACCCCCCCCCCCACCGTACGTGCCAAAGAACACCCTCATGACGTCAATAAGCAAAACCTGAAGGGAATCAAATCCACACGACTAACACACTACTTTCGAAATGACCTCTGAATGCCAAGTGTGTGGTGTGAGGTGTGTGTGGTATGTGGTGTGTGGTGTGTTTACGGTGATTTGGATCTGCTCCCCCAGGCACTTTTAACATGCCGTTGCTCGCGCAAAGTCTCTGATTCAAATTATCTTTTTAAGCATAACCTTCAGTATTTAAATTAAACAATGGCGGTTTGAAATGGTTCACCACAAAATGGTTCGGGCCTAACTCGACTCAGCTATGAGGAGCGGCTGAAGGAGACGGGGCTTTATTCACTAGAAAGGAGGCGGTTATGAGGAGATATGATAGAGATGTTAGTAGGGTGAATATACTGATTCTGGCTCACTTTTCCCCATGTAAATGAATGGGAGATTTTCAGTGATTCATTTTTTTTTCCCCTAAAAAGTAAACCCCCTTTTTATCCCAAGGTATATTTATTTGTCTCCCTTTTAACCTCGGGACACTTTTTTTCAAATAACCAATGCAATAAGATAAACATTTGTTCAAGTAGTAAAGTAGTACTGTGATTTGTTAAAGGTGATTCTAAAGAAATATCTGAAACATGTAAGCCTCGGGACACTCTTTTTCAAATAACCAATGCATATTATTTTGCTCACTCATTGAACCTATAAAGATTTGTTCATTCTCAAATTCCTTCAATAGTTTAATTTTCTTTGCACAATAATCCCCATCTAAAATATTTAAAAACAAAACATTTGAATCTTTATATTTTTTAAGATCATACCTCAAAGGAAGACGTCAACACGTTAAACTCAACCAAATCACTTACACGTGGAATTTGGGTGTTCTGGAAGGAAAGCCACGATATCTGTGGATCATTTTTAAAAAGCCAGATGGTGATACTGCGACTGATAAGAATAATGCATGGAGTGATGATGCTAAGGTGAAACAACTTCGCGTTTCTCTAGATGGAACATTTTATCCACGAGATAGATTGGAAATTAATTGGGAAAAAAATGTTTTGCTGAAGCATACAAGTCTTACCAAAAGGTGTGTGAAAGTAATGGAAATAAAGAACCTATTTTGGATATGACAGCATTTAAAAGTTTGTATACAATCTATGCGTTTAACCTGAGCGCTCACAAGGAAACTACAAAGTCAAATCGAGTAGATACTTCCCTATACATTGAAAGAGGAGAGAGTGAAGAAGTTGATACATATTGTTTGCTTTTGGAAGAAACAGAATTGCAGATTAATACAGATAATGGTGTTATGATTAGTCTCACATAATGTTTTGTTTAATAAATGAGTGGCAAAGTACCAACCGGGGTATATGTTAATCAAATCAATCTTCATAAACTATCATCTTGTGTTCAAAATCAAAAGCCTTGTACGATTAATGTTAATACAAGTCAGAGAATAGGAGCAGTAAGAATTGATGTTTTGGTCACAAGAGAACAGATTAAAATCATGAATGATACTGGCTCACTTAAAATTAAAATGACAAAACCAATGTTGAAAAAATATTCAATAAGAGAGACGAGTGAAGGATTTCTCCCATTTCTAATTCCTTTATTTGCTGGTTTAAGTGCGGTTGGAGCATTGACGGGTGGTATTTCAACAGCGGTGAAAACTGCCAACGAAAGGAAGGCTCAACTCCAGGCTCAAAAATAATTGGAAAGACATAACAAAGAGTTGGAGAAACAAATTAGTGGAAGTGGTGTAATTGTAGATTTTGCTGAAAAACTTGAAGGTCTGCCTGATAAAGCGAGATTGTTACTTGGAGATATACTTTCTTCGATCGCACAAGCAGGTGTAAAATTAACAAAAAGAGGTAATGGATTATATCTTTCTAATAAATAAATGAGCATTGATGAGTGGTTTAAAGAATTTGGAAAGAATACAACATCAAATTTACAACTTGTCAAATATTGTAAGAAATTAAAAATTCATAATGTGGTTATTTGTATGAGAGATGAATTAACAAATGTGCCAAAACATACAAAGAATATTATTATGAACTTAGAAGATAATAATGGGAACGGTTCTCATTGGGTTTGTATTTTTAATAGTCAAGACAAATTTTATTTTGATAGTTTTGGTCTTCCACCACCTGTTGAAGTCATAAAATTCTTACAGAATGGTGTTTATCAAACATTTCAAGTCCAAGAATTAAATTCCAAGTGTTGTGGTCAATTATGTCTATATGTGTTATTTCAACTCAACAAAAATAAAAAAATTTATGACATTATTTTTAATCTAATATAAATGACTTATGTTGGTAAAGATGGTTCTATCTTTGGTGTATCCCAAGAACTGGATATTGATTTATCAAATTATTACACAAAGGCACAGGCTGAACGACATAAATATAATAAAACCAAAAATATTAATATGAAAAATGCTTATAAATTAAAAAATTATCCAAGCCCGACTGATGCGAATGACTTGATGAGATTAAGCGATTTATCACAATATATATCCTTAAATAAAACGGCCGTGTATTCCAAAGATACAGAAGTGTTGATTTTATCTCCAGGTCATACAGAATTCACAGTTCGAATTAAAATAAATTTTTATAAAGAAGGGCGTATCGTTTGTATGAGAATAGAACAATGGGGGTATGATATGAATGATTTAGGGTATAATTGGTCATTTAAATTGACCGAAAAGACCTGGAACAATTAAATCAGTCTCGTAAGAAAGAATATTATCCACTTGGTATAGAGAATGAGTTTTGTGGAAGCACGATTAGTAAACAACAAATAAAAGAATTTAATAAGAGTAAATATAATAATGGTTTTGCCATAGTTTATGTCATGAAAACAGAAAAAACAGGATTATATATAATAAGTTAGGAAATACAAAATGATTTAACTATGGGAAGATGGGGAGGTGTTTCATGCCATAATATTATTCTAACATATATTTCTAATACATAAATGACAGCAAGAAGGCTTCAAGAAAATTATCATTTGTGTGTCCAAGCATACCTTCAAGAAAAGGGTATTTGGTATTTTAATAAATATGTTCTACAACACAAGAATGAGGTATTTTCAATACCAATAATAACAATAACAAAAAGGTGATTTTAAATTTAGAAATTCAAAAGAAATTTTATTGGTTTCCTGTTGTAAAAAAAAATATTTTGGATACAGGAATAACAAGAAATCCTTATGAATATATGTATGATATTCTATGGGGTGTAAGCGATTCAAGGATAATAAGGGATGAGGAAGGAGTTGAAGAGAGAGAAGAGGAGGAAAAGGAGAAGAGAGAGAAGGAGGAGAGGGAGAAGAAAGAGAAGGAGGAAAGAGAAGAGAGAGAAGGAGGAAAGAGAGAAGAGAGAGAAGGAGGAGAGAGAGAAGAGAGAGAGGAGGAGAGGGAGGAGAGGGAGGAAAGAGCGAGACTAAATAAATATGAAAATATGGAAACCAGTGAGATTAAAAAAAGATTGGGGGTATTACAGAAAATAACTAAACCCACCGAGGAGGAAAACAAAGAATTGACAAGTCTATTTGCAATATTTTCGACAAGACTATTGACATCGGCAAGATATTCATTTTAATTCAAGTTTTTCATTTTTCTTTTCTTAAATAAATGGAGGAGAGAGTGAAGGCATTTCTAAGGATTCTTTATGTTTTAAAAATTAAGATTAAAATCTGCATGTTGGAAACTAAAAAGGTTTTTGCACTCTGCAGGAATTTTTCTCATAAATAATTGAGTTATTGTCTCAAATGTAAAAAGAAAACTAATATTAAAAATATTTCATATATTAAAAGTAAAAATAACAGGGTTATACAAAAAGGTATATGTTCGGTGTGTAGTTCAAAAAAAATCAATTTATCTCCAAACACAAACTCGGAGGAGATATACAAAAATTTTTATCAGGAAGTAAATTTACAACTACTGGAATACCAGGGGAATTACATCTACCAGGGTATTCTTTCTGTGGTCCAGGCACAAACTTGGATAAAAGATTAGATGAGGCAGACAATCCTAAATCATGGAGTAAACCCATCAATAGAGTTGATGAAGTGTGCATGAGACACGATATTGATTATGGGAATACCACAACTTTGGAAGAAAAGCATGAAGCCGATATAGAAATGTTGTATAATTTGTCTCTGATACAAAATCCAACCTTGAGAGAAAAAGTTGATCGGTTCATCGTGAAGAAGATGATCAGTGCTAAAATGAAACTTGGAAATTCAAAAAAACTTACAGGCTCTAATGATGTCATTAAGACTGAAGAGCAATTAGCTGATGAATTACATTAACCAATATTCAAAAAGTTTCAGAGAAGGAAGGTTTATTCCAAGGAAGTTGATTATATCTGGTCCGCTGATTTGATTGAACTCAATAATGATAAGGGGTACAAGTATGCTTTAACCGTTATCGATTTGAGGAGTAGATACGCATGGGTTGTCCCTTTAAAAAGCAAAACAGGTTATACTTTTATGTTAGCCTTTCAACAGATATTTAATAAAAGTAAGAGAAAACCTAACAAATTGTGGACTGATGAGGGTAGAGAGTTTTATAACAAGACATTTATGAATTTTCTAAAAAATAACAGTATTACATTATACAGTACCTTTAATGAAGGGAAGGCCGTTGTTGTTGAACGTTTTAATCGTACCTTAAAAGAGAGACTATATAAAAAATTCACAGAACTCGGTTCACAACAATGGTCATCTTTTATTCAGGATATTGTGGATAAGTATAATGACACGATTCACATGTCAACGAATATGAAACCATCAGAAACATTTACAAAATTAAAATATGAAAAAGAGATTAAGTTCAGAAAACCTAAGTTCAAAGTTGGTGATATCATAAGAATATATAGGTGGAAATCTCATTTTGAAAAAGGTTATATTAAATGATGGACGAACGAACTTTTTAAAATTGTTTATGTAATAGATACGGTTCCTTGGACTTATAAGATATATGATTTAGAAGGGGAAGTGATTTTAGGTTCATTTTATTCACAGGAATTACAAAAGACAAAACTAAGCAGATAATATCCGTGGGAGCAATGGGTTGGTCCTTCACTCCCTCCTACTATACACCGTTGGACACTCGAGGGCCAAGTCCGAGGTGTATAACAGTATATAATGTGTGTGAAGGGGGACGTTCTTAGATCTGTGAACCTCAAACACAGAATCCTCAACTGAATAGTCAAGGCTTAACTTTTGTTTGTTGATGTGTGTGTGTGTGTGTGTGTGTGTGTGTGTGTGTGTGTGTGTGTGTGTGTGTGTGTGTGTGTGTGTGTGTGTGTGTGTGTGTGTGTGTGTGTGTGTGTGTCCCAACCCTCACATTCAAAATCTCAACCCCAACCCCCCAACACAATGTCTTTTTCAAAATGAGATTTCCACCTATATATATTTTTTACGTTTTTTTTCTCTTCTTCCAGTTCTGTCTTTTAAAGCTTTCAGGTTTGATGACGTAGAAAGGGGGAGTAAGAACTTTCTTGATAGGTTTAGATCCCAAAGAGTGGTAGCATTTCAAGTCTCCAAAATAAACCCAACTTTCCAAGTCTCCAAGGTATAACCACATTCCTGTTGAGTTTCCAAGATACGTATCACATTGTGAGTTATCAAGCCAGAACCCACATTTCAAGTCTCCAAAAATATAACCATCTATCCAAGACTCCAAGGTAGAATCACAATTTCCAGAAATATTGTGGGTTTCGGTGATAGATGTCACATAGTATAACTGTGGATCATCAAGGAAATCTCCATTTTTCCAATTTTTATGGGTTTCAGTGATAGATCTCACATAGTATAACTGTGGATCATCAAGGAAATCTCCATTTTTCAAATTTTTATGGGTTTCAGTGATAGATCTCACATAGTATAACTGTGGATCATCAAGGAAATCTCCATTTTTCCAATTTTTATGGGTTTCAGTGATAGATCTCACATAGTATAACTGTGGATCATCAAGGAAAACTCCATTTTTCAAAATGTCTGAAATTTGTGAGTCTCCAAGGTAAAACTTGTATTCTGGCTCATCAAGGTATAACTTGTTCAGGGGGTATTGTCTTGATAACTCACAATGAGTACTATTGTTGCAAAACTCTTTTTCAGGATTTTGCTGGTCTCCAAGGTATAACTCTTTGGTTGGGTCATCAAGGACGAACTCGTTCTGTGGGTCTTGGTCGCTCATAAGGTCTTCAACCAAGCCAACAATTTCACCCCAAGTTGTGGCAAAATCGGTATTTTCAGATACAATTTCCTGTGAGAGAAAATAATAATGTATTAATCAAGTGATTTAATTATTAAATGAGTATGCTTCAATCAAACTTTGAAAATGGGAAAATAAAAATCTTACCTCAACAGATAAGAGCTTTGAATCCAGTTCATCAACTTGAAGGTTTAGTTCCATACAAGTAGTCGATCTCCAAGGAACCCCAACGTCATCCCACTCAAGGCCTAGCTCGTTCTGTGGGTCTTGGTCGCTCACAAGGTCTTCAACCAAGCCAACAATTTCGCCCAAAGTTGTGGCAAAATCGGTATTTTCAGATACAATTTCCTGTGAGAGAAAATAATAATGTATTAATTAAGTTATTTAATTATTAAATGAGTCGATGCTTAAATCAAACTGAAAATAGGGAAATAAAATCTTACCTCACTGGATAAGAGGTTTGAATCCAGTTCATCAACTTGAAGGTTTAGATCCATACAAGTATTAGAGTTCCAGGCAAGCACACAGCACACCATTGCCAGCAAAAAAAATGTTTAAAATGGAGCCTGGGCTTGAGGCTTTTCTAGGGAAAGACTGGTGGGTGTGGTTTCCTTTGGAAATTCCCTGGGCAAGCCCAGGCAAGCCTTCGTTGGGAAATTTTTCAAAACCATAACATTCTAGAATTTTCTAGTGATTTATTTGTGAGTCAGAGATGAACTGTAAATGATGTAAGAGTAGGCGGGGCTTAGCAAAAGTGGACGGGGCTTAATAAAAGTGGGCGTGGCTTACGAAAACACCTCATGAAAAGTGGGTGGAGCTTAGGGGGAAGTGGGCAGGGTTTAGGAAAAGTGGGCGTGGCTTATAAAATCCAATGAAAGGTGGGCGGGGCTTACGAAAAGGGGCGTGGCTTAACGAAAAATAACCTGTGGCTCAGGAGGTGGTCAAACAAGAACATTAAGAGAAGTTTATCATTTCGTAATGGCACAAAAGGAGTATCTTAAAAAATATAAAGATTCAAATGTTTTGTTTTTAAATATTTTAGATGGGGATTATTGTGCAAAGGAAATTAAACTATTGAAGGAATTTGAGAATGAACAAATCTTTATAGGTTCAATGAGTGAGCTATACAATCTTCTTCTTCTTCTTTCGGCTGCTCCCGTTAGGGGTCGCCACAGCGGATTATCCGTATGATCCGCATAGTTATTTGGCACATGTTTTACGCCGGATGCCCTTCCTGACGCAACCCTGGTCGCCTCTTACGACACAGGGATAAACATAAACATAATGAGTGAGCTAAACAATATGCATTGGTTATTTGAAAAAGAGTGTCCCGAGGCTTACATGTTTCAGATATTTCTTTAGAATCACCTTTAACAAATCACAGTACTAGTTTACTACTTGAACAAATATTTATCTTATTGCATTGATTATTTGAAAAAAAGTGTCCTGAGGTTAAAAGGGGAGACAAATAAATATACCTTGAGATAAAAAGGGGGTTTACTTTTTAGGGGAAAAAAAATGAATCGCTGAAAATCCCCCATTCATTTACATGGGGAAAAGTGAGCCAGAATCAGTATATTCACCCTACTGATGTTTAAGATGATGAAAGGTACAGATAAAATAAGTGCAGATGAATTATTCAATAGAGTAGACAGTGGTTAGAGTACTTGATTGAGTTTTACTGAGAGTTTTACTCAGAGAGTAGTTAATGCATGGAATGGTCTTCCTGGAAAGGTCGTGGCAGCAGAAACAGGAGATAAGTTTAAATAATGATGAGCCGGGAGGCCACGATGGTTCGCAGGCATCTATCTATCTATCTATCTATCTATCTATCTATCTATAATTCCAGCAGTGTGTGTGTGTGTGTGTGTGTGTGTGTGTGTGTGTGTGTGTGTGTGTGTGTGTGTGTGTGTGTGTGTGTGTGTGTGTGTGTGTGTGTGTGTGTGTCTGCGACTGCTGTTTCTCAACAACCACTGGTCCGATCTAATTGAAACTTGCCTGCTATATTGCTGGGGCCCTGTGGATGTGCCTTTTCAAGGTTTGATATTAATCGGACAAGTGGTTCCCAAGTTATGGCCATTTATTTACAAACCAATGACAGGACACGTTGCTGCGGCCATTTATTTACCAACCAATGACAGGACACGTTGCTGCGTAGGCGTGGCCGTTGGGGAAGAGATCCTCATCCACGTTCCCCATTACGGGTTACAATGTACGGACTTCCGGATAGTGATGACTTCGTGTATTCTAATAATTTCTCGATTTCTTATGCGCATTTATAGAAAAACACAAAGCCCCAATCCAGTCGTCGTTTACGAGAGTGAAGGAACGGCCTGTGCAGTTGTTTGAAAGTTTTTTTTATTTGTTTGTTTTTTCATGTACGGCAACACACGTACGGCCACGCGAGAGCGATGTAACAGCCTGTGTGGTTGTTTCTGGCATGTGGTTTGAAAGTTTTTTTTTTTGCACATACGGCCACGCACATACGGGCATGCGAGAGCGAAGGAACGGCCTGTGTGGTTGTTGTTTGTGGTACACGGTTTGAAAGTTTTTTTTTTGCACGTACGGCCACACGAGAGCGATGGAACAGCCTGTGTGGTTGTTGTTTCTGGCATGTGGTTTGAAAGTTTGTTGTTGTTTTTTTTTGCATGTACGGCCACGCACGTTCAGCCACGCACGTGTTATTGAACAATGCCACGATAGGTACAATTGAGTTAGTGGAAGCTTTTGAGGAAGCCCTACCATAAAAACCTATCTCTTCTGTCAAAATTAACCAAATCAAATCGGATTTTTTACAGCGTGTGCGCTGTATACAATTGCACCGAGTTTGAAATGTCCCCGGCGTCGTCTACCACGTCTCCGGTGGGTCCGGTGTCCCCTGTCCCCCCCCCGACGTGCCTCAAGACAGCCAATGACGGCCGTCCGGTAGATGCAGTGCGTAACCTCGACGGAAATGGCGACAATTGACGGAAATAACCGAGTATTTCAATGGAAATTTGTAAAACTAATGTGTTATATATATATATATATATATATATATATATATATATATATATATATATATATATATATATATATATATATATATATATATATATATGTGAAAACCATTTAATTTATTGCTTGACGGAAAAAAACGAAGAAACACTCCCCTCATGTACGAACGAACGAACGAAAGACGTCATTTCCGTCCACCATGGCATTTCGCGCCGAACGCAGAAAGCTAAGTTCTTCTTCTGCCATCATTCTCTTTAATATTAGCCATAAACAAGTGTTTGTCATGCATTAGTAGTTGAAATTTACTCACAACAAGAACAAAAAAATAATCTCCTCAGATTCAACAAGAACGAAAAAAACCCCGAAAACATCACGTGCAGGACAAGACCAATCAACCAACAAGACCAATCGAGCTGAAGGAAACGATACTGTAACTGCACTGCTCCTGATTGGTCAAAGGACACCACGTGTGTTGTGTGGGCGTTGTTATGCACGAGGATTCCAGGCTAAGTTCTTCTTATGCCATCATTCTCTTTAATATTAGCCATAAACAAGTGTTTCGTCATGCATTAGTAGTTGAAATTTACTTACAATCATTCTTTTGTGGCCTCCTGCCACGCTGTATCGAACGATTTCATTCCTTTTGTTATATATATAAAGGTGCTTATCACAATAATAACAAGATTTTTACATTTCAAATATTAAGTACGCTTTTTAATTGTTTTTCAACTGAAAAAGCATAAACTGCATATTTTAACATTAGTGTACTCATTTGATTCACCACACGTGCTGTATTGAAGGATTTCACTTGTTTATATGTTGTACTTCTGGACATTACGCACAGCTTCTAGGAAATGAAATTGCGAGAAAAAAGTCGAGAAAAATAAATAAATAAAAAGTTCAAGTGGGCGTGGCTCCGCCCACAAGGGGCGTGGGACGCCCCTCATACAAAAAGACCCAACTAGACCATGATATCTAGCTTGTGTCCAAGTTTCATCAAGATCACATCAAACGTCACGGATCTATGCTCTGGAGAGAGTCACAAACAGACAGACACACAGACACAACGAAAATAGTGGTCACTGCTGGCACCCGCGAACAAATTAGATAGGTACCTGGAAGTTATGGAGATAGAGGGGTATGGGGATGTTGGCAGGACCATTAGATAAGCTTGAGCATTGATGGGTGATTGTGTGCATGTGTACTGAGTGTTGTCTGTAGGGGTCTTGTCAAGGGGTGGTATGTTGTTAATGTTGTGTCTTTCTCACCCAAAAACCACCTTTGCCCACAAATTAAAAGCTACAAAAAAACAAACAAATTTTTTTTTTGCATTTCTTTTTCATACAAATTTCTCTGATATTGACATGACGCAGGCACGATGGGCCAAATAGCCTCCTCTTGCATCTAAACTCCTTGTGTGTGTTTAATTGCTGTGTTCCTGAATGCAAGTCGGACTCGAGGAAATTTCGGACGAGGAGAAATTTCCCTTTCTCTCAGGTACTTTTCCAAGTATTTTCTGCTTCTTTCAGAAGCTTGGTGAGATATTTCAGGTAGCAATCCATATCCCAAACACACAAGATATTTCATTTATTTCCCCCAAACTCTGCATTTCCCCAGGGGTTTCTGTGCATGTGCACCGAGTATTTTGGAGCGCATGACGTCATTTTGAAAGCCTCGTATTGGATTGCTAATCTTGGCACCAACTGAACAATGTGATGCTCCCACCTCCAGGAAAGTGTTAAGGTGAACATGTACATCAGATGGTGGAAATGAATGAACACTGTACAACAACATCAGAACACATTCACCGCATTAATGCAAACACAGCAATACACATTAATTGCAGAAACAGATTGTTAAGTAAACAGCAGTTATTATTAATCGAGGTATATCTGTTTTGAATTCCCAACCTGCACATAGCTCCTGGGATCTCAACATGAATTTAGGCATTTTTATTTTTCATTTTTACTTTGTATACATGGTCTAGGCTAGTGGAAGAGCGAGGACACAGAATAGACCAGTACGCAACATAACAAATGGAACAGCAGGAGAAAGGGGAAATGCCAATAGTAGGGTTGAGGGAGAAAGTAGACGGAGATGGACAAACAAGGGATAAAGGTAACAATGAGGGTTCGGAGAGAACACAAGGGGTGGACAGGATGTTGTATACCTAAGCAAAATTTTGGGAGGGGTGAGAGTGGTTTAGAAAAGATCATGGCTTTGGTTGGAGGATGACCTGAGATGGTGGTGAACAGCTGTGTTGAAAACCAGGAGGGAAGAATGAGATCAAAGAGAGTGGGAGGTGGTTACACAGATGGGAAAAGAGAGGAATAAGTCAGTGAAGGTGAGCAGTGTTTCTGGATTGAGGCAGTTTCACTAAGATGGGGTTGTCTCCTGCAGATACTTGTGGGGGGACACCCGGATTTTAGTTTAACAGCCCCTGGGACATTCGAGTAGTGGAGGCCCTACCCCCCCCCCCAACCACAAACTTTGAAATGTAGTGGGAAGACAAAAAAAATTAAAAAGAGCATTACTGTGTATAGATGTATAAACATTTCACCACAACACTTTTCTTTTTAAACTGAAGATAAATTAAAAGTAAAAACGTTTTCAACGAGAAGGGCACTCGGTAGAGCGCTTACCTCTGCCACACAATGCTTGATCCATGAGAGCATATCATGCTGTACATCGTTTTTTGCTCCATCTCTCAATGGTGAAGAATCACTTTGTTAAAATTGAATAATTATCGTATCCAGATCCGGATTCAGATCTTCACCAAAACCGAATCAATTCTTCCTTTCTACATACCCAACCTGCCCACCAAGTTTCGTTCCAATCTGTCCACAACTTTTTGAGATATCACACAATACATCGTTTCAGCCTGATCACTTAATGGTGAAGAATCACTTTTAAAATTCTGGGATATGGATCCGGATTCGGATCTTCACCATATTCTAATCATTTTGTCCTGTTGTATACCCAAGCTCTCCACCAAATTTCATCCGAATCCGTACACAACTTTTTTGAGATATTTTGTTCACAAACAAACGGACAGGGGTGAAAACATGACCTCCGTCCACCTTTGGTGGGTGGAGGTAATTATTAGTTTGAGCTTAATAAAGTGATACATCGAATTGATTTTGATGGAACGTAAACACAAATTTATCAAAAACTGGATGGGAAAGTCCAATTGCCTGCCTTACATATACATATATGTGAATAGCAGATGTGACCACCTATACCACTTCCCTGGCTCTACTACCTTTGAGTCAACAAGGGAATAAATAATACTAGATTGACTGATTGATTAATTTATAAATAGATGAATGAATGAATGTATCGTATGTTTTTTTGTGGGCCCCTTGAAGTTTGGTCCCTGGACGAATGTCCCGTTGGTCCTTCCCTAAATCTGGCACTGATGGGGGGAACGGAGAGGGCAGAGGGTGCAAACCCAGAAATGAAGTGGAAGAAGACTGAGATGGTCGGTGATGGTGAAGTGATAGGCCCATTGACTCAGCTTCATCATGAGAGATTCTAATGGTATTGAAAGCCTTGGTTTCCACAGCATCAAACTGAGCAAGATGTGAGGCAGTTAGGCCAGCCCAGAGGGGAGCTAGCAGTCCTCCATCAAGCTGTGGATGAAAGCCTTGTAGGTGGATAGGAGCTCAGATGTGCCAAGGAAGGACTTTTCATGACAGAGGATGCCCAGTCGGCATCTGGCTTTGGAAGCCAATTTTGAAATGTGGCTTGCCCAAGAGAGATCGTGGCTGAGAGTGACACCCAATAGTGTGAGAGTAACTGAACCTCCTCGAGAGGGTTGTTGAGAAAGTAGATGGAAGGGTTTGCGGTATGATCTTTTTGGTGAGAGAGAGAGTGAGTGTGTGGGATTTCACAGGATTGAAAGACATGTTCCAAGTGTTTGACCAGTTAAAGAAGTTTGCTGCCTGTCTGTCAGAGGGAGGAGGGATGTCATGACAGAGCATGTCGTCATTAGCAAAGAGATAAAGAGGATTTTCCAAGAGAGTCAGTGAGATCATTGATGAAGATTAGGAATAATATGGGGCCTCAATCACTGCCTTGGGGTACTCCAACCTTGATAGGAAGAGGAGATGAAAGGGTTCTGTTGAGAGCCACACGTTGGCTATGAGAATGGAGGAAGTCAGTAATCCAAGAGTGGAGTTGGCCTTGGATTCCATAGGCAGACAGTTTGGAGAGCAGGGCAGGATGCCAGACTAACAAAAGCTCGAGATATGTCCAGAGAGACGGCCTTGATCTCATGTCTGGTATTGAGGGCCTCCATACATTGTTGGGAGAGTATAAGCAGCATGTCCACGGTACTGTCTAGTGATCATTGTCTACCGATTCTCATTTTGGTTGCACATGCTGAGCATGTAACTCAGGCGTGCCCGCTGATAATTTACTCACAGATGGATAAGCAGTCGGTCCCTACATCCACAGGAAAAACTATAGCATGCTATCTCAAAAGGTTATGGATGGATTCAGATGAAACTTGGTGGACAGGTTGGGTGTGTGACAGGCACGGATTGGTTTGATTATGATGAAAATCCAGATCAGGAGCCAGATCTGGATCCAATAATTTTTAAAGTGATTCTAATTACCATTGAGTGATAGGGCGAAAAACGTTACATAGCATGATATGGAAAAAAGTTATGAATGAGTTTTGAGTTAACTATGTGGATGAGTTGATTAGGTGACATTAACAAGGAGATTCGATTTTAGTTCAGGTCCAGATCCAGATCCAGCCTATCAGTGGGATACAAAACCTATAAACTGTTCAGCTTGACAGAGGTATACGCTCTATTGAGTGCCAGTTCTAGTTTGTACTGTAACAGTACAACAACTGGTAAGGTAAAGCCAGTAAGGCTCAAGGCGACGGCAGGTTACACAAGCATCGTCATTGTTCTTGTTGAGCGTCATGCTCAACTGTTTCAGAAACTGCATGAGTTATCTGAATTTCCATTGTGCAGCAACAAAATAACTTTACACAGTTTATACATGGGATTTTGTTCCCATTGTTGGATGTACCAATGGACCAGTAACTTCTGGGGGATAAGCAAGAGTTTATGTGAGAACTCATTGTTGTGAAAGAGAATTGTCCATCCTTGTTTGGGAGGCATTCCCTGAGTAAGATAAAGCTTGATTGGGAAAGTATCTTCTCAGTTACAAAGGTTGCAAAGCTCAAGGTTCTTGTCCCTCAATCAAGTCAATTCCCATCAGAGTTTTAAAAGCTGTTAAATCAGAATAGGTCATTGTTCTCTAGTGAGGGTATGGGCATAAAAGAGTTTACTGTGTCTCTCATGCTAAAGCCTGATGCAAAACCACTGTTTCAGAAAGCAAGACCGCACACCATATTCTATTGTAGAAAATGAATAGTTAAGGAGGATAATTTGTACCCTGTAGACCATCGTGATTGGGCATCACTAGCAGTTCGTGTGCCCAAACCAAATGATAAGGTGAGAGTTTGTGGTGATTATAAAGCAGTTAACAAAGCTATTGGGAATCCATCCATCTATTGGGAGCATACTCTGTGCAGAGCATTGGAGCTGCCGAAGCAGTCTCCTGGGCTATTGGGCACAATCCTGGACAGGTCACACTCTGACACAGGATACTAGCAAGCTTGCACTCATTTTTGCCAACCTCAGAAGGATGACAGGCAGAATCAACCCCACCTGGTGTTAATTCAACAGCCAAGCAGGGTTTGAACTCAGGATCTGAGGATCCCAAGCCCACCACCCTAACCATGAAGCCAATACCAAAGTATCGAGGATGATTATTACAAACTCCCCTCCAAACATGATCTGTTTGCCAAAATCACACAGAATGCTGCACAGCCCAAGCTCTTCTCAAAGCTAGATTTAACCGGTGCATTTGACCAGTTATTTCTGGATGAAGATTCCACAAATTTGGCGGTGTTGAACACCCAAAAATGTTTATTGGCAACTAAACGTTTGTGTTTTGGTGTGAAACTGCACCATCTCAGTTTCAGGCTACCATCGACAAGATTTCGGCAGGTTTAGATCATGTACTTTGTTACATTGATAATATCGTAGTAGCTAACGAGTAGAAGAACATATTAGTGTTCTTGAGAAAGTGTTTGGTAAGCATAACAAACACAATATTCGACTAAATGGGGAAAAATGTAAACTTTTCAAAGTTGAACTTGAGTATTTAGGTCATTTGTTGCGTGAGAGATGGAATCTGCCCCTTGCAAAGCAAAGTGGAGGCTATCCAGAAGGCCCCCATACCTAAAAATGTTTCAGAACTAAAGTCATTTTTAGGCATGCTAAATGATTATGGAAAGTTTGTGCCAAACTTGTCTTCCAACCTTCACCTACTCTAAGACCTATTGAACCAGCACACAAAGTGGGCATGGTCTGGAAAGTGTGAGGAGGCATCTGTGTACACGAAAAACGTTCTCACAGGTGACAAAGTTTTGCTCCATTATGACCCGAAGAAATCACTGGTGTTAAGTTGAGATGCTAGTTTCCAGGGGTTGGGGGTGGTATTTCGTCACAAACTAGAAGATGGATCAGAAAGACCAACAGCATATGTCTCCAGAACCCTTAGCGCTGTGGAGAAAAATTATGCACAGATTGAAAAGGAGGGGTTGGCAATTGTGTGTGGCAAAAATAAATTCCATTTGTATTTGTACGGCCGGAATTTCAGTAATGGATCAACAGCCCTTGACACGTTTGACCAAAAGCAGGGCACCGCTTGCTGCAGCGAGACTTCAACGCTGGGCATTGTTGTCTGGGTATACTTACCATATAGAGTACCGTACCTCTGAGTGAAATGTCAACACAGATATGTTGAGTACATTACCTGTAGATGATCTAAATACTGTGGATCCCAAGGAATACTTTGTTTTCAAAACTGCAGGACATTCACTACCCATTACCGCAAAACGAAGAGAAGATTGTACGAGCAAAGACACGGTCTTGACCAAAGTGTATGAGTACATTATGTCGGGTTGGCCTAATCACAGAACCGACAAGGCCATTCAACCATATTGGTGTCACAGACACAAGTTATCTGTGGATAACGGGTGTCCATTATGGGGAAGACGTGAAGTTATACCATTCGCACTGCAAGAACACATTCTTGCAGAATTACATGAAAAACACCCAGGCATGTGTCGGATGAAGACCCCATCCAGGTCATTCGCTTGGTGGCCAGGCCTGGATATGGATATAGAGGACATCATGGTTAGGTCGTTAGGGTGGGGGGCTTGGGATCCGAGGATCCTGAGTTCAAATCCCACTCGGCTGTTGAATTAATACCAGGTGGGGTTGACTCAGCCTATCGTCCTTCCGAGGTCGGCAAAATGAGTGCCAGCTTGTTGGTATCCTGTGTCAGAGTGGTCACCTGTGCAGGATTGTGCCCAATAGCCAAGGAGACTGCTTAGGCAGCACCAACGCTCTGAACAGAGTATGGTCCCAATGGATGGATGGATGGATGGATGGATGGTTAGGTCATGTCCAAATTGTGTGGAGACTCAAAGGTCTCCCAAAACGTTCCGCTTTTATTGTGGCCGTGGGTGATGGAACCGTGGCAATGGATAAACAGTGTTTAATATCAGCAGATGTGATGTGATATTATATATATAATTTGTTATCGCCATCAGAACCGTTTGCCATGTGCTCCATTTGACATGTGTCCCGTTGTGAAAGTTTGTTCCGGAAGCTCGGTGACCACCACAGTCCTCGTGTCCCGTGGTGAAAGTTTGTTCATTTTCGAACACTTTGTGAATACCCAGACAGTGTAGTTGCCGTCAGTGCGATCCGTGCTTTCGTGAACAGTTTGTTACTCACGTGCGTTGATAATTTGGAAAAGCCATCAAACAAAAATAAACTAAGATCATTTAGAAGACCTATATCGAGGGGAGTATATTAAAATAAAACACGTCAACAAACATCCTGTCATCGCAATATTTCCATAAGTTTGTAGCATCACTGACGTCAGAGGACCTGGGGCGGGGCCAAAAGAGTGACAAAGTGACGTCACATCCTTTTGAGAATACTCACTACATTTGCCGTCGTCGTATTTGGACGCCATAGTTTATTTTCCCAGCTCCATATCTGTGTTTGTACCTGTGCTGTGGTCGTCGCTCCCCTTTCCCTTGGTGGTCTCGGAGAAATCGTTTGTGTAAATCGAAAGGGAATCATGGCGGCTCCCTGCGAGGAAGGAGGTGTGCGAGAATGCGAGCTGTATGTACAGAAGCATGGGATCCAGGCCGTGTTGAAAGAGAGCATCGTACAGCTTTGTGTGGCGCGGCCTGAGAGACCGATGAGATTCCTGAGGGAACACTTTGAACGTCTTGAGAGGGTGAGTGAAAAAAACCTTTTGATAAGGGAGTGGGTAGAGGTGGTAGAGGAGGACAAGCGGGATGGGTAGAGGAGGAGGACAAGTGGGGTGGGTAGAGGAGGTAGAGGAGCAGGAGGACAAGTGGGGTGGGTAGAGGAGGAGGACAAGTGGGTTGGGAAATGGAGGGAGAGGAGCAGGAGGACAAGTGGGGTGGGTAGAGGAGGAGGACAAGTGGGGTGGGTAGAGGAGGTAGAGGAGCAGGAGGACAAGTGGGGTGGGTAGAGGAGGAGGACAAGTGGGGTGGGTAGAGGAGGAGGACAAGTGGGGTGGGTAGAGGAGGTAGAGGAGCAGGAGGACAAGTGGGGTGGGTAGAGCAGGAGGACAAGCGGGGTGGGTAGAGGAGGAGGAGGACAAGCGGGGTGGGTAGGGCAGGAGGACTTGCAGGGTGGGTAGGGCAGGAGGACTAGCGGGGTGGGTAGGGCAGGAGGACTAGCGGGGTGGGTCGGGCAGGAGGACGAGCGGGGTGGGTCGGGCAGGAGGACGAGCGGGGTGGGTCGGGCAGGAGGACGAGCGGGGTGGGTCGGGCAGGAGGACGAGCGGGGTGGGTCGGGCAGGAGGACGAGCGGGGTGGGTCGGGCAGGAGGACGAGCGGGGTGGGTCGGGCAGGAGGACGAGCGGGGTGGGTCGGGCAGGAGGACGAGCGGGGTGGGTCGGGCAGGAGGACGAGCGGGGTGGGTCGGGCAGGAGGACGAGCGGGGTGGGTCGGGCAGGAGGACGAGCGGGGTGGGTCGGGCAGGAGGACGAGCGGGGTGGGTCGGGCAGGAGGACGAGCGGGGTGGGTCGGGCAGGAGGACGAGCGGGGTGGGTCGGGGAGGAGGACGGGCGGGGTGGGGCGGGGAGGAGGACGAGCGGGGAGGGCCGGGCAGGAGGACGAGCGGGGTGGGTCGGGCAGGAGGACGAGCGGGGTGGGTCGGGCAGGAGGACGAGCGGGGTGGGTCGGGCAGGAGGACGAGCGGGGTGGGTCGGGCAGGAGGACGAGCGGGGTGGGTCGGGCAGGAGGACGAGCGGGGTGGGTCGGGCAGGAGGACGAGCGGGGTGGGTCGGGCAGGAGGACGAGCGGGGTGGGTCGAGGAGGAACCCAGTCAGAGCCCCGACCTAAATCCAATCAAAATCTGTGGCATGACTTGAAAATTGTTGTCCATCAACGCTCCGCATGCAACTTGACTGAGCTTGAACAGTTTTGTTCAGAATGGGAAAATATTGCCCAATCAAGGTGTGCAAAGTTGGTAGAGACCTATCCAAACAGACTCATAGTTGGGCAACTTAGCATAACAATTGTGCATTTTGTGAGGAAAGCACCAAATTTGGCACACTAGTAGCCTATCATATTATGAACAGATTTGGATATTGGGTCATCTCAAAATTTTTGATGGCAGTGGAAAATGGCTGCCACAGCCTTCAGCGGCTGAAGTTGAGATGGCCAAATATCCAAATCTGTTCGTAATATGATAGGCTACTCGTGTGCCAAATTTGGTGCTTTCCTCACAAAATGCACAATTGTTATGCTATATTTAGCTAAGTTGCCCCACTATCACAGCTGTAATTGCTGTCAAAGCTGCTTCCACCAAGTATTATCTTAGGGGGGTGGACACTTATCCAACCAAGATATTCTAGTTTTGTATTTTCCATGAATTTTCTGAAATTTTTATTTCACTTGGAAGTTGTTGGTTACGATGTGAAAATAAATGTGGAAAAAGTCTGATTTAATGCAATTTAATTCCAGGCTACAGGGCAACAAAAGGTGAAAATTTTGAAAGGGCCGACATACACACATTGACTTCCTATAGGCACTGTATATCCGGGATCCTCATGTGCTGGGATCGGAATGGCAAAGGCCAATCCCTCCTTTGATGAAATTTGTTGATTTGGACAAATTGTACAATAATAACAGATTGGCTCAGTGATAAAGTGATTGCATTTTTACTTTTCAACAAGGTGGCAAAAGGTAAAGTTGATTGTCATTAGGTGTGGATGCTCATCTCTCGACACCAAACGTTTCTAAACTGTTTCATCACTATGGGTCACAAATGTTCAATATCCATTTTCACTTTTGAGAAAGAAGAGACCTTTGTGCCACGACTATGAATACATATCCAGGAAGTCCAACTATTAATCTCTTTTGTGGGGGTTTGACAGCAGGAGGAGGCCGCATTGGCAGTCTCTCGCCGAAGATCTAGCTCTCAGATTGAGGGACGTGAGGACGAAGCAAGTGCTCCGTTCCCTAACTCAGCCGGGGGCGAAAGACGACGACGTGGTGGAGTTAGTGCCGAGGTGTACACTGAAGAGGATGCAGCTTCTTATGTCCGCAAGGTAACCCATCTCTCACCGTGCTTGCTTGTGTTTTAAAACTTAGGAATGCACAAACGACAAGATTTAGATGTCACCTTTTTGTCATAACTGAATATTTATATTTATGATCTATGCGCAGTAGCTGGTAGTGGGACTGAACTGGGAAAACGGGGAGGAGGGTAAGTTTTGTGTCCATTGAGGGATTACACATACACACTGATGAATCCTCTTGCTTGTGAAACACCAGCATGACAGTTTATATTTGGGTCGGGATTCAAACTCCTGTGAGTGTGCATATCTCTTGGCTCTCCTGCCAGCCCCCATATTAATATTATTATTGTTGTTGCTATTAAATTGTCATTGGATGGAATTGAATAATTTGTGGTTTTAATAATTTTGACAAACAAACTTTGATGACATGGTGGTTTGAGTCATGATTGAAGGAAGACGTATCAACAATCTAAGGTATGCTGATGACACCACTCCTTTGGCAGAAAGTAAAGAGGACTTAATGAAACTGCTGCAGACAGTGAAGAAGGAGGAGGAGATTGGGACCATACTCTGTGCAGAGCGTTGGTGCTGCTTAAGCAGTCTCCTTGGCTATTGGGCACAATCCTGGACGGGTCGCCACTCCAACACAGTGTACCAGCATGCTGACACTCATTTTGACGATCTCGGAAGGATGACTGGCAGAGTTAACCCCATCTGGTATTAATTCAACAGCCAAGTGGAATTTGAACTCAGGATCCTAGGATCCCAAGCCCACCACCCTAACCATTAAGCCAGCATCAGGCATACAGTGAAAAAGCTGGCTTTTATTTAAACTTAAATCAGATTAAAGACTTGTCAACTGAGATGATGGGCGTGTACAGATTGGGATATGATCATGTGGAAAATTGTCTTCCTGCGTTGTAAGATTTAATTGACGTTTCGCATTGCAGAGAAGAGCAATGTCAGGATTGACAAAGATGTCACAATGCAAACCACGAGGAGACTCGTGAATACTCCAGTTGTAATATGTAGATGTCAGTTGTGGATCGTGAAAAAAGAAAGGAAGACTATTTGCAGTTTTGAAGTGTGGAGTTTGGAGATTAATGTTGAAAATTCCATGGACTGCAAGACGAACAAACAAATCTGTGCTTGAAGAAATTAGACCACCATGTGCATTAGAAGCACTGATGCTAAAACAAGCTGTCTTGGTTTGATTGGACACATAATGTGCCCAGAAAATGAAAGTCTGGAGAAGTTGACCATACTGGGTGTGGTTGAGCGAAGAAGAGGAAGACCTTTTATATGCTTTATGGATGGGGTAAAGGCTGCAACCAAACTGTCTGCCAGAGCTTTGTGAAGCAGTGCAAGATCAAGATGGTTGGAGTAATCTGATCATGAATGTCACCAGAAGATGGACATGACTTGACAGTACTGGACAACTGGTTATTATATATCCATATACAGGGTGTCCCAAAAGTCACCTTGGGATTTAGAAATTAAATAACATTTCTGTTTTTTAATAATTTGTTTTTCTTTTCTTTTCAGAATTTAGATTAACATTTGAAAATTACCCGTGGGAAAAATTCACAACTGAACAAAGAACCAAAATCGTGGAATTTTATTTTAAATTTCATCGATCAATTATTTTCACCCAAAGAGCATGGACACCGAATAATTTTGCGAAATTCAGAAATTTCTTGGCCATCACGTTCTCTTGATTTGACGCCTCCTGATTATTTTCTTTGTGATTTACCTGAAGGAGCGTGTACACATCAATAAGCCCCATGCAATTCAGCAGCTCAAGGACAACATCTGTGCAGAAATTTGAGGGTTGATGCCAGAGTTATTGTCCGCTGTTATGGAAAATGCTGTCGAAAGAGCCCGTCTCTGCGAAGCCGAAAATGGAGGACATCGAAGCTGCATCATTTTTCTTTAATAAAGCAAATTTTTCTCTATTTTGTAAATTTTCTTTTGGTATAAAAATAATCATAAATTATTTTAAAAACGGAAATGTTATTTAATTTCTAAATCCCGAGGTGACTTTTGGGACACCGTGTGTGTGTGTGTGTGTGTGTGTGTGTGTGTGCGCGTGTGTGTGTGTGTGTGTGTGTGTGTGTGTGTGTGTGTGTGTGTGTGTGTGTGTGTGCGCGTGTGTGTGTGCTTTTTTTATTTTTAACTTCTGGTAGGTGTGCGGACCAGCAACTCTTAGCTTGTGTACTGCCCACATGTAAATAAAGGTGAATCTATCCAAATTTTCCTCTGGCGAGTGGATGTAGTGGATATTGTGTTGAATAAAGGTCACAAGTGGACCGAAAGGGTTTTTGGGGCAATATCATGCATCACACTTGAAGCCCTGGCTGGGCGAAATCTCATATGAGGCCCCAATATGTTACAAACAATCCACATATAATCTGATCGACAGAAAAATCTGACGTGCAATGGGATACATCATTGATGCGTAAAGACTCCTTTAAGCACCTTTAGTAGCTAAAGATCATTGCGGCCAAACAAGTTGATACGGCTCGGGATCTGTTAATCTTTGGGGGACACGATAAGCATAGAATACCTCAAGGATGTCGGGTTTCCTCCAAATTTATTTCAGTCTCGTGTTTAAACAACAGTATCGACTGTTTAAAGAGGTAATCATATGTTGGACGGAATTGACTGAACAATTTGTGGTTATGATAATTTATACTTCCGGTAGGTGTGTCCCACAAAAAGCTATTTAAACACCATTACATGGGTTTTGTCCAAGGTTGAAAATGCCCTTCTGGATTTGAGGGAGGGGGGGGGTTAGGGGAGGGGGATGAAGTCGCTAAAACCTCAGTGTGACCATTAGTCCCCCTTGGGGCAAGTTTAGTTGACATTGGATAAGTAACAACCGAATATATCACCGTCAGACACAGACAGAGAGGAGATTGGGACCATACTCTGTGCAGAGCATTGGTGCTACTTAAGCAGTCTCCTTGGCTAGTGGGCACAATCCTGGATGGGTAGCCACTCCAACACAGGATACCAGCATGCCGGCACTCATTTTTCCGACCTCGGAAGGATGACAGGCCAAGTTCACCCCACCTGGTATTAATTTAACAGCTGAGTGGGATTTGAACTCGGGACCCTCAGATCCAAAGCCCACTACCCTAACCATTAAGCCAACACCAGGCATACACAGACAGACAGACAGAAAGACCCTGAATTGTGTATTTTCGTGTGACAGTCACCCCTTTTTGATGTTTTGATGATTAAAATCAGTGTCCTATCATGGCCATTGCTGCCACACAAACACAATGTTCTGTGTCAACATAAACAGTGAAGGTGTAAATTTGAAAATGCAGCTTGGAATGGTATTGCAAATTAAATATTGTGACTTTTCTGTGTGTCACTTACTGTCACTGTCCACTGCCCATTTATGGATCTCAGCAGCTTCAACGATTGTTTATTCATATAGACTAACAAATAATCCATTCTTGTGGGTAGGGTGAATTCACCCACTTGTATGGTTATGACTTTCAATACCTCTCCGCCAGGCAGTGCTCCAATACAAATTTACAGAGAAAATTGGGGTGACTTCCACCCCCACCTTCACACTTACCCTCTCCACCCCTCACCCCATTAGGTGCTATGAATTAATTCCCCCACCCCCCCCCCAAACAAACAATAGCACCCTAATCAGCAGAGTCTCCTGTCTGCTTGTAATAGTTGGTGGACATTAAAGATCCCATTGTCTTTCATGAAGGTTGGTGGGTTATCCCCAGCACCCTCAACAAATATTACGTTCCGACAAGCATTGACCTCGGTCGCATGTCGGGCCTGACCAGCCGTTTTGTGAAAGACTTGGGCCACAAACTTTCTGCATGCCACCCCCATCATGGGTACAAATAATTTAGCTGCTTGACGACAATGTTTCCCTCACGACCAACATTGCCAAATTGAAGACGCTTTCTTGCAGTGTCGCCATAAACACTAGATGGCAGCAACGCACCTTAACTGCCTATCCCAAAAAGGTCAACAAAGCCCATCATTGCTCTACACACTTGCTAATGCCGTAGTCGGATCTGTGGGATCATTAAGCTGTCCAATCGAGTTGGTGGTGATCTGTTTCTTGTGAGAGAATATTTAATTAATTGTGTGTTGTGTTCTGTTCACCTCTGCCACTGAAGGTGGATGGAGCTTGTTTTCACCTGTCTGTTTGTCTGTGAGCAGGATATCTTATGAAGTTATGTACTGATTTGGCCGGAATTTTGGTGGAGAGGTTGGGTGTGTGATGACTACAAATTGATTTCATTTTGGTGAAGATCCAGATGTGGATCCGGATACTAGAATTTTCTTTTTAAGTGATTCTTCACCATTGAGAGATATGGCCAAAATCGATAGCTTCATTCAAAGATGATATCTCAAAAAGTTGTTGGACTGATTATGACAAAACTTGGTGGATGAGTTGGTTACATGATGAGAACAAGCCGATCCGATTTTGGTTCAGGTCCCGATGCAGATTGGACCTATCAGTGGGATAAAAAACGTAAACTGTCCAGTCTGGTGGATGTATGTGTTCTTCCTAGTGCCATTATTGTTTTTATGGATGTTGCTTTAAAGTACCCTTATTCCGGAAGCTCTTTGAGCACTAAACTTGATTAAATTATTGAATAGATTTGTGATGTTTTCTATATTCTTTTTCTACCATTTTCAGAATGTGGTTCAAGGATCATTTTGGATACATTAGAAGGATGTAATTTGATGGTTAAACATTTTCTGAAAGTCCCCCCCCTTCCTTCTCCCCCCTCCTAACCTCATTTAATTTTGTTCTCTCGCAGACGCTATGATAAATTGTAACTTTTATCCATCGAGTTGGTTTCGATCTTGAACACAGTGGTTTATATTTTATCCGTCAAACGTAGAAGTTAAAATCATTTGCTTTCTCCCCTCCTCCTTCTCCCCCACACCCACCCCCCTCACTCTCATTGTGAGCAGGTCATTCCAAAGGACTACAAAACGATGGCCGCACTGTCCAAGGCCATTGCTCGGAATGTTCTTTTCTCGCATTTGGATGACAGCGAGCGTAGGTGCGTGCATTGCAAACGCTGAGACTGTTTGACTTGTGGCTTTTACATATGATCGAAAATGTTTCAGGTTGCTAACTAACATTTGAACAGTCTTTAAATGAAGCCACTTATCCAATCCAAATTAAGTGTGTTTACTCATAGTTTGTTTAATTAATTGGTATCCATTTGATTTTTTTTAAATTATTGCTTCTGTAAAGCACTGCCAAGGTATTTTCATCCCCTCCCCACCCCCCCCCCCCCAATTCATTTTATTTCAGAGGCCTGGAATAAGGCTAAAAATAATTGTCCATCAATATAATACAGAAAGATAGCCTAGAGGTATACACATCTATCTCTCAGCTGTCTAGCCTGGGTTTGAATCCCAACCCAGCTATAAACTGCCATCCACGGGTTTCGGAGGCAGGGTGATTCATCGATGTGTGTGCCGTCCCTCTGATTCATGGTAAACTGGGTGTCCCGTCTGTTGGCATTAGTTTGTGAATGTTAAAGCTCTTATAGTGTCCTTTGCAAAGGGTATGTGAGCTGTCGTTGGTGCCTTGACCAAATTCCAAATTCCTGCCCTGACAACTGCTGGGAAGGCTACAGGAACCCTCCCCCAATATAATCCTTATATATCCAGGTTTGCATCTTCACAAAAATCGAATCAATTCGTCCTTGTCACACACCCAACCTGTCCACCAAGTTTTCATCTGAATACGTCCACAACTTTTTGAGATATCCGGCACACAGGCAGACAAATAAACAGACAGACAGGGGTGAAAATTGTATCCCACTGATGGGTCGGACCTGAATCTGGAACTTAACCAAAATGTAATTTGCTTGTTCTTGTCATCGACCAAACTCGTCCACAACTTTTTGAAATATCCTGCGATTATATGGGAAATTCCATGAAGAGGTGCACATGACCTTAAAATTGGGAATTGTGTTTTTTGAAGTAGAAATTGGCTTTATATGATGGCATAAACATCAAGGTTTTTGCAAAAGCTTTCCTTGCCATGTGTTTGGACAAAATATGCCAAAAATCAAATTTTGTACCATTAACATGAATGACAGATTTAAATTTATCGTCTATTTAATGAGATTTATGTCTTGGTGCAACCTATATCTCAGCTATAATCAGCAATATTTGTGATTTTTTTTTTTTCTCATGGATTTAGACCACCGATTTAGTGAAATTTTGACCCCTTTGTTGCCCGTGTAACATTTCTAACCAAAACGCCAACTTGTTTTTGCCTGAAGAGAAAGCCTTTGTGCAGAGATGATTGCTTGAAGTTTCCTTCTCTGTACAATCCTTCATTCAAAAAAAGAAATTGGAATCATGAACATTGTAACATGTGGACTACAGAAGCTGTCAAAACTTTTAACATCACGAAACCATGTCACGTTACTAACCAATGTAACATTAATACAGATGCTGGTCAGTTGACAAAAGGACAAATCTTGAATGCATGGAGCAAAGTTAAGACAAAAGAGGGCAGTATGAGCCAATTATTTACCCACAATGCAACTGTAAGCACATTCTTCACATTACGCTGCATCCATGTATAACAAGTCAATGCTTTCATTGTTTTCACAACTTTCATCTGGTGACGAGTTGGGGAATTTGGATGAAAGTGAAGTAACGCATTATTATCTTGTGTCTTGATAATTTTGTTGCACTAAATAGAATTGAATTAAAGGTGTAATTTAGACCACATTGTACACAGGTATCCCCCGCTTAACCCACGTGGGTGGTTTGCTACAATTAATGGTTTCATTTAGGGCTATTATTTGCTTAAAGAACGAGCTGTCACCGTGTCTGGTGATTGCGTAACGTCACGATGATACATCTAAGTTTTTCCACTGATTAACTTTTCAATGTGAGGATTAACTTTTTGGAAGGTTTGCAAATAATTAACTTCTCAGAATGAAAGGGTTAAAATAACCATCTCCTGTACCACCACCTGTGGCTTTCTCGTATGGAAACTTGGACTTGAGATAGTTTTGCTAAGTATTACAACTAAATGAACTTTATTATTAGGTAAATAATTATCTTCTACATGAACGACAAAATAATTTCCAAGTTAGATGTGCCAGAAGTTGCCAACAATTGTGGACACCAGTGTACCACAGTGAAAAAAAATAAATAAATGAAGAAATGACTGGTAAAGGAATTTGGTGCTGAGATTTATTTCTGGTATCCCAGATTCAGATGTGGATCTGAAATAATCTTCTCAGAATGTATTTCTTTGGGGATTCTGGAAGCAGGAATGTCTGTGCAATCGAGGCTTGAGGATGACCCAGTTGAAGCTATTGTGCAGTTGCTCAGAGGACGAACAGAGCCATGTCACCAAGGAAGCCTCAAATACTCTACAAAGCAATCCATGATGTGAAGGAGGCCGAGTAATTTCATCTGAAGCCAGTTCCCAACGTATCTCCAATTTTTTCTCCTGGGTTATTGCTGGAAATACAGCCAGAGATGTAGTGGATGCTTCTTTTGAGGTGCCAGTGGATGTTCCTGAACGTGCAAAACGAAGGATCCCATCTGCAGCTCAAGACATTATCCAGTGCTCCAGAAGTGGATGTGTACACACCAAAGCGTGTAACCTTGGCCATCATTGTTCATCACAAGACAGGCAGCATGCAGCTCATGCCTATTCTCAATCAGTTTGGGCATTATATTTCCAAAACTAAGCTCTAGGAGGTGGAGACCATGCTTTCTAAACAACCCCTGCAGCAGGACAATGTCAATGCTCTTCCATTTTTCACAGTTCTCAACGTTCTGGTAACATTTGTGTGCGATAATAATGATATCGATGAGGAAACTTAAATGGGGACGGGCACTACACACTGCACAAATACTCCCAGCTAGCATCTCAGATATTTAAGAGCACCACCAGAGACATACCAGATGTCAGGATTGACTGGGTTGTTGATACATACCCAGAAGTGTCGATCAGGTGTTGAACGTGATCGGAGAAGGGCTGTGGGTGTTTTGGAATCAATTCACTCAGGTACACAGAAGATCAACAAACAGTTCAACATATTTCTGGGGAGCATGTTATTCAAGCAGATACTCTCACAGTTTCTACTGCAGGAATGGTGCTGACCAGAATATGCAGGGCAATTGTTCAATCGCACCTTATTTGGCACAGTAGATGATAAATGCTGCAAGTTGAATACCAGTGATGACCTGAGTACAGTCATCAAAACAGGTTGACTCGCTGAGATCGACCCATGAAGAAGCATATACGAGAATGCTGCTTCATGCTGTCCACACTTCTGAAGAGGGGGTGCAAGCTGTTCTTGTCAAATCTCCGGACAGTGATGTTGCAGTCATTGCAGTGTGAGTCATAACATCCAAGCACAATTGATCTTCCACACAGATACACAACAGTGTATATGATGCCTTCATCTCACTGCTATCAGAACGAAACTGGGTCCAGATGTAGGCAATGCCCTTCGTGGATATCATGCTTTCACTGGCTGCGACTCGAGTGTATTCGTTGGCAGGGGCAACATAGCTGGGGTTAAGCTCGTCAAGGAAGATTCAACGTTTAGAGGTCCCATGATGGCTATCGGGCATTCATTTAACATAACACCAGAACTATTTGTTGCAGGAGAAGCAGCAATCTGCACATTGTATGGGAAGAAAGAGTATGAATCATTTGATCTCCTTAGAAATTATATGTTTGGCACACAGACTACAGATCTATCTCAGGTTCCACTGTGTCAGAAGGTGGCTGAAAAGCATCTCTGGCACATCAACAACCAAGCCACAATTTGGAGAAGATGCTTGGATAGTTTGCCAGATGTACCGTTTCCCCATGGCCATGGCTGTGAAGTCTATAATGATAAGGTTACCATAAAATGAGTGGACGTTGCCCTTGCTCCAATGTCCATTTTAGAGTGCATCAGTTGCAAATGCCAGAAATGTAGTGGTGGAAGATGTTCTTGTCGCAATAACCTTAAGTGCACACAAGACCTGTGTGAAAACTCAAAGGATTCAGACGAGGATCTGACTGTTGACCTTGATTCGGATGATGATTCTGCTGAAGATTGAATGACTTTTGGACCATTCCTTCCAAGTGAAGTTTGAATAGTCTTTGATATCCATGTTACCGGGTTACAGCATTTCCATCTTGTTGTACATATCAACTCTTTTATCACTTTTTTTTTTAATGAGGAGGTGCGAAACAAACATCGTGTTTAAATTTGTTTGAGGAATTTAGTGGAAGGGGATGGGAGATGAGAACATTCCCAAATATTATTATATTCTGAAAAGCTTTTTTTGTGCATGAAACTAGAAATACATAGTCCAGCGACATTGTGTGCGAGTTATGTTTCTTTTTTGTATATATGGTATATCTGTCAACAATGATGCTCAGGGAAAAAATAACAAAATGTCTACAAAGTTGTGCCAATTTTCTTTTTTTTGTTTTGTACAATTTTATTTTTGAAAACTGGGTTTTTCAGACTAATAACTTTTACTTTCATTGGCGATTTACATTGTCACATCTGGAAAGTTTAATTTGTCTAATTTCAGAATAGAGTGCACTATGCGTACAAAATATTGAACATGTGTATTTCTGTTTTTTTTTTGGGGGGGGGGGATTTAATATACAATGTCAAGGCTCATATAGGAGCTAATGCACAGAACGTATAACAAGGGGAGAAGGAAATGCGAGGGATGGGAGAGGGAAGCACAAAACAGTGGGGAATAGACACATGGGGAGATCTGTGGAAGGGAGAGGGATGGGGTGCGGTACATGGGGTAAACAAAATGGCCACTACAGGGACTTTCAGGAAGGAAAGCAGGGAATATGAAGGAGATGGTTTTGGGGTAGAGAAAAATCATGGTTTTGGATGGGGAAGATAAGAGATGGTGGTGAACAGCTATTTTGAAGACCTCGAGGGAAGAGTGTGTGTGTGTGTTTGTTCCAAAGGTGGGGAAAATAAGAGTGAAGGTGAGCAGTGATTCGTGATTTTGGTAGTTTTACCAGAAGAGGGTTGTTGGCGGACCTTGAGCGCACTGCGGAAATATGGTGTGGACAAATCGCAGACACAGTGGGGGGGGGGGGTCGAGACCAGAGAGGAGACTGTAGAGGACAGAAAGACCAACGACCTGCCTATGGTGAGAGTGAGACCCAAAGACTCAGACTCATTTCGGGAGATACCAATGATCCTAAATGTCTTGGTTTCCACAGCGTGAAGCCAAGAAAAGTGAGCGGCGGGAGCACCAGTCCAGAAGGGAGAGCAGTACTCCATCAGGCTGCGGATGAAAACTTTGTTTCAGGAGCTCAGGTGTGCCACGGAAGGACTTTGCACGACGGAGGATGCCCCCATTGGCGACTGGCTTTGGAGGCCAGCTTGGAGATGGGGCTTTCCCAGGAAAGATCATGGCAGATAGTGGGGCATAAAAGTTTGAATGAAAGGACTTCTTCAAGAGGATTGTTGAGAAAGTAGAATTGGGAGGGGGGTTCCAGATGGTCCTTTCAGAGAGACATAGTGAGAGTTTGAGATTTGTCAGGATTGAAAGACATGTTCCACATGTTGGACCAGCTCGTGATTTTATCTAGATCTGCAGGGTGAAGAGGCTGCTGCTTGCTGATCTGAGGGACGACAGATGATGCGGCAGAGGGTGGAGTCATCAGCAAAGAGATAGAGGATTGTCCAGAGAGTCAGAGAGATCTTTGATGAAAACAGGGCCCAGAACACTGCCTTGAGGAACTCCATCCTGGACAGGAAGAGGGGATGAGAGAATTCCATTAAGGGCCACATGTTGATTGCTACAGGAGAGGAAATCTGTGATCCAAGAGTGGCGATTTGTTGGATAACATAGGAAAAGTTTGGTGAGCAGGGCGTGGTGCCAGACCATATCAAAAGCATGCGATATGTCTATGGAGATGGCCCGCATCTCATGTCTGGCATTGAGGACCTCCATCCATTGTTGGGAAAGCAGGAGCAGCAAGTCCAGGGTACAGTGACCTGGTTTGAATCTAAATTGATAATCGGAAATCAAGCCATTGGAGAAGAGGAAAGATTTAATGTCGGAAGCAATGATGGATTCCATAACCTTGCTGATGATTGGAAGAAGGCTGATTGGTCTGCGGTTGCAAGGGTCTGTTTTTGTACCTTTTTTTATTTGGAGCGGTAATGTTTGCTGATTTCTAAGCAGATGGCACATGACATTGAGCAAATGAGAGGGTGAATGGAACAGAGAGAGGGTGAGCAAGAGTTGCAGAGCAGGTTTTTAGGACACATGGGCTGATGCCGTCTGGTCCGGTTGCGGAATCAGTCGAGGTTTGACAGCAAGCTCTCCACCTTGTCAGGAGAGAGAAAAGAAAAAAAAAAAAGAAGACAGAGTCCAGGAACAGCTGGGTGTGCCTGGGTAAGGTGGGTACAGAAAGCGATGGGTTTGTGACACAAGATTTAGAAGTGGTCTTATTCGGTGCAGTCCTCAATCCCACCAAAACTCGACCCCCTCTCGTCCTCAGCGGGTGGAATTTGGTACGAGGGAGTCGTTAAAGCTCGGGCTTTCGTTCTTGGCAGGACGTGGTCGACAAATCCCGCCGGGCTGCAGGACCACGCCGCATCGCAAATGCAGGTCAAATGGCATGTTACTGGGTGCCTTATGTCCGTCCTTGTTTCCATTGAAGCTGCTGTTTTCGGCTAAGACGTCACTGCCTTCAAAACTCTTATATTCGGTATGGCCCTCGGTCCTTTCCATCCCAGGTGAAAAGCGCTGCCTCACTGTTTGTGTGTCTGTCATATATATATATATATATATATATATATATATATATATATATATATATATATATATACATATATATATAATATATAGTAGCCTGGTGTTGGCGCAGTGGTTAGGGCAGCGGCTTGGGATCCAAGAGGTCCTGAGTTCAAGCCCCATTGGGCCACTGAATTAATACACCAGGGGGTTGACTCAGCCTGTCATCCTTCTGAGGTCGGCGAAATGAGTACCAGTGTACTGGGCCGGTGTATACCCCGGTTAAATTAGGTGTACCATATCCCTGGGTCGAAAGAGGCGACCAGGGTTGCGTCAGGAAGGGCATCCGGCGTAAAACATGTGCCAAATCACAATGCGGATCATACGGATGATCCGCTGTGGCGACCCCTAACGGGAGCAGCCGAAAGAAGAAGAAGAAGAAGAAGATATATATAATATATAGTAACGGCTGTGGAAATTCGCATTACACCATGAAGGGCCCGTAGGTGAGATATCTCAAAGTACATGTGTAGTTAGCCCCAAAGCCGTTGTCTGGAGGGAATTTTTGCGATTCATTCTGGCTGCGACGCTTTGAGTTGGGCGTTTTTCTGTTCTATCTTTATTTTGACCCAACCACGTCTCAACCGCCATCACACAACAACCACAAACCACAACGCTGCTTCACAACAACTACACCTGCCTCTCAACAACCACGCCATCCTCGCCACTCCACCAGCAACCGTCAACATCTTCACGAACATAAAAGGGGAACAACAACAACTCCCACCCCGATTTCTCTGGTAAACAAGAATGACGGTTGGAACTCAATTCCCGCCCCAATTTCTCTGGTGGAATGTCCCCCCCCCCCGCGTGCCGCGAAGGGAGGGGCGGGGTGCCGGGGAAATATAAGGGCGCATGGAGGCGCCGCTACCAGGAGGTCAGGTCAGGGCGGTCGGTGAGAGTGTCGGTGTCAGTCGTCGGTTCATGGTCTTTTGCCCGTCTGGGTCTTGGAGAAGTGATCCGTAGAGCGACCCGCTCGGTGGAGAGTCCGGACATCGCGGAGGGGACGTGGACTGGAGGCGCCGCTCTGCCAGCTGTGTCACGCGGACCTGCGCGTTCGTACAAGGAGCGCCGGAGAGAGCTCGCCCACCATCGCACCGCGAGGGTGCAGGTAACCTGCAACGGTCTCGTGGGACTCGTTCGGTCTGCCAAGTCCCACGCCATAGAGGCCCACGGGCCCCGTCTGCCCCCTTGTCTATGAGGGTGGCTTCTTTCCTTTGCTTTCGAATAAATGTGTGTTGGCGCCGTCTGTAAAGTAGAACTGTATAAGTGTTGCCGTGTGTACGCGTATTCGGTTTAACTCTTGCTTTCGCTTTATATGTGCATTTTGATTTTTGTGGCTGAATATACGTGCTTTCCATGTGCCGCGGAATAAATGTGCATTGTGTTGAACTGTTTTCCCATTTTGCTTCGTCTCCTTCCTTTTAATTGACCCTCCATCCTACTTCACGTAAAGGGTTCGTAGTTGCCTTAATACGCCCGATAATTAATCGAGGCCGACGATAACACCGCTCGGTTATCACTGTAGCACGGAACGGACTGCTTAAGCGGTTCGTGTCCGGAGTCGGCCTGTGGCGTGGTGCGATCGCCCGGTCGACCATTCGCGCAGGCACTTAGGTAGATCGAATTTGGCGAGCAACCCTATCCTGCGCGCGTGGCAATTGGCACGATCGTGGTGAGGTTAAACCCCCACCCGTGACTAGCTCCCGGCATTGGTCCGAGAGGGTCACGACTGAATTGTCCGTCCGGTGGGCGACGTGCCACGATTCAAGTCACGTGGCCGTCCGCACGCCGGCGGGCGCGAATTCGCAACACTGGTGTCCGGGAGTGCGATTCGAATCAGTTGAGATTGTGGGATTCGAATTCGAATCAGAATCAGTTGAGATTCGAGTGTCCAGAGCCTGAAATGGGTGCGGCCCCGGTGTATGACACCTCCCCTCCCCCTCTCCGCCAAAACCCCCCGATTCTCGCCGAATCGGCTCAGCCGAGTGCACCCGACATGGCCCAGCTATTCGCCATGCTGGCAAAGATGAATACGGATGCGCAACAAATGAATGCGAATATAAACAGCAAAATAGATGGAATAAACAAACAAATGGAGACAAGCACGAACAAAATGAAAGTAAATGCGCAACAAGTGAAGGAAGAAATGAAAGAGATGCGGGGTGAGACGCAGAACATGGGCTGAAGCCTGCAGGCGGGCATGAAGGCAATAGCAGTGGAGCTCAAAATGGCGGCGCCACGTGTGGGAGCGAACGAGCTGGGAGGGAGTGCAACGGATGTCAGGCCCGCAATGGAGGCGGGTGAGGGCAAAATAATTCGGGGGACGTGTTGGGCGAGAAGCGTGACGGTGACACAGAGGGAAAAATCAAATGGGGTGACCGAGACACGAGGTGATGACAAAGGAAATAAAAATAGTGGAGATAAGGGAAGAGACGGAAATAATAGACACGGGAGGTAGAAACGGTAAAGGAGAGATTACACGATGAAGATGGGGTGAAAGAAACTAAAGATGAACACACACACACAGAGTTAGTGGAGGACGATGAGGGGGAGCTGGCGGACTGGTTCGAGACCCGGTGCGGGCAGCTGGATGGCCTCCTCCAGGAACGAGGGGAGGGAGTTTGCCCCCTTGAAGCTGATCACGACCAGGTGAGTTCGGTCGTGTCGAGCGAGTTCGAGGGGACGGGTGCTGTGGACAGGTGCACGTGGAGCTTGGGGGGTATAGAGGCCCCGGAACCCCTTGTGGTGGCACGAATCCCCAGCTTGTTGGTCCCGGCGTGTGTGGTGTCGAGGTGTGTGTACACGAGCGTGGCGAGATGCGTGCTGCAATGTGCGAAAGGCGTTGTGTGTGAGAAATGGTGTGCGAGGCTGCGAGTGGGCCGAAGTGCGTGCTTCCCAGCACGCCGTGTGCGAATGTCACCGCGTGTGCGAGTGGGTGGCCGAGTAAGAGAGACAGCGTGTGCAAGATCGCTGTGTGTAAGGGAGATGAATGTGGGCATGCGGGAGCACGCAGCCGCGTCTCCCGGTGTGAATGTCATGTCCTGGTGTGCGAGCGTCGTAACACGCAGGTGTGCGTGGGTGTAATGGAGACTGCGACAGAGAGACAAAAGCCGGGTAGCGGCCGTAGCTATTTTAGGAACCGTGCCGAGTTCACCCAGCAGCGAGCGCGAGGTCCGTGCTGTGCAACGCACAAGACCGCCACGTGCTCGCTTGCGGGAGTGAAGCCCGGTCTGGAAACGCCAACGGTGGACGTTGCCGATCCCGCGGACGGACAAAGTTTTGGCTCCATGTTGGTTCTCCACGCGGGCGTGTGTGTTAAGCTCCAACGGGCAGAGCACATGTGTTTGTGTGGGGAACCCCTCGAGACGTGGGGCTTGTGTTTTTTTTATGCGCCGGGTGACGTCATGGCTGTGTGTATGGTTGGAATCCGGCAGGAGGGTGAATCTCTGCCGGATGGTACCGTCCAAGAGGGACGAGGAACGCGAATAGCTGCCATGACGTCACGCCAAAGGTGATCGCCCGGTCGACCATTCCCGCAGGTACTTAGGTAGATCGAATTTGGCGAGCAACCCTATCCTGCGCGGGTGGACAATTGGCACGATCGTGGTGAGGTTAAACCCCCACCTGTGACTAGCTCCCGGCGTTGGTCCGAGAGGGTCACGACTGAATTGTCCGTCCGGTGGGCGACATGCCACGATTCGAGTCATGTGGCCGTCCGCACGCCGGCGGGCACGAATTCGCAACAATATATATATATATATATATATATATATATATATATATATATATATATATATATATATATATATATATATATATATATATATATATATATATATATATATACATATATACATATTATTTTTTTAGCTCTTCTGGCTAAACAGTTGCATAGGCTACACTTATTGGGCATGAGCTTTGCAGAGCTACAGCCAATACAGGAAGATAATTTAATTCTCAATTATATCGACCAGTTCATCCTGGAGAGGGATATATATCTCTATATGGTGAGTCAAAAGTCTCCCCCCCCAACCCCGCCCCATATTGCACTCCGTCTGTGGGAGTATATATTTTGCTTAATGTTGCACTTGCTGGAAACTCATCCACGATGCTGTGAAAACTTGCTGTGGTGTTTCTTAAATTAACATTTATACAATTTATTTCAGAAAATATCACTTTTGCAAATTTTTTTCATAAATGCAATTTAACGTCTTGAACCACAGATAAGTCGATTCTGAGTACAGGTTGAGGTGTGTGTGTGTGTGTGTGTGTGTGTGTGTGTGTGTGTGTGTGTGTGTGTGTGTGTGTGTGTGTGTGTGTGTGTGTGTGTGTGTGTGTGTGTGTGTGTGTGTGTGTGTGTGTCGAGGCCAAATTTATTAGATTTTGGTGAAGATCTGGATCTGGAAATGAGAATTTTTAAGCTATTCTCCACCTTTGAGAGATGGACCAAAATGATGTATAGCATGATATCACAAAGTTATGGAATGATTCAGACAGATCTTGGTGGACAGGTTGGGTGTTTGATGAGGACAAATTGATTTGATTTTAATTCCCCCCCCCCCTCCACTCCCTTTTCCCTTTCCCCAAATTATTCTTCACCATTGAGAAATTGGGCCAAAAACGATATATAGCATGGTCTTTTAAAAAGTTATGGACAGATTATGACAAAACTAGGTGGATGAGTTGGTTAGGTGACGAGAACAAGCCGATTGGATTTTCATTATGGTGCGGATCCAGATCTGGTCTGTCAGTAGGATACAAAACGTAGACTGTTCAGCCTGGCAGAGGTGTGTGCTCTACAGTACCATTCTAGTTTCCTCCTGTTTAGTGTTGTGGCTATGAAGTGGTGACTTGGCACGGTGGGGGGTGTAACGGGGGTGGGAAGAGATTGTGACAGGGGTGGGGGGGGGGGGTGATAAGTTTCTCCTTCCCCTGAAAACTTATGACACTGAGGTTGGCCACCATGTCTGACCCTGGTTATCTTGGCTCTTCTGTCAGCACAACCTTTTGCGCATCTGTTAGCCTGTTGCGCTACACCCATGACAGAGCATTGCTTTGCTTTAAGGGTCAATGGAGCCAGAATCTCAGCTGGAAAGAGCTCGCTAATGGGAAAGCAATCACTGCCCCGGTCTCCTTGTGTCTATACCATGTATATTTTTCACTGCAATTGTTTTCTGCTGGTGACGTGAGCTTGTATGTTATTGGTTTATGTGTGTGTTGTGCCATGCATATATGGGTCGGTGAGAATGCTGGACTATAAGCAATGTAGACGCTGACCTTGACCCATTGTCACGATGAATTCGTGGAAACTTATTTGGTATTTTGCCGAAAGGGAAAGCTTTTCATTTTTATTTTAATTATTTTGTGCACGTCTGCATGCGTGCTACCAGTCGTGGATCCAACCAAAAGGAAGTCCCAGACCGGATATCTTGCACCCGGGTGCCATTTCGTCTCTCGGCCTTCATTGCACTTCTTAATTCCTTGCAATTTACCTCCGTTGTTCCCAATTGAATTCTTCCCTCGGCATTCATATTTTCAATGCGGATTTGAAGGCGGTGGCGGTTCTGGGGTTGAAGATTGAGCTCGGTTGTTAGTTGGGGAGAAGAGCTGATTCCAGATTAATGTTTTTTGATTGTTGGTTGTATGGGGCGCCAACATTGTTACCCTCGTAGTTTTTAGAACAAAAGGCTAATTGTGCAACGGGAAAGGGCTGCGAAAGAAAGAGTGGTGTTCTCGACGCCGTTGTGGGAGGAGCAGGCACCTCATAAACAGCGTAGCTTAGAGGGAGAGAAATTTTTATTTTTGGCATCAGGTCGGTGGGGGAGCATGGTGCTTTAACCTGGTTTATTGGCATCGAGTCAAGGGCGTGTTCGTAGTGCGCCTGGCGTTGCGAGAGCGCCTGCTTCAATATTTGGAAGAGTTGATGAGATAAACTGATTGTGATGAAGTTTTCGCTATTTTTTTTTTATTATTATTATTTTTGTGCAGCCATTGGAATAACAAAGCATTCTCGCTCTAACTCTTGATGCATTTGCAATGACATTTCCCTCCACATGCACGATAAATGTATAAATAAATCTGACGTCAAAAGGTGGATCCCATTCCCCCCCTTTTTTATTATAATTTTTTTCTCCCTTCCCCTGGATTTAATTTGCCACTTTATTTAATTATTGTTTATTCTGGTGCAGAGAAAGCCTCACTTTGGCTGATCTAAAGTGCACAAAATAGTATTGAAATGAATAAATATCTCAAGTTAAAATGTGTCTGATATCCAGGATATGTTTTCCTTCTATGTTTCTTTTTTGCTAGTGTGTTTAATAACTGCTGTTTGGGAATTACAATGGGGTTCCATGGTATTTCGACCAAGTTGTTATACTCTAATGCTCTTTTTTTATTGAGAAGTAATATCTCAAAGCGCTTTACCGAGAATTAAGAGAAAGCAACTGAGGGTTGTTATTGTAGGGGAGATTTTACAACGGTAATTGATGAGGTTATCCAAATCTTAAAAGATGGCGAGTGCCACAGTTAAATAAGTCACCAAAAGTTGTCATCCTTGCGTGAGGAACATTCTGAGGATTCGCATTGTTTGGTCATGGGTGTTAGATTTGCTTTGCTCAAAAGTGTAGGCAGCAACCAATGTGAGTGTTGGCTTTGGGTCTGCAGGATAGCTGAACTGTCGAGCCGAGGTTTAAATCTTGACTCGGTGTTTTGCAGGCAGGGAGATTCGTGTGTGTGTGTGTTTGCAGTCTCTCGGAATGACGTTAAGCCGGAGGATCCGTGTGCTGGCACTGGTCGTCAGTGGATGTTAAAGATCCCACAGTGTCCTTCACAAAGATTAGGCGAGTTATCGTCGGCACCATGAACAAAATTACAAATTTCTACCTAAACTGTGGGTAGTAAATGCTCTGTTGCTGTTGGAATCTCTTGATGGCAGATTACACAAATTGATATTGCTAGCGTTCCCAGGTTATTCTCATGTCACATGTGAACGGCCATCTTCGTCCATAAATGGCAAACGTAGCTTGTCAGCAAAATTTGAAAAGCTATTTTGTTTGCATCAGGAGCCAGTTAAATGTTTTGAGAATATTAGTTGTATGATTAAATTTACAAGCCTTACACATTCATCAATTTGTTTTTTAAAGCAGATTTGTACAAGTTCACTTAGCTGTGAAGGCCCTGGAAAATGACTGACTGACTAGCTTAAGCACTTGCTCAAGGTAACAGTCCATGAGCCACACAAGTGTTGACATCCTGGTGTTGGCTTAGTGGTTAGGGCGGTGGCTTGGGATCCTAGGGTCCTGAGTTCAAGCTGTTTTCCACTGAATTAACACCAGGAGGTTGACTCAGCCTGTCATCCTTCCGAGGTCGGCGAAATGAGCACCAGTATATTGGTAATAGGGGCACTGCATCAGCGGCATCGCTGTGTCCCTAACCAATGATGCAACCAGCATCCAAAAAAGGCAGCACACGATGGGAACAAGAATTGACTACCAGAAAGGGGACGAAAAGCTGCTCTATTTTCTTGTTAGCTTGATGTCTGTAGTAAATAAAAAAGTGATGGACATCTCCAAAGAGGAGCTAAATACCTTTTTTAGTGGCCATCTTGGAAAATGGCTGCCTTATTTGATCATATTTCTGAAAATTGACAATAATTCTACAATGGCTGATCTGAGTCATATACAACCCTTAAGATATGTTCAGTATAAAATTTGGCACATGCCAGTATAACTTTTGGAAATATTGGTCTATTGGATAACTTTACACACCTCCATCTAACTAGCAGGCGGCCATATGGCGACAGAGTTTAGTCAATTCGCCAAATATTCCTCACCCCAGTCAAGAGCACGGATGGAAAACAAGTGAAGATGGCAGCCTTGTTATCCAGTGGATGGCAGGATTCCCCGCTCCTGAAGTTGTTCTCCGTTTGGTGTCGTGCAAGTGTGCTTGCTCTTGTCAGTCAAATGACTGCTCATGCATTAACGGCCTGAAATGTACAGCAGTTTGCGAGTTGCACACTTGCTCCAACATGGCCAGTGATGAGTCTGAGCATAACCAGCAGGACTCATCAGACAACAATGATGAATGAAAGGGCACCTACATGAGTATGCGAGTAATTATCTGAAACATGAAGAATAGCATTAAAGCTCGTACTTGCCTTGTATCTGCATGTTAAATTAGAAGGGCACCCGGTAGAGTGCATACCTCCGCCACGTAATGCCTGATCCACGAGAACAGCTCGGATCCAATACATTTTTGAAATATTATGCTATACATCGTTTTCGAGCCCTATCTCTCGATGGTGAAGAATCGCTTCAAAAATTAAATTATTCTCGTATCCAGAAATGGATTTGGACCTTCACTAAAATCGAAACAATTTGTCCATCAAGTTTCATCTGAATCTGTCCACAACTTTTTGAGATATTGTGCTGTATATTTGTTTAGCCCTATCTGTCAATGGTGAAGAATGACTTAAAAAATTATTGGATCCGGATCCTGATCTTCAGCAAAATTGAATAGATTCCTCCTTGTCACACACCCAACCTGCCCACCAAGTTTAATCTGGATCCGTCCACAACTTTTTGGAGATATCCTGTACACAGAAGGACAGACAAATGAGCAAAAATGTCGTGCAGAGCATGAAACTTGCAAAATCCACCTCCCTCTCCAAAGGTTGCCATGGATACATCAAATTGTCCATTTCGTTAAGATTAAAATTGACAATCTTAATCAAAGCTCGGGTCAATCGGATGAAAATTGATTATTTTTTCAGATTGAAATTGATGATTTTAGAAGTTTAACCTTGAGTTGACCTTTTTGACCTCAAATAGTCAGTTTCCCAATTCAGTGATGCAAGATGCAAATCTTGTTCAAATTTCAAGTCAATTGAGATGAAAAATGACTTTTAATAAAAATTTGACCTCAAGATGACCTTTGACTTCAAAATCAATAGGCTTCTCAGTTGAGATTTCCTGTACAACTTTTGTGTCATAGTTTACCATTTGTTGTTGATGAAAGTTTGGTGTAGCTTTTAGTCTTGCTGCTGCAGTCATGGTTTATTTTGAATGGTGTATCGAAGATTAGTGGTGATGTGTTGTGTAGAATTTTTAAGACCTGCAGTTTATTTATTTATTTATTTTTTGCTGCTATCCATGGGTGTGACACGACGCACAATCGCCCACACCTTAGCTAATGTCCTGCAGAAGTCCTCGTCTGTGTGGCTCGGGCCTGATAGAGAGTGTGATTGGGTGGCAATAAAAGGCATGATTGGAACAAATATGTTTGTTGTTCTTGTGTTGTAAGAGCTGGGTGTGCCAGTGAGGCCTGGGCGTGTGTTTTTTTTATATATTTTATTTTGTGAGCAAAAGGCCGTGGCTTGATCGTAAGGCTTGTTCAAGTGTGTTGCGGTTAAATGGTGGAGTCAAACGTTGTTCTAAAAATAAATAACCAAGATTTAAGACCTGAGTCGTAATGATTATAACGTTTAGATAATTGTGATTTAGGTGTGGACCTTTAGGTCTGAACTGGTGTCCTTGCCCTCACATGTTCCTTACTTCAAGGGATTAGGTAGTGCTTCGGTCCATGATGGTGTAATATACACAACACCATGCAGGAATGAGACTGAACAGTTTAAGGATTTTTTTTTTGGAGGGTGGTGAAGGGAAAAACCTCCTTTATTTGACCACAAAGAGCTCCTTTCTCCCAAACTTGAATTGTGATTAAGGATTCCCTCCTGTAAGAGTTGCCGTGTTTGGCGAGAGAAGTTAGCAAAGCGATCCAGTGGTCATGAGGCTGGTAATGACTTTTCGGCGGCTCTATGCCTGGCATCGAGCCTGCCTGTGGACTTCTGAGACATCAGAAGAATTCTCAGAGGCCGTTATGTTGGCCAGACGTCCGGGAGGCGTGAAGGCAACCCAAACAGGCTCTTCCCATTGTCTCACTCTGTTTTTTCCTGCATTGATATTTGAGGGTGCAGTGCAGTTCCGGCACCAACCTTTGGAGCCACTATAATGAAACTGGTGTTTCTTTGTTGTTGTTGTTGTTGTTGTTGTTAATTATAGCTGTATTTGTTTATGCCTTCCTTTGACTTGTCTGTGCGATTGCTTACTTTGTCTACACTTACACCATTCATCAGACATTTGATCATCACTCTCACAGTGGAAGTGATTTATTTATTTTTGTATTTTTTTAATCTTTATTGGTGAATATGATTTAATCGGTAGCATTTTATTCCATTTCAAACTACTCTGAAGGTATTAAAAGTCGACGACAATGTGGAATAGAAACTATGTAACCAGACCAGGCTTTGTCGGCAGGTTACCTTATCCCTTTTGGTCATTAACCAGCCACCTTGGCCTTTATTGCCAATCTAGTAATGGCATTGCTCTTCTCAGAATAGCTTGGTTTCCTCGCACTCCAAACTGTTAATACTACTCGGTTTGAACCAGACTTGCTTTGTGATGCCGGTCCAAATGTCTTGCCATTACCCAGATTTTGAAAAAAATTGGTGATTGCTCTTTGAAGATCCCAAGGAAGACTTGTACTAGCATGGAGGATCTAGTACTGAATATATGGCTCTGGCAATCATGTGGAGATATGATGTATGATGAATTGACTAAAACGTGACACATTCAAATAAAGGAGGTGGTGTGGTTGGTAGCATTCGGGTGGCTTAGTCTGCCACGTTCCCACCTAAACCCTTGACTCGTGATGTCGGGAAATTCATATATAATTAGAACGGTACTCAGTAGAGCGTATACCTCTACCAGGCTGAACAGTTTTTAAGTTTTGGATCCCACTAATAGGCTGGATCTGCATCCGGACCCTAATCAAAATCTAATCGGCTTGCTCTTGTCACCTACCCATCTCATCCACCTCGTTTTGTCATCCATTCATAACTTTTTGAGGTATCGTTCTAAATATCGTTTTTGGTCCGATCTCTCAATGAAGAATCACTTAAAAAATTATCTTATTCGGATCTTCACCAAAAATCAAATCGATTCATCCTTGTCACGCACCCAACCTGTCCACCAAGTTTTGATGAACCTGTCCACAACTTTTTGAGATATCCTGCTGATAGACAGACAGGTAAACATGGGTGAAACCATAACGTCCATCCACCTTAGGTGGCGGAGGTATCTACATTTTATTTATGTACAAGGTCCTCCATGAGCCTGGGATGAAATATAAAGTCAAAATAAATACTTTGTTCATCCTGTGTTCAGAATACCAGAGCTTGAGCTTGACAGGTGTGATAGAAGAATGTATGTTTTCTTCGTTGTTCAGTTATTGTTAGATGAGCCAAATTCGTTTTCAATGTTTTTATTTGTATTTGTTTAATTTGAATAGTTTGTCAGACATGTATCTTGTCTAAGGAGGTGATACCAAGATTGTTAGCTAAGCCTGTCTGATACAGGGTACTCGTAATAATGAGATTGCCACTTGATGAATGTCTATGGCATGCTGTTATCAAGCTTGGTGGTTGTCACTTTGGGGGGGGGGGCTGGTGTTTGCATTGGTGGTGGTGTCAAATGCCTTTTGCCCTTGTAATTTCAGTGACATCTTTGATGCGATGTTCCCTGTGACTCATATTGCTGCTGAGACAGTCATACAGCAAGGTGAGTGTATTTTGAATGATATTTTTGCCTTTTTCCTCCTTCCATGAAACCTACACCTTGCCATGCTATCCATTTAAACTTGGCATGCATAAGGCCAGAGGTGGAGAACCTTTTCTCGGCCGAGGGCCCGCAAAGCTATTGTTAAACTCTTTGTGCAGGCCAGATACACGCTTCGTGATTTGTTAATTTAAACATCACGAATGCAGATAAGTAATGTAACCAATCATTTTGATGGAACAGCGTGGCATTGCGTCAACTTTCCGCTGCTTAATGATCACAATTACTCATATATCAACCACAGCCAATTATATATATATATATATATATATATATATATATATATATATATATATATATATATATATATATATATATATATATATATATATATATATATATATATATATATATATATTTTTAAATCGCTCATTTCATCGCTTTTTATCTCAAACTTCAGACTTTAAAAAATACAAAAATAGACAATGGTCATATAAAATAATTCCTATTCAACTCATTGTTATGTTGAATTCTAAGGTTGTACATTGTGCACTGATTTGACAGTATGCAGTAACACAGAGCACTTGTGTGGTTGTGAAGCTTGTTCTTCCTGCTCACTTTCTGATAAGATTGGTGTTGCCTGAAGTGGCGTTTATGGTAATAGATAAATTATATCGATTAATGAAGTTGTCACATTTCTTGGGGAAATTTTATTTTGTGACTTTTAATATTTCTCCATAATTATTATCATTATTATTATTATTATTATTCTTTACCTCCTCATGCCATTACACTCACAGGGCTGTGGAGGTAGTTTCATCAGCTCGACTGCTGGGGGTTATCATCGGCTAGCTGAGTTGAGATTCAAACACAGGCTAGACAGTTCAGAGGCGAATGTGTGCATACCTCCACGTTATCCTTCTCGCGTTATTGTCAGGTCAGATTAGATCTGTGACTTGCTTACAGGTAACATGTAAACCTGTACTAACCTGTTTCATGGTCGGGTTGTCGGCGACTAAATTGTCTCCCCCACAAGGTTTCCTGGTTCGGAGGGTATATGATATGGACACCCAGCAGGATTAAAAACAAAACCTGTCAAAGGGTGGAGGAGAAACTTCTGAGCCAACACCCATCCATATCTAGTGGCCAACTGTCTGCGGACATCCACCTGCAGTTGTTGGGTTAGTTTTTTTTTTTTTTTAATAGGTTGGTTGCAGGATTTGCACTCTGGCCACCATAAAATCCTTCACTCCGCAAAACACAAAAATTCAAAGAAATCTGAAAACCCACTCCATGGGAGCCTGTGCAGCTGCCCTCCGCCGGGCAGCTCACCAGATGACAGGATTGGGGCAAAGCCTTTGGGACCCCCACTCTTTGATTGGAGGAAAACCATGGGGTAACCTTCCCGGGTTAGATTGCGGTAGTGTGTGTTGGGGTGGTGCAGAGGTGTCGTCCACTACATGGACTATCCTTGGGTTAACCTGAGGCGGTCCTTTCGGGTGGGAATGTCTTATCCTGCCTGGAATGGAATGCCTGGAATGTCTTATCCCGAAGAAAGGTTGATCACATGTCCTCTTATCATCTGAGCTCAAGCGTTTGAACATCTTTGTCGCAATACTCTGAGGCTCTGAGACTGGATAGTGGCGATATCATGGCAGGTGCTAACATCTACTATTGGTCTGGTCGCTCTGATGGTTACCATGCCCAAGGAGTTGCTGTTGCTATGTCCAATAAGCCGACTCCAATGATAATTGAGGTAACAGCTCAGTTAGCTCATAATAACGAGCGTATTATGAGATTAAGGATTCGTCACTCCTTGGGTGTCGTTTCCCTGGTCTCTGTATGTGCTCCGAATGAGGCGAGTGATCTCACCATGAAGGATGCATTCCATGTCACGCTCGAGTCTGTGGTTGATCAGTGCCCCAAGTGAGATACTCTTCTAGTCTTGGGGGATTTCAGTGCATCGACTGGAACTGATAGGGATGGTTATGAGACATGTGTTGGTACCCATGGGTCTGGAACTGTGAACCAGAATAGCACCAAGTTCCTTGACTTTGCGAGAAGTCATGGTAGTGGGGCAACTTAGCATAACAATTGTGCATTTTGGGAGGAAAGCACCAAATTTGGCACACTAGTAGCCTATCATATTATGAACAGATCTGGATATTGGGCCATCTCAAAATTTTTGATGGCAGTGGAAAATGGCTGCCACAGCCATCAGCGGCTGAATTTGAGATGGCCCAATATCCAAATCTGTTCATAATATGATAGGCTACTAGTGTGCCAAATTTGGTGCTTTCCTCACAAAATGCACAATTGTTATGCTATATTTAGCTAAGTTTCCCCTCTATGGACTTTGGGTGGCTGGTTCATGGTTTTAGTGCCAGAGGCTCATCGCTGGACCTGGTATTCCAATGCTGGTGGTGTGGCAAAGGAGATTGGCCATGTGTTCGTTGATAGTCACTGGAGGATGATCCAGAACTGCAGTGTCCACCGAAGTGCTCAGTTTCTCAATACCGACCACAGGTTTGTTGTAGCAATTCTGCAGTTGCTGCTGAAATCCGGAAGAATGGTACCATCCCAGCCTTGGCTGGATGTTGGCAAGCTCAAGGATGAGAGGGTAGCTGAGGAGTTTGCGAACAGGCTGAGTGGGGATTTGGGAGGTCTGGGTGCTTTGGGGAATCATAAAGAGTTGTGAAGTACCTTCAAGACTATCATCCTTGATGTTGCCAGTGGATGTCTTGGAACTCATTGGAGGGAGAAGAAGAATTTTGGCTCTCAAGGGACACTGGATACCATTGACCAGTGTCGAAGATCCAGGCTTATTGGCAGAGCTGAGCTGTTCATGGAGTTGAGGTGTAAAACTGTGCACTGTGGGTATTCTGTAAAGCATTCAATTCAATGAATCGGGATGCCCTCTGGTGGATTCTTTGTCTTTGTGGGATGCCAACAAAACTGATAAATCTGATGTCTGAACTATATTCTGGTACTGAGAGTGCTGCAGATGTGGTGATACGATCTGCGAATTATTTCCAGTTGTTACGGGACTTCCTCAGGGGTGTGCTGGCCCCCACACTTCTCAGCACTTTTATGAACTGGATTCTGGGGAGGATGGTGGAGAGATTAAGCTGCAGTGTATCATTTGGGAATGTCAAGATCTCTGGCCTTGATTTCACAGATGATGCAGTCATCTCTGTGGAAACTCCGGATATCCTTTTGGCGGCCCTCAAGGTGCTGATTGAGGAGTCAGAGCCACTGGAATTATGGGTTTCCTGGGTCAAAACTAAGATTCAGGCTCTCAATGACATCTTGGATGCTGCTGCTGTCTTGTATGTTCCTCTTTGTGGTGAGGATGTTGAGGTCATTCAGAGATTCACTTTCCTTGGCAGTGATATTCATATCTCTGCTGAGTGTGAGCCAGAGGTCAATAGACATCTGGGTTGGGCCTGGGGAGTCAAGGGTTCACTGGATCATGAAGTGTGGTGATGTCGGTCCCTGTGCAGGAGGATGAAAGTCCATCTTCAGGTCCTTTGTGCTTCCAGTCTTGCTCTACGGATGTGAGACTTGGATTCTGACCAGGGATCTGATAAGGAGACTTAATTCCTTTGGGATCAGGTCTCTTCGGAGAATCCTTGGCTATCGCTGGTCGGACTTTGTGTTCCAATAAGCAGTTGCTGAGAGAGACTCAACTGAGATTTGTTACCTGCATAGTCAGTGAGCGTCAGCTGCGGCTGTATAGCCATGTGGCTCATTTTCGTGATGCTAATCCTGCTCACCAGATTCTCTCAGCAAGGGAGCCTCATGAGTGGAGGAGGAGGCCAACGGGCCGACCACGTGCCTCGTGGTTGCAGCAGTTTGATCGGCATCTCAAGGAGGAGAAGGGGATGGGCCAGGCATCTGCCTGGGGGATGACCAGATGGACGCCCCTGGAGTACCGGCGGAAAGTGGACACAGCGACACGCTACTCTGTCGCATGCTCCCATACCTGACCTGACCTGACCTGTGTTGCGTCCTTGTTTGATGCTCAGTATTTTAAAAGGATAGAGTGCGGACAAGCGATCATAGTGCAGGCTTTGATTGGCCTAAGTTCCTTGTAAGGGAATTCGTATTGTACTGCAGAATGGAGAGATGTGGTAATCGTTGCATTACCAAAGTAAGGGGGTTCACCAGTATGTGAGAACTGGTGGGGGATCAGTTTGTTGGATGTAACTGGGAAAGTCTTTGCATGTGCCCTACACATGTTTGCAGAAGATCATTGAGGCTATTCTCCAACTCTCATTGCAGTTCAGGGAGGATAGAGGATATGTTGCATGCTTTTCTGTGCCTGAAAAGTGGTGGCATAGATCTGCAAACACAAAATGGGGATGTTCCTGCTCTTTGTAGATTTATGCAAGGCTTATGATTCTGTCCCCTGATAGGCTCTGCAGATGCTGCCAAGAAGGTATGGCATTACATTGTGATGGAAAAAGCCTGGTGTTGGCTTGGCGATTAAGGTGGTTGTCTTGAGTTTGAGCCCCTGTCGGCCGTTGAATTGACACCAGGTGGGTTTGTCTCAGCCTGTCATCCTTTCAAAGTTGGTGAAATGAGTACCAGTATACTGGTAATAGAGGGCACTGCATCATTGGCACAGCCGCCCCCCCCAGAAAATGATGCAGCCACAGGCTGCACACGATAGCTAACTCGCTATGATGGATGCCTTTATTGGGTCCCTTCACAAAGAAGAGCAGATGTGACGGTGAATGGCCGGGCAGCAAAACAGATTCAAGTCGAAAACGGATTTGGGCAGGAATCTACAATTGTCACAACCTGCTGATTGAGCAGTGGTGAGAGCACCGTCAGTCACTTGTGGTTGAAGTACTCAATAAGTGCAGTGGAAAGCTGGTAGGGGCTTGAACAAGATAACCAGGCCAGACGACTGTGGCAAAGATGCCTTTCACTGTTCCATGCATAATTACTACCTCATAACCCCACATGTAACTGTTGATGGAGGTGCTTTGAAGATTGACATCTCTGAGGAGATTGAAATCAAAATGAGGAGCAATTATTTACTGCACCGTAGTTCCAAGAAGGAAGCCAGACACAATGCATACAAACACCACATATATATATATATATATATATATATATATATATATATATATATATATATATATATATATATATATATATATATATATATATATATATATATATATATATATATATATATACATAAATATATACACACACACACACACACATGTACATACTTTTACGGCCGTGGGTACCGAGTGTATTATGAGGCGGTTAATCCTCTTTTCTTCTCAGAAGAACTGTATCTAGGGTCACCGCTCACAATTAATTTTGTGGTGCGGTGGGTTGCTTCACCACAAACGCCAATCAGTTAACCACGAGTTCCAGTGTCCACCGTCTAATTTGCCGTTTAACGAGAGGTCACGTGGCCTCCTGACCGGGGAACGTGCCCTTGGCGATGCACCAATCTTATCTTGATTAGATGTTGTGTAATGTGGCCGAGCATTTACTGCTGGTGCACGCCAACTATGACAGGTTAATTAGTTTGGGAATTATAATCTCCCAGTCTCTCTCGGTTCAGACAATGCTGGATCAATGCAAGGAAATGACAATCGTGGACAGATTGAAATGTCAACAAGTAATTTATTATTTAGAAAAAATAAATAAACTGAAGACTTTATTTCCTTGACAATTAAATGGATGAATTCAAATCAAATGTTCAATCAACAAAATAATCTCAAACAAATAAAGAATTCAGCAAGCATTTATCGAAAAATGGACAGAGCAGATGCTTATCACTCTGCCTTACTCAACAATTGAACATGAGACATGGGTACCCATCAGACCATTCAGGGGGAAAAAGAAATCTGGTCTCGGCTTACCAAGGCAGAAGTCGTCATGCGTCAATTAAAATAACCCATAATGTGTGTGCGTGCCTTGGTCTACCTCTCCAAATGAGCTCTCCACAGCTCGGTTTGTTTCCGTTGCCATTGCCCTGCCTCGCCGTGCATCCACCCGCAAATAGGCTCGAACACCAATCAACGTCACGTCGTCACCCCGAGGAGCCAGGTACGCCAAGAACCAGCAGGAACCAAGTATGCCAAGAACTAAGAACCATGTTGTTGCTGTCGTCACCAACCGCCTGTTGCGGCTGTCATCAGGATCTACCACCAACTGCTAACAAGGCAGTCCTGCTGTCCTTTTGGAGGCAACCAGACAAGGGGATGGGTCTATTTTGAACATGCATTTATGGAAATAACTGTCTGAGGACCTGGATGTTGTGTGCATTACTCGGATCTGATTCTGAAATCCTCAACGAATCGGCGTCTAAGAAATCTGAAATCCACCACAATACATATACATACATCCATATACATACAAACACACATATTATCTACTGGTAAGTACTTCCAAAAGCTATTTTATTTGTAGTTATAACCTTAACTTGTAAGCAATTTCCTGATTTCCAAACTACCTGGATCATCAGCAGGGCACCAAAGATCTGGCAGTGGAACCATTGAGGTTGTTGCTGAGTTTAAGTATGTTGGAATAATGATATCCAGGATTGTGGTTGTGGATAGCTGGTTTCACCCCAGGATGGGTTGTGTTCAAGAGCTCTTGTGTGATGTAAGCTTGTCTTTAAGGATATAGGGATCTTTTGGTGACCTCAAAACGGTTAGTCTATGTTCCTGTCGTCTCACGGGCGCTTCTTTATGGATTAGAGATGTGAACTAACAAGAGGAGGGACAGCAAAAAGCTTCAGGCCTTACATAATATGTGCATGCAATACATCCTCGGTGTTTCCAGAGTAAAGTAGCTAAAGGAACGGATAATGCAGAAAATGAGGAAAAGCTTTGGTCTTCATGTTTCTTTGGAGGAAATCTTGCTGAAATGCAGGCTGAGATTGTTGAGTCACATGGTGAGGATGTGTGATGACAGGATTCCCAAGCAGCTCCTTTCTTGGATGGTGAATGCAGACACGCCCTGCCCAAAAAGCCTGAAAC
>NC_140975.1:43106863-43146863 GCF_056783735.1 Eptatretus burgeri
TTTTATTGAAGTGGTTCTTGAACTCGTATTCTTCTCTGCACTTTAATCCCAACAGTTCGGGGTTGTCACTCAGATCCGCCTTCTCCGTTCCCCTCTGTCCTCCGCATATTCCTCTATCAATCCCGTGCTCTTCAAATCTCTTTCCACGACTCCCACTCCACCATAATCTGTCGCCCTGATTTTTTTTCCCTCCAATTGGTTCATTCTATGCTTTCTTCATTGGTTCCTCATCCTTTTTCCTCGTGTCCAAACCACCACAACCTAGCTTCTCTTATCCTTTCTGTGAAACTTAAAACTCCAGCTCTCTTGCTTATCTCCTCGTTCCTCAACCGCTCTCTCAGTAATACTCTGAGAATCCACTGAAGCATTATTATCTGTGTCCTCTCCAGCGACTCCTCTTTCCCCTTTTCTCAAAGCCCATGTTTCCATACATTATAATCGGTCTTATCATTTTCTCGGATATTTTAACCTTCAATTTTCTCGGTGTCCTTCCACCACAGACGACTCCACCAACCTCCTTCCATTTTCCCCATTCTACCTTCACTCCTGGATTTCCGCTTCACAACCTCCTCCTTCCTTTGGTGTTCAACCAAAGTATTTGAATTTCTTCACTTGTCAGCTCTCCACCCCTTACAGTGGTCTGAAAAAGTATTCAACCCCCCCCTCCAAAGTTTTCACATTTTGATACCACCTAAGCATATTTCATGCTGCTTTCAAATAAAACTTAATATATAGTCTTCACAAACTAGTCCAAAGTGATAAAGCTGAGGAATACAGATAAAATGTGAATAAGTTAGATTAACAGAGAAAATCAGATGATTCTCAGTTGCATAAGTATTCAACCCCCCCCCCCTCCAAAGTTTTCACATTTTGATACCACCTAAGCATATTTCATGCTGCTTTCAAATAAAACTTAATATATAGTCTTCACAAACTAGTCCAAAGTGATAAAGCTGAGGAATACAGATAAAATGTGAATAAGTTAGATTAACAGAGAAAATCAGATGATTCTCAGTTGCATAAGTATTCAAACCCTTTCCATAATTAACCCAAAATCACTTCAGGAGCAAATTATTTGTTTGAAAGGTTACAAAATGAGTATAATAAGTTTCACCTGTATGTAATCAGTGGTTTAACTTAAAAATGAAACTCTCCCACTTATCTAAGGAGTTTTAAGGTGCAACACACATCGTCAACCAACAAGGAAAACATGAAGACCAAGGAGCTTTCTCACGAAGTCAGACATAAAGTGGTGGAGAAGCACCGTTCAGGAGAGGGTTATAAGATTATTTCAAAGTCACTCATCCCTTTGAGTACGGAGAAATCCATCATTAAGAAGTGGAAGAGGTATCATACCACACAGACTACACCCAGATCAGATCGCCCACCAAAACTCAGCAGCTGGGCCAGCAAGAAACTAGTTTGTGATGTCACTGTAAATCCAACCTTGATTTTCAAAGATATCTGAGGCTTTATGTCTGAGATGGGGTTCAGTGTTCATCAGTCAACAATATCCTGTTGCCTTCACAAAGCTGACTTCCATGGACAGGTCCAAGAAAGAAGCCATTACTGAAAACATCTTTGGTCTAAAAGTCATTGGTCAAGAAAGAAGCCATTGGTCTAAATTCAAAGTGTTGTGTCTGACACAAGCCTAACACTGCACATCACCCAGTCAACATCATCCCTACTGCTAAGCATGGTGGTGGCAGCATCCTGTCATGGGGCTTGTTTTTATCAGCACGGCCGAGCAAGTTTGTCAGGATAGAAGGTAAAATGGATGGTGCAAAGTACAGGAGAATCCTTGAAAACTTGCTTGAGTTGCCATGAGTCTGAAACTGGGTAGGAGATTCACATTTCAGCAGGACAATGATCTGAAGTACAAAGCTCAAGCCACACTGAAGTGGCTGAATAAGAAAATAAATGTCCTTGAGTGGCCCAGTCAAAGTCCTGACTTGAACCCAAATGAACATTTATGGCGAGACTTCAAGATTTCAGTCCATCGATGAAAGTTGATTTGGAAAAATCATTTTTTTACATAATGTGTAATCGTATTAAAATGCACAAGTTAGTGTCTGGCTGGCTGTCTTGTCTCTCACTTTTATTGACTGCGATGCATTCATTCATTACTTATCCAATCTCAACCAAACTCAACAGAAGAACTAAGGGTCACACGATGGAGGTTGTAGCGACTTCATTTGCCCCCCTCCCCAAGGGGGTGTTTCTCCTTGGGTGAAATCCGTGTTGAGGTGTATATTTGTGTTAAGATGGCTAATCGTGGTGTTTTTCCAAGGCCACTTCAAGTAATAAAATAATAACACTGATTATAATAGCATAATATTAACGTTGTTACAAAACTATATTGATGTGAATAATACACCCTCCCCCCCCCCACCCCAGGGATTTTGTCATCCTTGAACAAACGCCTTGCTAACATGTCTAAATACCATAACTTGTTTTTCCGTTTTGTAAAAAAAAAATTATAAACCACAAACACATATGCTTACTTTTTTAACAGTTGCTACTGCCGTTTTACACTCAACTGAAAGGCAGGAAACATGGGGTGTGTTCAGTGAACAAACAGCTTGGCTCTTGCCAAGCGAGCCGTTCCTTATCAACGGTTTTGAATGGAGTGCTTGCTTGAATGTTTCGCCACTTAACGAGCGCTCTCCAAGAAACTTGGTAATTGAACACACCCCCAACATTCTTGAGGCATGACCCGAGATCTAATGTAATCTACAAACCCCAGAGGATCTTAACAGGACCCTTCCTGCTGTTCCTGTAGGAGTGGGTGTACTAGTTCACCTAAATGTGGCATTATTGTTAGGTGTTGAATACTTTTGCAGGCCTCTGTTTATCTACCATCTTGACACTCTTCACCTGTCTTACCACACATCATTACCTTTGTCTATCCAGCATTCACCTTAAATCCTTACCTCTCATCTCTCGCCATTCCAGCACTCTTCTCCCCAACTCTTCCTTTGGCTCTGCTGTTATGACTAAGTTGTCTGTGAACAGGAGCTCCCACGGTTTTCTATCTTTTATGTTGTCACTCAACATGTGCGTCACTGTTACTAAAAGGAAGGGACTTGGTGCAGAAGAACCCTGGTATAGACCCATCCTCCACTCTAAAATATTGCGAGTCCCCATTCATTGTCCTCACCATAGTGTTGGCTCCTGCAAACATCTCCATCATGATACTAACGATCTTCTCTGGCTTCAAACACCAATACGCCACTTCTCTTGTAATCCTATCATATGCCTTCTCGAGATATATGAATATCCAGTACAGCTTCTTATTTCCTTCCAGCATCTTTTCCTGAATCTGTCTCATGATGAAAATCCAATCCACTGTTCCCCTTTCTTGCATGGATTCATAATTCATCCCATCCATCTTCACAATCCCCCTTAACCTTAGGTCTTTTAAAAAAATATATTTTTGCATACAATGTCAAGGCTCATGTAAGAGCTAACACACAGAACGTAAAACAAATGGAGTAGGAGATGAGAGGGAAGCACAAAACTGTGGGGAAGAGACATTAGGGTATCTGTGGAAGAGAGAGGGATAGGGTGGGGTACACAGGGTAAACAAGATGGACTCTACAGGGACTTTTAGGAAGGAAATCAGGGAATTTGAAGGAGGTGGGTTTGGAGTGGATTAATTGGGGGTCAAAAATATCATGGTTTTGGATGGGGGAAGATAAGAGATGGTGGTGGACAGCTGTTTTGAAGACCTGGAGGGAAGAGTGGGATTGAAGAAGGTATGGGATTTTGTTCCAGAGATGGGGGGGGGGAAGAGAATGAAAGAATGAAGGTGAGCAGTGATTCATGATTTTGGTAGTTCCACCAGAAGGGGGTTGCTGGTAGACCTTGAGCGCCCTGCGGAAATATTGGGGGGACATCACAGACAGTGGGGGGTAAGGCCGGAGAGGAGACTGCAGAAGACAGAGACCACCAACTTCCCTCTTGCGAGAGAGTGAGGGACCCAAAGACTCTGCTTCATCGGGGGAGATACCCATGATCTTAAAAGCCTTGGCTTCCACAGCGTGAAGCCGAGAAAGGTGTGAGGCGGGAACACCACCCAGAGGGGAGAGTGGAACTCCAACAGGCTGCAGATGAAAGCTTTTTTTATACCCAGGAAAGATCATGGCAGATAGACCCAGAAGCTTGAATGAAAGGACTTCTTCCAGCGGATTGTTGAGAAAGTGGAGGGGGTGGTTTCCAGACGGTCCTTTCGGAGAGACATTGTGAGAGTGTGAGATGTCTCAGGATTGAAAGACATGTTCCACGTGTTGGACCAGTTTATGATTTTACCCAGATCTGCAGTGAGCAAAGAAGCTGCTGCTTGCCATTCTGAGGGATGACATAGTACAGCAGAGTGTGGAGTCATTAGCAAAGAGATAGAGGATTTTCCAGTCGGAGAGATCATTGATAAAAACCAGAAATGAACAGGGCCATAACACTGCCTTGAGGAACTCCAGCCTGGACAGGAAGAGGGCTTCAGACAACTCAATTATAAGGCACACATTGACTGCGACAGAGGAAGTCCGCGAGCCATGAGTGGAGATTGCCTTGGATACCATATGAAGAGAGTTTGGTGAGCAGGGCAGGGTGCCAGCATATTGAAAGCATGCGATGTGTCTAGGAAGATTGCTCTGATCTCACGTCTGGAATTGAGAATCTCCATCCATTGTTGGGAGAGCAGAAGCAGCATATCCAGGGTAGAGTGACCTTGTCTGAATGCAAATTCATCGGAAATCAAGCCATTGAAGAAGAGGAAGGATTTAATGTCTGTAGCGATGATGGATTCCATAACCTTCGTGATGATTGGGAGAAGGCTGATTGGTCTGTAGTTGCAGGGATCTGTTTTTGCTCCTTTTTTCTGCAGGGCGGTAATGTTTGCTGATTTACAAGCGGATGACCTTGAGGAAATGAGAGGGTGAATAGAACAGAGAGAGGGTGAGCAAGAGTAGCAGAGCAGGTTTTTAGGACACGTGGGCTGATGCCGTCTGGACCGGTTGCAGAATCTGAGTCAAGGTTTGACAACAAGCTCTCCACCTTGTCTGGAGAAAAGGACGCAGAGTCCACGGGTGCAGTTGGGTACGATTGGGTAAGGTGGGTCCAGAAAGTGATGGGTTTGGGACACAAGATTTAGATGCAAATACCGAGTTTAGGCATTCAGCCTTTTCACGTGCAGTGTCAGATGTGCAGCCATTTGAGGTAATGGAGGGGGAACATACACCAGAAACGGAGTTAACTAGATGCCACCAGGATTTGGAGGAGGAAGACAGGTTTGAGAGTTCAGACTTGAGATTAGAAAGATGTTGTTTTCTCGCTCTCCTGAAGGTAGACACACACTTGTACCGAGCTTTGTGGGAGGAACTGAGATTGCCTTCAGTTGGATTTGCCTTCCATGAGGTGAAGGCAAGTTGTTTCAAGACAACTGCCTCTCACACAAGATTTGGTGTACCATCAGCAGGAGGAAGGGTATGATAACTAAAGATAAGATGGAATAAATCTGTGCATGAGAGAGAGGGAGAGAGAAAATTTCTTTGAAAAAATTCCCAGGATGAGTTGATGTCGGAGAAAATAGAAATAGGAGACCAGTCTAGAAGTTTGATGGCTGCTTGAAGTCCCTGCCAGTCGGCCTGAGTGAAATGCCAGACTTGATGGTGCTGAGGTGGTTCTCTAATAATGGCCAGAAAGATGACCGCTTTAACAAGCATGTGGTCAGATGAACTGGTTGGAGCAGAGGGAAAACAGTGCAGAGGAAAGTCTCCAATCTTCTCCAGTGCCTTCATGGCATGCTCCATCAATTTGATCCCTCTGTGATTTCCACAGTCTAAGATGTCCCCTTTCTGTTTGAAAATTTGTATTATTATGCTCCTCCAATCATTTGGCATGAGCTCAACCATCCGTTTCACTCCTTCAGTTCCTCGCACCTTCACTAACTCGTCCAACTTCAGATGGTCCACAGGTGATCCTTCTTTTCATTTTGTTGAGTGCTTTTCTCACCTCCTTCGTGGGTTCCTCCGTTTCAGGATGTCGTCTCTTGTCTCCACATTCAGTCGTCTTTCAAAGTACTCTTTCGACCTTCAACTTAAATTAGTATATTTATTACAGTTATTTTCGAGTCAAACTTTTTGTTTTCAATTTCAGCTTTCACTGGAACAGCTGTTGTCAAATCTTAAGCACAAATCTCATGGACAAGGATTTTTTGTTGTTGTTTTAGCAGCAGAAGCACCACCCAGTGTTGAATCAGTCTTTATTTTAAGCGCAGGAAAGGTTGCTTGTCCATGAAGAAACAAAAAATAACCGTTGCTTGCCTACGCATATTGCTTCGCCCAGCCTTGTAGATTTCCATCTGATGGATGACTTGTGCTGATACCATCCGTGAAGAAAACATAAAATACTTGTACGGCTTTTCACGTTGAGAATGCCTGTGCAGGAAGTGATTTTTAAAAGCAAGGCCACTTGCCTACTCCCTTTATCCATATTTTAAGTCTTCATTTCTTCTGCTGAATGTTCGTTGTGTTTGTGTGAGCCACAATTGGTTCGCATTTGTGACCTTCGCCACCAACTGTGGACAAATGTGGTGTTTTCACCCCTGTCACTGTCTGTCTGTCAGCAGGATATCTCAAAAAGTTGTGGACAGGTTGGGTGTGATGACAAAGTGATTCAATTTTGGTGAAGATCCGAATCCAGATACGAGAATTTTTTAGTTAGTGATGGGTCCCAAAACGATATATCGCACGATATTTCAAAACGTTGTGGATGAGTTGGGTAGGTGACAAGAACAAGCCGATTCGACTCTGGTTCAGGTCCGGATCCAGATCCAGCCTATGGGAGAGATACAAAACGTAAACGTTTCAGCCTGGTGGAGGTATGTGCTCTATCAAATGCCTTCGTAGTTTGATTTGTTGTCTTTCTCACAATGCTGCTGATAACTTTTTTCTTTCTTTTTTTTTTGTCTGAGATGTGTTGTCCTTTCAAATTGATTTTTTTTTTTGTTATTGAACGTGTGTGTCCTGAATAAATCGTTGTACCTGATGTCTTTTTACATTTTATTTCAGTTCGTGGTTATCATCGTTGCAGTTCTAATGATTGAAACATTATTCCCTTTGGTGCATCCCTTCCTCAAGGGTTTTGGAGTCTCCTCTGTTCACACTACCATTATAATGATGAGAATTGTATTCCATTCCGTCCAGTCCTAAGCAGGCTTTCGCAAAGCATTCGCCATGCCGGGTGACATCACCGCATTCTGGTATACAGCATTTCAAGTCCAGCCCTCATGGGATTGTTTCCAATAATTATTATTGTTTGCCACAGGATTGTTGTTGCTGTTGTTTGGCCCTCCCATCCTATCAAATCCCATTCCATCCTATCACCCATCTCCGACTAGTATATCCGCTCGTAAATTGAAATTAAACCCCTGGAAGTCAAATGACGTTGTAATTTCCATTTTAAGTTGGACATCAAAATATGGAAAGAATATATAATAAAAACTGAGGAGCTTATAGAACACCTTGCCCTGTGCAGTCTTGATATAGGAGCAGGAGATTGGGACCATACTCTGTGCAGAGCGTTGGTGCTGCTTAAGCAGTCTCCTTGGTTATCGGGCACAATCCTGGAGGGGTCGCCACTCCGACACAGTATACCAGCACACTGGCACTCATTTTGCCAACCTCAGAAGGATTACAGGCAGAGTTAACCCCACCTGGTATTAATTCAACAGCTGAGCGAGACTTGAACTCGGGACCCTCGGATCCAAAGCCTGCCACCCCTAACCATTAAGCCAACACCAGGCATAGTCTTGATATAAAGGACCTGGGAAGTGTCTTTTCAACTCTTGATTTGCATTTCCGTGCATGATCTACATTAGCTTTATTTGTGAACTTTGAATAACATTTGCAATGGCAACCATAAGAAGCTGAAGCTGAACCTTATACCAGCTCCACCTTCAGAGCGCGTGGAAAATTTGATTGGTTGAGATGGCGTAAAGCTTTAGCCAACTACTGCGAATCTCGAGGTTTTTGGAAGTGCAAACAAGGCGATTTGTGTTCTGGAGTGTTCAAATAAATAATTAAATTTCAATAAAACAAGTTTTAAAGGCTTTGGAAAAAAAACATTTATTTGGTGGTTTTCCACAATTGATGCAGTCTCTTTTAGACCACTTTATTTTATGTTATGTTAGTTGTTTGTGTCCTTTATGACATCCTTAAACCAAAAGAAATCTAAGCTTCCTGTTTGGAATGATTTTCAATTTTGTTCGACCACCAGACAGGCAGACAGAGTAAAATAATTACCTTGCTTCTCTGTGCGCATGTGTGAAATTGGCAAAATGGAAGAAATCTCATCTCAATCAGAGTGAAACTACTGCTAAACTGCAGGTTTGTGGTCCAGTTAATGTTCTGCAGTGTTCAAAGCATGAAATTTAATTGAAATTGATCAGTTTCTCGATCATAGACATGATACATGTGCAGGGTAAAAAAAAACAAAAAAAACAGGTCTGCCTGCTGCCATCTAAGCACATTGTTTAAATGCTGCTATGATCCCAGGTTCAAATCTAATAACTTGTGGTGATTTATCCCGAGTCTCACCACAAGCCTCCATTAACCTCGGATCACTGTAGAGAAAACGTATACCAAATCCTTATCTACAAAAATGATGTTTGAAGGAACGTGCATCATATGTGTTGTTCACTCCAAACATTTTGATTTGTAAATTCTCTACCAAGACCTGAACTCTCCACCTCATCGTCTCTATGTATAACCCAAACCATTAACTCATCCCGGGGTTGCCCCAACCTTGTGTTTTTGTTTGCTTTTTTTTTCCAGTCTCATGTTCCTGTTTGTTGAACGAGTGTGTGGTAGCAATTGCATTGCTGGCGGGTAGAAACAGCTGCCATGACCTCAGCCTCTCCCGTCTGATGTCAGTGTGGTGTCCTGGGGGCTGTGGTGCTGTGGCAACAGGAAGATTATCACAATGGCACTGCCGTCCTTAGAACATGAACTTGTATTCTGGCATCTGTGTTCTCGCAGGCTCCCAACAAGTGACGGAAGAGGGCCTCACCGGGTTTTCATTTTATTTTTAATTTTTTTTCTTTTTTTTTTTTTCTTCTTTATCTGCTTTGGCTCCACTGTCGCCCATTTGTCCAAGGCTTCATTGTCGGTGTCGCTTACTCACTTTCCCTTCACATCCCACTGTTGGGTTTGGGGTAGGGGATGCATGGGTGTGGTCAGGGGGAGTCTTCTACAATAGGCGAATGCACCTTCAATCCATCCTCCCTTTCTAGGTACATGAGCTGAATATATTGGTGTGGTGCCCAGTAGTCATTTGAATTGTCAAATCTGATTTTGCTTAAAGTGTAAAATATGTAAAAGCTGTCTGTTTGTGATTTGAAAGACCATGTTTGTGCTGCAGTCATGGCCAAAAATATTGGCACCCTTGCACTTTTTTTCAAATAACACAATTTTCTCTAAAAATAAGTTGAAATTGACAAAAGTATTTTGTCTCCACAAATCTTGATTTCACTGCTCATATTACAGAACCTTCGTTTTTGGTTCAGAACTTAATACAGTATATCCTTTTAAAATCAGAAAATAAAAATAAATGGCATTGATAAAATTATTGATACCCCTTGACTTAATATTTGGCAGCACAGACTTTGGACAAAATAACTGCAGTCAAGCTCTTCCTATCGCCATGAATGAGCTTCCTCTACCTCTCTACTGGCAGTTTGGCCAAACACTCTTCTTGTTCAAACTGTTCCAGTTCTCCCAGATTTGTAGTGTGTCTTCTCCCAACTGCTGTTTTCAGATCTCCCAACAGGTGTTCAATGGGATTTAGATCTGGACTCATTGCTGGCCACTTCAGAACATTCCAGTGTTTTGTCTTGAACCATTCCTGGGTGCTTTTTGAAGTGTCCTTGGGGTCATTGTCCTGCTGCAAGACCCATGACCTTCGATGGAGACCCAGCTTTCTGACACTGGGTTGAACATTGCACTCCAAAATACCTTGGTAATCTCCTGATTTCATGATGCCATGCACACATTTAAGGCACACAGTGCCAGAGGCAGCACAGCAACTCCAAAACATCGCTGAACCTCCTCCATGTTTGACTGTAGGGAAGGAGTTATTTTCTTTGAAGGCTTCATTTTGTTTTCTGTAAACATAGAGATGATGTGCTTTACCAAAAAAGCTCCAATTTGGTCTCATCTATCCACAGGACTTTCTCCCAGAAGGATTTTGGCTTGTTCAGGTATGTTTTTGCAAACTCCAGTCGGGCTTTCTTTTATCTCTCTCTCAGCAGTGGGGTCCTCCTGGGTCTCCTACCATAGAACCCCCTTTCATTGAGTTGGTGATGGATGGTGCAAGTTGAAACTGTCGTACCTTGTGTCTGAAGGTCAGCTTGAATCTGTTTGGCAGTTGATTGCGGTGCTTTCTCCACAATTCGACCAATCCTTCGCTGCAATCTTCAATCAAGTTCTCTCTTACAGCTCTTGCGGCTGCATCCAGGGAGGTTGGCTACAGTGCCATGGGCCTTAAACTTCCTGATAACATTGCGTACGGTGGACACTGGAACATAAAGGTCTCTGGAGATGGATTTGTAGTCTTGAGATTCTCCATGCTTGGCTACAATCTTGTGTCTGACCTCAGACAATTCTCTGGTTTTCTTTCTTTTCTCCGTGCTCATAGCGGTACACACAGTGACACAAAAGAGCAGACTGACTCCTTTTCTCTATTCAAACTGGTTGAATGAGTGATTTTTATATTGCAGGCACCTGCAGCTCACCACAGGTGAGTTCAATTCCAAAGTAAAGGAGCATCACCTGCTTGAAATCTAATTATTTCTAAACTTCTAAAAGGTGTCAATAATATTATCTGGGCCATTTTAGGATTTCTCTGTAGAATAAGCTAAGATTTAGGAATTTTTCAGCTTTTTTTGGTTTTGTTCCACTGCAAACCAAAGAAATACATATGTGGATACCAAAATATTTCTTAATTTCAACAATTTTCTGCAAGAAATCATGCATTATTTGAATACAAGTACAAAATATAAATATTGAATGTATAAGTTCAAAATATTGAATACAAGTGCAAGGTTGCCAATATTTTTGGCCATGAATGTATACTTTGCATTGTCATATACTGTTTAATTTTGAAGGATTTTCTTACAAGTCTTCTTTTCCCCCATATATGTTGTCTTGGGATTGATAAAGGTAATTGGGAAATGTTCAAAAAGCAATGAATCATTTGACTAGTTTTTCAATTTCAGGATGGAAGGTTGAGTGTCTGAATTTTACTTTGTGGCTGCAAATCAGCAAATGCTGTCTTCCTATTACATACACACGGGGAATTTTGTTTTCCGGCAAGAGCGATGCGCATTGAAGAGCAAGATGAAATTGACAGTGGGGTGGTGAGGCAACAATTGTGTACAACTGGCTGTGGGGGGGGGGGGGTAGGTGATGGAGGGGCACTGAAATTGGCAAGTCAAGAGGGGTTGGGTTCAGAAGGGTTAATAGGGTATTGAAGATCATAAGTCAGAATGCCAGATGGCATGTGATGGTGGTGCACTGCCGACTTGAATCTCTGGAGGGACGAGTGAGACAGAACAGCCTTTGGAAGGCAGTTTCATTGATGGGAGAAGTGAGGAACAATGGAGTTGAGGTGGGCAGTTAGTCTGGATTTTTAAAGTTTAGCCAGAAGGAGGATACTGGAAGAACTTGTGCATCCTGGAGTTGCTGGATAAGGTCGGCTGACTGAGGGAGCATTGTTTGAAGGATATACGGTGGGAAACAGAGACCACCCATCTGTCTGTGTGAGAGCAACGGACTTTGTGTTTCAGCCTCATCATGGGAGATTCCAATATTTTCAGCTCTAGATTCCAAAGAATCCAGGAGAGATAGATGTGATGCTGGAGCACCAGCCCATAGCAGAGAGCAGTACTCCATTGAGCTATGGACAAAGACCTTGTAGACTGAGTAGCTCTGATTTTTAAATGAAAAACGTGGATCAACGGAGGATGCCCAGTCTGCAGCTGGCTTTGGAGGCCAGCATTGCTATGTGGTTCGCCCATTAAAGGTCATAGCTGATGTTGAGGCTTAGATGTTCGATACTGAACCTCTTCCAGTGAATGACCAAGGAAATAGATTATGTGGGTTTGCTTGACGATCATTCTGAGACGAAAGTGTTAGACTGGGATTTTCTGGGTTTGCAGGACATGTTCAAGTATCAGACCATGATCTAATCATTCCCAGATCAGCAGAGATGTATGCAGCTGCCATCTGCTGAGCAGAGGAATGGGGGTATTGTATGACACAACGTAGAGTCATCTGCAAAAAGGAAGTGCTTTCCAGACCATCGGAGAGGTCATTAATATAGATGAGGAAGTGGAGTGGGCCCAAAACACTGCCCCGAGGAACTCCAGCTTTCACTGTGAGAGGCAGAGGGTTCCATTGATGGCCACATGTTGGGACTAGAAAGGGGGAGGGAATCTTGGGTAGCTGGTGTGAATATGGATGGGGAGAAGAAAATGGAAAGGAAAGGAGGTTGGGATGAGAAAAGGAGGTCCTTGCATTTATTGGTAGTTTCTTTTGTGTGATTTTTTGATTTTATTTTATTTTTTAAAATTTAATTTCGTTTTTTCCTGTTCATGAATAATGTAGCGACTCGTCATCAAAATCTGGTACGTCCTTCTACCAGTGAATCCACATGGCTGTCATTTTGTTTGGCCCACACGGTCTCATGAGCTGTCTGCTGTCAAGTTTCGAGACCAGCCTGTTGCGGATGGCGTTGCCAGGTTCATCATCCACCCACAAATAAACCGCTGAATAGTTTTGAAAGTTCAAAAGACAGAAGTGGGATGGTTGTCACGGTGATGTCACTGTGACTGGATTTATGAATGCCTTGTTCCATCTCCTCGGGATGTTCCACTGTGGGTGTGAAGGGTCAGGCTTAGGTTAGGGAAAGGAACATGCTGGAAAGCTTCTTGTTTGTGAAGATTTGTGCCAAACATAGAAGTCAGTCAGTTTTGCTTCCCAATTGAGTTGCTGTGAATGTTGCTTTTCTTTATTCTGTGCTCGTTAGTCATTACTTCCTTACAAAAAAAAAATTTAAGGGAACCGTTTACACATGAAAGGAGGTTGGTGAAGGATGGAGGAGACATTCGCACAGGACGTGACTCCAGACATTAACCGTTGTAAAGCAATATTTGTTTTTCTTTCTTTTACTTGCTGTTTTGGTCAAAAAACATTTGTTATAACTTGTTTTGCGCTCTTCCCAGGTGTATGTCAACAATGAATGGGTAACAAGCATCGGTGAGGGCGGGAGCTTTGGAGAGCTTGCTCTGATCTATGGCACCCCACGTGCAGCCACCGTGCGTGCCAAGACTGATCTCAAACTGTGGGGTATCGACCGTGACAGCTACCGACGCATACTCATGGTAAGACTGCTAGCTCCACCCACCACTGCCCACTGCCCCCAAAACGTCCCCCCCCCTGAGTTCCTCTCCCCTCCACCTTCCTTGTGCTGTCATCAGATTGTTGAGTAGTAATCGCATTGAATTATTGATTGAATTAAATGTTTTACTTTCCTGTGGTGTTAAACATGTGCCAGACTCATGCCAATTAACAGCTTACTGTTTTTATTTCCATTTTTGACTTCACAATTGGTATTACCATCTTTCTTTATTGCATCCCATTTGCCTTGCATACCAATGCCATAAACAGTAGCATTTGAAGCTATTTTTCCAGGGTGATTTTTATTTATTTATTTATTTTTTATACATTGTTTGGACTCATGGAAGAGCGAGGTGACAGACATAACGAACTAGCAGTGCAACCACAGTTGAACACAAGAAGCAACGGACTTAACAAACAGGAAAAGAATCTCCCCCCCCTTCAACCCCTCCCTCCCAAAATAAAAATAAACAGCAAGAGTGTTGCATTTGGTGAAGTTAATGGCAATCGGAATTTTTTTTTGGTGTTTGCAGAGAAAAAGCGAAAATGTATAGAGACAAAGACACAGGGAGCGGCATTACAAGTCTCGCAATACTTTGGGGAAGATTCTAATAACCCACAAATCAACTCCGTATTTGAGATTTGAACTTGGAAGCACGATATCATGAACAGTTGTCAGATGGTAATGCCAAACTGTTCTCTCCAGCATTAATTTTGTTCTTTTTTTTGTTTATCTCGCACAATCGTTCATTCTTCATGTCATTCCTTGGTAAGTGCACGGGGTAGGCACTTTCTGGCATGTTTCATTACCTGCACATATTTTTCTTGCAATATGGGCCCATTCCCTTCAATGTTAAGATGTAGAAACGGGCAGATATCAATTATAAAATGTTTTATGTTGTGAATTTGCACTTGCCCACCCACACCACCCCTTGCCCAACACACTTTTTTTTCCCTGTCATTGTTTTGTCTTCCTGATTTGTAACATGCTTTATGTCATCTGTAACAGGGCAGTACAATGCGGAAACGCAAGATGTACGAAGAGTTCTTGAGCAAGGTGTCTATTCTGGGTAAGGACTCTAAAGGGTCATCGTGTGCCAGGATGGGCAGGAATTTGAAGGAAAGGGTCCGTGTGCTGCTGGATTGTGGAGTCGCAAACTTGTGGCTGTCCCCATAAATTTTCCAATTGTAGGAAAAAAAACAAACTGTTAAAACAATAAGCTTTGTGATATTTCTCCAACTGCTAAAAAGTTTTACAAGCCACGAAGGTCACGGAGAGGCGGCCGGCACATCCGGACTGCCCGTGCGTAACGTGCCACACCGATTGCAAGTTTTGTGTGCCCTTTCCGTGTTTGGCTGCATGGTCAGGCCCTTTTGCCGTGGCTGACTTTAGCTTTTTTTCTGGATATTTTACATGATGAATACCCTATTCATGGGTCCGCTGTGATGGGTGCATGTGCGTGCTGTTCTTTTTTTGACTTGTTTTTTCGTCATTCCATTCGGTGTGTTGCAGATCTGCCTGACCTTCTTTTATGGTGTTTTTTAATTGCCTTTGCAAATGGTTGAGACACTGCAATGGCAGGTGGTGAATACACAGGATTGATATTCCAGAGGTTGTACTGAAGGCAGCAGTATTAAAGATTTGTATGCTTACACGTCTGAAAACCGAGCTAATTGAATTGGAATCACCATATCGTTCTCTGACTGTCTGACAAACTGGCTAAAAGAATTAGCTGGCTAACTAGATGGGGTGGAGTAATCGGTCTGCTTCACATTGTCTACCAATCCATAATCTGATTGATGCTCTTTGCTTTTGGGACATGTTGCAATGAGCTCTAAATTGTCACCTATGAAAAGCACCTTCCACATTCCCAAACCCTCCCAATAAACCCCTTGCATAATTATTTAATGATAGATATGCTGCAAGTAATTCTGGGATGGACCAGGTGCCTGATCCATCATCTTTATTTTCTCATTTGACACACTTGTCCATTTTGACTCTTCAATTGAGCTTGTCATGAAATAGACCAAACCCCGACGTCATCTGTAGTGAAATAGACTCCGAGTCGGTCTACACGTTGCAAGTTTTATAACCTCTGCCACCTGGCTGTTTTGGTGGGTTGTTTTCACCTCTGTCAGCAGGATATCTCAAAAACTTATTGACGGATTCGGACGAAATTTGGTGGACAGGTTGGTTATGTGACACGGATGAATTGATTTGATTTTGGTGAAGATCCGGATTCGGACACGATAATTTAAGCGATTATTCACGATTGAGAGATGGAGCCAAAAATGATATTTAACACGATTTCTCAAAACGTTGTGGACGGATTTGGACGAAACTTGGTGGAGGAGTTGTGTAGCTGACCAGAACAAGCCAATTAGATTTTGGTTAAGGCTGGATCCAAATGTGACCTATTGGTTGGATACAAAACGTAAACTGTTCAGCCTGGCAGAGGTATGTGCTCTTCCGAGTGACGTTTTAGTTCTTAAATGTTTTTTTTGTTTGTTTTTTTTCTTATCTGATTTTGTGCAGAGTCTCTGGATAAGTGGGAGCGCCTGACAGTGGCTGATGCCTTGGAGCCCGTGCAGTTTGATGACGGGGAGAAGATTGTGGTGCAGGGTGAACCAGGAGATGACTTCTTTATCATCACCGAGGTACATTCTCGCACAGAGTGCAGTCGAGCCATGCTCTGTTATCAAGCGAACAACCTAACTTCATTGTGCAACCTGTTTGAGAACATCGAAAGTCCACAATGGCTTTCCCATATGAGAGATCGACGATCTTTAAAGTTAGTCCTTCGATCACATTGCAGTACCATTCTGACGTTTACAGTCCTTTGTCAGTGACAGCAAAGCAGACTGGGCATGTTGGCATGGTGTCTGTCGTGGTACGGATGGGCCAGGCTAAACATGACAAATGTTGTTTTAATCGCACGTCAACCTTGGCAATGAAAAGTCCTGAAGATGCCCTCGGGAACACTACTTCCCAGCACGCTTTCGAATGGTATCAATTACCGTGGACATGGTCAGTTTTTTTTTCCGGGTTTGATTCTGAAAGCTATATTATCTGAACCATCGTTCCACAGGCAGGCTATCACCGAAGAGATTTAAACGCTTGTTATTAATTCCAAAATAATTTCTGCATGTTATCATATTGTATTGTAAAATATCTCTTATTGGACCACCTCATGCTCGTTTCAATACCCGATATCTTGAAACGATTTCACATGGCCGATGACACAGATTTTTTTTTCTTCCTTTCTTTTCTTTTCTTCTGTATGAGCTCTCAGAAGTTACAAGCCCAACGATTGTTTGTTTTAGACTTTCTGAGCATTGCTATAAGGAATGAAAAGAAAAAAGAAAATCTATGGTTCCCAAATCATGTCAAAAGGCGACCTATGTCGTTGCATTGTTAGCCCGGCGCCATAGCAACATGACATCAATGACTTGCTGTCAAGCTCGCATACATATGTTGATTCCTGTGGGCACAATGGACAAGCAGGTCAGGAGGGAAGTGAGCGTGGGTGAGATGCTTCTTTATTCCGTGAATAGAGGGCTGGTTATTGCCCACGGTGAGTTTTCCTCCATTTTGAGCTCGTCCTTGGTTCTTCCTTCATGCTATCTTGCCAGTGGCACGTCATTAACTTTTCAGTTGTTCAAACCAAATTGTACAAATTTTGGGATGCAGGTAAATTTCTTCACCTCATTTGGAACCTTTTCTCATCGTCGATTGCCGTGACTCTGAAGCCCCGGTTCCGTTGACCCATCAGGTGAACGCTGCACCAACAAATTACTGATTGTCTTTGGTGATGGGACGCATGATCGTCCTTAAAAATAAAATAAAATAAATTTAACCAGTGATTTGAGACTCTCAGGCTAGCTTGCACACATCACTAGCAGGACAAACATTGGGCAATTGACCAATCGACTCTGTATGAGAGATTTTAACCAATGGTTCCAAAAGTGCTTGGATGGGAACATGAAGCAGGCCCAACCCTTTGATATGTAACTTTGGTGCTGCATTCTCTTTTGTGGTATCTTGTTATAAAATGCAGGAATATCAACATTTTGAAACGTTAAAAAATAAAATAATCAGTTGACACCACAATTGAAACCAAGTTGATTCCAATGAATTTGAAAGTTATCTTTTATGTCGTTTGTGTTGTGCTCGATAGAACCAGATGTGCTGGCAGCGATTTCATTTCCACTTTTTGTGTGAAGATTTTTTCCTTGACATGAGAAGTTATTTCGTGGAAGCATTTATTCTTCCATTACAACAGGTTTCAGTTCTGTGCTGTCGATATTCTTCGAGTCTGGTCGTCCTTCTCTCCCGTTCTCTTGACAACCCGAATAACGCTGCACTTGCCATGAGCAGCCCTCTTGTCTTCGACTTGAGCCTGAGGCTGTCGGCCCTCCATATGCCAGGCTTTCATCACAGGCAGCGCATCGCAGGCTGAGGGCCCATTAGTCTTGGTCCGTGTGCCCCAAGCTCAGGCACCGTCAGCACGGTTGACCGAGTTTGTCTCGCTCGTTGTGGATGGATCCTTGCTTCTATTACTTTTTTAGACACCGTCAGTTATCCTTTTTGTTCATTGCCCGAATCTCAGTCATCTCTCCCCTCCTCCACATCCATGGCTTTGTTTTTATTTTAGTTTTTCATTTTTAATAGTTTGGGGGTGATTTTGGGCAGAGCTAGTTTTGAATGTGCAATCCAAGTTCACCTGATGGAGTCGACCAAAATGCATGGACTGGCACCACATGTAGACCTGGGCCAGCAGATATGCCCCCTGCCTTGAAGGTCATGAATGAGCTCGCTGGGTTTTACCACCGATACATGAACACGTCTCAATTTTTGCGTTTCCTTTGCATCCGCCAGTTTTCCTTCCGAAATGAGAACTCGTTCTCCCACAATGATTGAGACTGATCTTGAAGTAAACTTTTAAAGATCCTCGTTTACAATCGCATATTGTTCCTTTATGGGTGGTGGTGGTCTTTGACACTGACCTTTGAAATCTTCCTTTATTAGTCTCTATCTCTCTATCTCTATCTCTCTATCTCTCTCCCTCCCCCTCTACTGTCTTGCCCCACCACCACCCCCACCACCTTTTCCCATCTGACCTTCTCCTCTAGCTGTTAACTTTCTTCCAGTGTTAGCCCTCTTATTCCCCTCCCCTCTTTCCCAACTCATTGGTTACTTCTCCATCCACTCATTTAGCATTTTTTTTCCTGCTTTCCTTTACTCTCTTTGTGCTGTCTTTCCTCCCTCTTATCATGTTGGCATTCTGAAAGCACAAACACTGCTCTGTCATGGGTTTTTCTGCACATCGTGCAAAAAGCTTTTCATTCATGAAGTTTATTATGAGAAAAAAAGAAAGGCAGAATTGCTGCTTGCATTAACTGTGAATGGCTTCACGGCAATGGAATGCACATGTGAACTAATTTATCAACCTCTGTTGCTCAATTGGCGCTTCCTTTGTGTACTTTTGGCCTATTTGCATATCACGTACAACGGTGGCGGCATTTTTTGACGGCCTCCCCTACACTCCCAATCATCCCGCCACCATGTACATAATATGTGGATGGGTCATGGTTTCTTTTTCTTGGTTTTTAAGTGCCTTATCGGTAAACCTTGCGATGTCATGAGATCCATGTATTAGCAAATCGTCTGTTTTCACAACATATCCATGCGCCAGGAGGATCCGCCACAACTGTGATTGACGGGTACTGGCTTGCTCTCGTCTCCGTAAGCTGTCCTTTCCGATGGCCCAGCGGGCCTTGAAGGCATTTACCATTCAGGCCACCCATACTGCACGGTGTCGGATTACACTTTGGATGTATGTAACCCTCACCCCCCGTTCAAGCCTGCCTGTCATGCATGCATTCCCCTTGCATAGTGCTTGTTTTGTTGTTTTGTTTTGTTTTAAGGTAAAAAGCATTGTTTCTGTGAAGCGGAACTGATGGGAGCGAGTCTTTTCTGTCTCTTTTGAGCCTGATGAGGTCTGTGCTTCCATCCAGACATTTGACCCACAAGAGCCGTTTTTTTGACAGTCCTGTTGACTAAATTATTTATTTATTTCCTTCCCCGAGCACACACACAGGCAAAGCATGGAGGGCAAGAGCTAACGTTTGTCATACACAGATGAATACTGCTGCCAGGTTGGACAGAACATGCTTGAAAACCTCCTCTTTCGATTACCATAATCCATCCTTGAGATTTTACTCATGAGTGCGTCTTTGCTCGAATGGATTCTGAACCGGGAAAATAGGAGATGGGAGAGATGGGGGGTCAGTGGAGTGAAGGCTCGACTGATACAGCTGTTGGCTAAAGTTTAGGCCAAAAATCGATTTTAAAATGAAGATTTGTGTGCTCGGGTGTGTCCACATTGCATTGTCTGTGTTGTGTGGTTTAGAGTTTATGTACACATGTCGTCGCTTTAACGTCCGTCCTGTGATTGCCTGTAAAACCTTGCTTCCTGAACGGAATTTGTGTGAAAGGTCTTGATGCATCCACTCAAGGGGGTAAGGTGTAGAGCAGCTTAAAAGCCACGTTCCTTGTATTTCTCGTACTGTACAGCATTTGATGCATTAATTCACTGTGGTGTCCGTGTTACGACTGCAATGGGCAACAGAACCACACATTTGCAAAACGCCATCCCTGCCTGAATCTGTGAAGAAGAGTCGGGATAGATTCCGATGTATCGTATTGACTTTTCCCAACCTTCTTCCATTTGAAATGTGTTTGCCTATCTGTCCATCTGCTGGAACATTTAGTCTGCCTTGCTTATGGGATATTCAATTGTGTGATTTATTTAATTTTTCTGTGCAGGGTTGTGCTGCAGTGCTGCAGCGGCGGTCTGAAAATGAGGACTTTGTGGAGGTTGGCCGATTGGGTCCATCTGACTACTTTGGTAAGCATTGCTGCGTTCTGTCACCTGGATATGGATTATGGATGTTGTACTCCATTCATTCTTCCTGACTGCACATCTCCACCTCCTTCTGTATCTATTTACCTCCTTCCTTGTTCCACCTCCAGGTGAGATTGCCTTGTTGCTGGATCGGCTACGGGCAGCCACAGTGGTGGCACGAGGACCCCTCAAATGTGTGCGCCTCGACCGTCCACGGTTTGAGCGTGTCCTGGGGCCGTGTTCTGACATCCTTAAGCGAAACATCCAGCAATACAACAGCTTTGTGTCGCTCTCCGTCTAGAAATGACGTGACGATCCCCAACGCCTTCTTTATTTGTCTTGATACGCATCGAGTCTTCATTCCCACTTTTATTTTGTTCATAACTGCTCCCCTTTTGCTGTTTCTTTGGACCCTTGAGCTGAATTTTTTTTTCAACTCCCACCCCACGTACCTTGTAAGTCTGTGCTTGGGTTGGTCCAGCTTTGTTTTCAGTGCACGGCGATTGCTCCAAGGGTCATTTTGTGGACTTTGGCGACCCCTGTCCATACCATTTGTCTGCTTCATCAATACTTGTGCCTCTAAAGCTTTTGTAAAGTTAAGTTTTTTTTTTATTATTATTATTATTCTTAAATTTAACTTCAGAGCTTCCGAGATGCAGTGTGGGCAGGGAATGTCTTCAGTGGGAATAATAGTAATGCTACTTTGCTTGAAGGTTTCAGTGGTTAAATAGGTCATGATAGTTTGTTATATACAGTATGTACACTTGCACTGTAGTTTGTACGAAATCGGCTACAACACTGGAAAGCTTTTCAGTCGTTGAAAAATGCTTTTTTTGTAATCGACACTTAAGTAAAATAAAGGGTGAAATATGTTTACCTGTGTTCTTGAAGAGTTGAAACAAGGGTTTGGGGGATTCGATTTGTTTGGTGCATGTTTGACCGTTCTAAAGGACCAATCACCTAAGAGGTAGGTTTTTGGGGTGGGTGGGGTTAACGGGTAGAAAAGATCATTGTTTTGGATGGGGGACGATCTGAAATCATGGTGAACAGCTGTATTGAAGACCGAGAGGGAAGAATGACATTGGAGAGAATGTGGAAGTTGGTTCCCCAAGTTGTTGTCACAAATTTTTAGGATTTCTTGTATTGTAGAACTGGGGATAGTCTGTGGTTCTGCAATTAAATTTTTACTTTGTAACCAAGATAAAATCTCTTCTCCAATTTGCACATCCTTCGGGTGGGTGTGTTTAACAAGTGTGGTTTTTGTATGCATTTTGACCTCTTTGAAACCGAAATTATCTCGTATATTTACTGTACGATATTGTACAGCACCGTGCCAAAATGAAATAAACTCACCAGATTACCCCCTCCAGTCACATTACCCCTGCTTGTAAACCAACTTTCTTTTAACAATCTGTGAAGTGAACACTCAAACGGACTACAACGTGTTGGTATCTGGAAGCACGTCCTTTGGTGTCCTATGATGCGTGAACCAGTAGAGTCATCAAATCGATGATATTCTGTTTTGCAGGATGATCCAGATTTTGCAGCTCTTGGATATTACTTGGCAGGGGGTTAGTTTTTCCTTGGCTCCCAATCCATATGTTCGATGGGTGTTCTTGCCATGACTGGTGCCAAGGGAAGAAGCTACATAACAGCCCATTCTGTATCTTCCAGACAGAGGTGGCTCTGGATGCATGGCATGTGGCACCATCATCCTGCATTGAATTTCAAGGTATTTTGCAATATGGAATATTTCCTGAGAGAATATGGTGCCACATGCCACACATCCAAAGCAGTCTCTGCCAGAGTTGATGCAATGGACTATAGATTCTTCCCTGGACACTGCGGAGTCTGAGATGTATGCAATCAAACGCAGTGTGGTGCTGGAGCTGTATAAAAACGAACCTCTGCCAAGTAATGAGCAAGAGCTGCAACAAAATCTCCATCTCACACAATCTGTATCGGGCTGTCTTGCGGATATCATCGATCCGATACCTTCACAGGTTTAAGTGCTACCAGACACTAATGTGCAGCAAGTAGTGCATTTGCGTTCGTATTTGTGATCGCCTCCATTTGGTATCCAATACCAATACCAAAAAAAATCAAGGCATCCATTTTATAGTATGTTACTGCTTAATAATGTGTTGAATGAAATGTTTTTTTTCTTATGATCAGTTGTGAATCGCAGCTGTTGCTTTATATTTCAACTTCTTTTGAGAAGTGTTTCCAAACAAAACAAAACATACCCATCAGAGATGGGGAATCCCCCGCCATTGAAAAAGGTCATACATATTCCAGATAATGAGGGAGGTGAATTGGAAACAAGACAATTTGGTTATCACGTCTTTCGAGCTATACAGCAAAAAATTTAAATTGGACCAAAAAGATATTGTTTATGGCCAAAATTCAATAGCAACCTCCTTCGTTCCATTTCCTACATTTCCAGCAAGTTTCATCAGAAAAGAAAAAAATTAGAGCCTATAATCGCGATAACGTCTTTTTTTCAACATGGCTGCCTGGCGGCCATATTGGATGTCTGAGCGGGCTGAACCATGTTGGAAAAAGTTGCCCAGGGGTGAGGAACGTAGTAACCAAAAATAATTGAAATCAGATAAGTGGTTTTCCATTTATTACAAAAAACTTTTCAAGATGGCCGCCCCAGTTGGCCATCTTGGATCCGGCCACGCCCAAAATCAATAGGGTCCTTCCTTTTCAGGTGGTACATGTGTGACCCAAATTTCAAATCGATATGGCGAACAGTTTATGAGTTATCGCACTCAGCTATAAATGTTGACGACCCGCGTGACAACAATATCCCCCTTCCGCCATGCGGCGAGGGATAAAAACGCTTGCTGGTGCTGCTCATAGTAACTGAAACCATGTTAAAAAATAAAAGTTTTCCAGATAATGTAAATAAATAAAAATAATTAACCTTTCCGCTTATTATGCATATTATCTTCACTGTACAATCAGAAGCCGTCTCGTGAGTCAAATTCAACATGTAATGAGCCTATCCCCGACGCAGCAGATGGGGTTTTGCAATTACTTTTGTGTGTGTGTCTGTCCAGACCATCACTTTTTTTTTTAACCATTTGAGCTTTGTCATCAAATTTGTGGGAAGAGAGGAAAAATGTGAGATACTAATCAGTACATCAGTAATGCAGCCTCATCCTTTGACTAGAAACCTATGCCTGCTTTTCTCGCACCCATTGGACGGTGCTTAGCGCCACGTCCCTCCTTTTATCCCGCGTGAGCGTGGCGGAGTCAGGTGGGATCAGAACTCAGATGTTCACCTCTGATCCCATAGAGCATTTGGATAGGTACGCTTTCTGGAGCACCACCTTCTTCCACTATCAATCAACTCTGGCTAGGTCGTTGTAAATAACAGCAGCGCGTGCACAACGGGGTTTCCCGCTTTCCAGCGCTTCCGCCAAAGTCCATTCAAACGCTACGACGTTCTTCTTTGTGCTGTGTGGTTCGCGTGAGGTGAGGGTGTTTAATAAAGGTGTTGGTGTGTGGTATAAAATATGAGTGACCAGTGGAACTGTGAATAGTGAATTTATAAGGAGTCGAACTACAAGGACCGTGAATGTCTCAAATATGTCTGCAGAGGTAAAGTAACCAAATTGAAGCTGAATCTAACTGTCTGGAAAGAGAAGTCGAATTAAATAGTGTGCAATGGTTACCAACCTATATGGTCTGGATTTTGGGTTATGGAAGGTGGTGCTCATGGCTGTGAAATGGAAGGAGGAAGAAAAAGAGCACTCTAAAGCCTCTTGCAACGCATATCCAACGTCCTGTTAAACCACGGATGTGGCTATACAAATGATATAACTATTTCGGGAACCTACAGTACGTAGCCACAATTTTATTATGTTGCGCACATTTATATTCATGCTTTACCTCGTATATTTATGCTGCGCCCATGTGTTACGTCATCTCTGCTGGATGTATCAAGAGCATGGTTTTTTTTACCGTTGCATTTGTAGTATTTTAGATTAAAGAAAAGGTGATTTAAAATTCTGTAGGTGTTGGTTAAAGTGCTTGGAGCATTCCAATTCAATAATCTGGACACGTAGGCCATTCCAGGATACCCTGTGGCTCTGGATGTCCAAAAATACCACATTTCTGACACTTCTTGCCTCTGGCGGGGCACTTGGTCATGTGAGAGTGTGGATTGCCACCACACCTGGCGCAATGATGGTTGTCACGTGTCGGTCGATTATACTGCTGTCTTGCTGAATCAGGGTGCTGTCTTGGCAACAGATTTCAGGTTACTCCCGCAAGTCCCAGAAACCATCACGTCAGCCTTTTTACCTGCCTCCTCTTGTCGGCATGTAACAATTGCTGTTTTAAGCTCAAGGTATAACTTTACAAGCAATTTCCGATGGACGTCTGCATCAGGAATTCCGATGATAATCCAGATGACGAAATGGCGATCGACCGTCATCAAGGTCACAGATTGCTGTAATTTCCTGGAGTGCACATATGGATGAGTGGAAAGTCTCACCTTGCTCCTACTTATGCTCGTAAAACTCCAACAGGTTGTGAATCCAATGATGCTCGGCCCGCAAGTGTGCATGGATGGCAGTGATCACTTCATCAACAGTGGAATCTCCATTCAATTTCACAGCGTTCTTCAGCACGGATCTCATTGGGATGCTCAGAGTTTCTGATGGTGGTGAGTTCTTCTTCCACTGTCATGTCGGTCAGGCGAATTACGAGTGCGTTGTCATTCCATTGCTCTCTCCTGGAGTTTACCTCTTGCAATGAAATGTTTTGATTTATCACGGGTGGATGAGGTATTGAATTCATAGATGGCGGTTGAGGATGTGAAAGTAATGCCTCATGCAACAGACATATCACTTCATCATGGCGGTGCTGTTGTGCTGCCATTATTGGCACCACGTCCGAGGAGCCGTATTACGATGTCGCCCCTGAGTCGAGGGCTCGGGGTACAGCCTATTGCTCCGGAGGTCCTAATTGACGTGCTCAGGAGACCAATACGTTCCCGGTGTGCGGTCACGCCGTATCAGCAGTCAGATGTGACCGAGCGAAGTTACCATCCAAATGCTGATGCAAATTTACACCCCCACTCTTCACCACACAGCATCATATGCAAATGTATGTAAATCCAATAATGCAATGCAAATTCGAAACATTGGCATGAATGCAAATTCTTTATTCAGGATTAAAAAAAACATGGTATACCACCAAGCAATGGATAAATCATATTGATAAGAAATCCCACTGATATGCAGTGGTAACAATTTTTAGTCATGAAAGGACAGGCAGGCACCAAGACAATGTCGACACAAACAGCTTGTTTTTTTACTTCTTTCACTTAAAAAAATCCACACAGTTCTGCTGCATGAAATTATGTGGGGGCCTCGAAGGGGGAAAAGAAGGTAGAAGCGGAAGGAAGGTCTTGGAGCTGAAGAATCAAAAAAAATGAAGAAAATAAGGAAAAAAAGAAAAAGGACCTATTTTGAGAACCACAGCGACCACGGCAAAACTATCGCAATACACCCCAAAAGTGTCAAAGTTTGCATTGCATTACTGGATCGAACAGATTGTGAATCCATTACTTGCATCGAACACAAAAAAACCTTGTGAACATAATGTTACGAATCTGGCAGCCATGAGCACTCAACATTCAGGTCCCTATAGAACAGTTATATCGGTAAGTGTGTGTTTATAGTTCGGGCCCCCTACCTGTGTCTGACGGGAATTACATGTGAGCGCTGCGGAGTTTCGTTTACAACAAATCTCCTTCACTTCACTTCACACACCGACGCCATCGCCCACGTGTGTTCGGCCACGTATGTGGGCGGAGATTTCCATCGCCTCAGACCGGGACTCTGCCCAGGAAGGCAGGGGCGTGCCCCTTGTCCAATCATGCCACAGAGAGTGACTTTCCCACGGCACCCCGTCCAATGGGGTCGAGATTTCCACAGAGAGCGACTTTCCCACGACACCCCGTCCAATGAGGGTGGAGATTGCCACAGAGAGTGACTTTCCCACGGCACCCCGTCCAATGGGGTCGAGATTTCCACAGAGAGCGACTTTCCCACGACACCCCGTCCAATGAGGGTGGAGATTGCCACAGAGAGCGACTTTCCCACGACACCCCGTCCAATGGGGTCGAGATTTCCACAGAGAGCGACTTTCCCACGACACCCCGTCCAATGGGGTCGAGATTGCCACAGAGAGCGACTTTCCCACGGCACCCCGTCCAATGGGGTCGAGATTTCCACAGAGAGCGACTTTCCCACGGCACCCCGTCCAATGGGGTCGAGATTTCCAGAGAGCGACTTTCCCACGACACCCCGTCCAATGGGGTCGAGATTTCCACAGAGAGCGACTTTCCCACGACACCCCGTCCAATGGGGTCGAGATTGCCACAGAGAGCGACTTTCCCACGACACCCCGTCCAATGGGGTCGAGATTTCCACAGAGAGCGACTTTCCCACGGCACCCCGTCCAATGGGGTCGAGATTGCCACAGAGAGCGACTTTCCCACGACACCCCGTCCAATGGGGTCGAGATTTCCACAGAGAGCGACTTTCCCACGACACCCCGTCCAATGGGGTCGAGATTTCCACAGAGAGCGACTTTCCCACGACACCCCGTCCAATGGGGTCGAGATTGCCACAGAGAGCGACTTTCCCACGACACCCCGTCCAATGAGGGTGGAGATTGCCACAGAGAGCGACTTTCCCACGACACCCCGTCCAATGGGGTCGAGATTTCCACAGAGAGCGACTTTCCCACGACACCCCGTCCAATGGGGTCGTGATTGCCACAGAGAGCGACTTTCCCATGACACCCCGTCCAATGGGGTCGAGATTGCCTCAGAGAGCGACTTTCCCATGACACCCCGTCCAATGGGGTCGTGATTGCCACAGAGAGCGACTTTCCCACGACACCCCGTCCAATGAGGGTGGAGATTGCCTCAGAGAGCGACTTTCCCACGACACCCTGTCCAATGGGGTCGAGATTTCCACAGAGAGCGACTTTCCCACGACACCCCGTCCAATGGGGTCGAGATTGCCACAGAGAGCAACTTTCCCACGACACCCCGTCCAATGGGGTCGAGATTTCCACAGAGAGCGACTTTCCCATGGCACCCCGTCCAATGGGGTTGAGATTTCCACAGAGAGCGACTTTCCCACGGCACCCCGTCCAATGGGGTCGAGATTGCCACAGAGAGCGACTTTCCCACGACACCCCGTCCAATGGGGTCGAGATTGCCACAGAGAGCGACTTTCCCACGACACCCCGTCCAATGGGGTCGAGATTTCCACAGAGAGCGACTTTCCCACGGCACCCCGTCCAATGGGGTCGAGATTTCCACAGAGAGCGACTTTCCCACGACACCCCGTCCAATGGGGTCGAGATTGCCACAGAGAGCGACTTTCCCACGACACCCCGTCCAATGGGGTCGAGATTTCCACAGAGAGCGACTTTCCCACGACACCCCGTCCAATTGGGTCGAGATTGCCACAGAGAGCGACTTTCCCATGACACCCCGTCCAATGGGGTCGAGATTGCCTCAGAGAGCGACTTTCCCATGACACCCCGTCCAATGGGGTCGTGATTGCCACAGAGAGCGACTTTCCCACGACACCCCGTCCAATGAGGGTGGAGATTGCCTCAGAGAGCGACTTTCCCACGACACCCTGTCCAATGGGGTCGAGATTTCCACAGAGAGCGACTTTCCCACGACACCCCGTCCAATGGGGTCGAGATTTCCACAGAGAGCGACTTTCCCACGACACCCCGTCCAATGGGGTCGAGATTTCCACAGAGAGCGACTTTCCCACGACACCCCGTCCAATGGGGTCGAGATTGCCACAGAGAGCGACTTTCCCACGACACCCCGTCCAATGAGGGTGGAGATTGCCACAGAGAGCGACTTTCCCACGACACCCCGTCCAATGGGGTCGAGATTTCCACAGAGAGCGACTTTCCCACGACACCCCGTCCAATGGGGTCGTGATTGCCACAGAGAGCGACTTTCCCACGACACCCCGTCCAATGAGGGTGGAGATTGCCACAGAGAGCGACTTTCCCACGACACCCCGTCCAATGGGGTCGAGATTTCCACAGAGAGCGACTTTCCCACGACACCCCGTCCAATGGGGTCGAGATTTCCACAGAGAGCGACTTTCCCACGACACCCCGTCCAATGGGGTCGAGATTTCCACAGAGAGCGACTTTCCCACGACACCCCGTCCAATGGGGTCGAGATTGCCACAGAGAGCGACTTTCCCACGACACCCCGTCCAATGAGGGTGGAGATTGCCACAGAGAGCGACTTTCCCACGACATCCCGTCCAATGGGGTCGAGATTTCCACAGAGAGCGACTTTCCCACGACACCCCGTCCAATGGGGTCGTGATTGCCACAGAGAGCGACTTTCCCATGACACCCCGTCCAATGGGGTCGAGATTGCCTCAGAGAGCGACTTTCCCATGACACCCCGTCCAATGGGGTCGTGATTGCCACAGAGAGCGACTTTCCCACGACACCCCGTCCAATGAGGGTGGAGATTGCCTCAGAGAGCGACTTTCCCACGACACCCTGTCCAATGGGGTCGAGATTTCCACAGAGAGCGACTTTCCCACGACACCCCGTCCAATGGGGTCGAGATTTCCACAGAGAGCGACTTTCCCATGGCACCCCGTCCAATGGGGTTGAGATTTCCACAGAGAGCGACTTTCCCACGGCACCCCGTCCAATGGGGTCGAGATTGCCACAGAGAGCGACTTTCCCACGACACCCCGTCCAATGGGGTCGAGATTGCCACAGAGAGCGACTTTCCCACGACACCCCGTCCAATGGGGTCGAGATTTCCACAGAGAGCGACTTTCCCACGGCACCCCGTCCAATGGGGTCGAGATTTCCACAGAGAGCGACTTTCCCACGACACCCCGTCCAATGGGGTCGAGATTGCCACAGAGAGCGACTTTCCCACGACACCCCGTCCAATGGGGTCGAGATTTCCACAGAGAGCGACTTTCCCACGACACCCCGTCCAATTGGGTCGAGATTGCCACAGAGAGCGACTTTCCCATGACACCCCGTCCAATGGGGTCGAGATTGCCTCAGAGAGCGACTTTCCCATGACACCCCGTCCAATGGGGTCGTGATTGCCACAGAGAGCGACTTTCCCACGACACCCCGTCCAATGAGGGTGGAGATTGCCTCAGAGAGCGACTTTCCCACGACACCCTGTCCAATGGGGTCGAGATTTCCACAGAGAGCGACTTTCCCACGACACCCTGTCCAATGGGGTCGAGATTTCCACAGAGAGCGACTTTCCCACGACACCCCGTCCAATGGGGTCGAGATTGCCACAGAGAGCAACTTTCCCACGACACCCCGTCCAATGGGGTCGAGATTTCCACAGAGAGCGACTTTCCCACGGCACCCCGTCCAATGGGGTTGAGATTTCCACAGAGAGCGACTTTCCCACGGCACCCCGTCCAATGGGGTGGAGATTTCCACAGAGAGCGACTTTCCCACGGCACCCCGTCCAATGGGGTCGAGATTGCCACAGAGAGCGACTTTCCCACGACACCCCGTCCAATGGGGTCGAGATTTCCACAGAGAGCGACTTTCCCACGGCACCCCGTCCAATGGGGTCGAGATTTCCACAGAGAGCGACTTTCCCACGACACCCCGTCCAATGGGGTCGAGATTGCCACAGAGAGCGACTTTCCCACGACACCCCGTCCAATGGGGTCGAGATTTCCACAGAGAGCGACTTTCCCACGACACCCCGTCCAATTGGGTCGAGATTGCCTCAGAGAGCGACTTTCCCACGACACCCCGTCCAATGGGGTCGAGATTGCCACAGAGAGCGACTTTCCCACGACACCCCGTCCAATGGGGTCGAGATTGCCACAGAGAGCGACTTTCCCACGACACCCCGTCCAATGGGGTCGAGATTGCCACAGAGAGCGACTTTCCCACGACACCCCGTCCAATGGGGTCGAGATTGCCACAGAGAGCGACTTTCCCACGACACCCCGTCCAATTGGGTCGAGATTGCCACAGAGAGCGACTTTCCCACGACACCCCGTCCAATTGGGTCGAGATTGCCTCAGAGAGCGACTTTCCCACGACACCCCGTCCAATGGGGTCGAGATTGCCACAGAGAGCGACTTTCCCACGACACCCCGTCCAATGGGGTCGAGATTGCCTCAGAGAGCGACTTTCCCACGGCACCCCGTCCAATGGGGTCGAGATTGCCACAGAGAGCGACTTTCCCACGACACCCCGTCCAATGGGGTCGAGATTTCCACAGAGAGCGACTTTCCCACGGCACCCTGTCCAATGGGGTCGAGATTTCCACAGAGAGCGACTTTCCCACGACACCCCGTCCAATGGGGTCGAGATTGCCACAGAGAGCGACTTTCCCACGACACCCCGTCCAATGGGGTCGAGATTTCCACAGAGAGCGACTTTCCCACGGCACCCTGTCCAATGGGGTCGAGATTGCCACAGAGAGCGACTTTCCCACGGCACCCTGTCCAATGGGGTCGAGATTTCCACAGAGAGCGACTTTCCCACGACACCCCGTCCAATGGGGTCAAGATCGCCTCAGATGGCGATTCTTTCACCCCGGAGGAAAAAGGAATATAAAGGAACGCCAGGCTGGGAGCGTTGGTCGTGATCGTCGTCGTAAAGTCATCGTCGTCTAGGGGGTCGTAGGTCTTTGTGCTGTCTGGTTCGTCTGGTCCTGGGTCATCGTCGCCTCTGATCTTCTCCTTGATCTTCGTCGATTGGTGCGTGGCCGGTTGGAGAGCGTGGTACCTGGTGCTTGGAGCGGCATCGTGTTGCGGGTTTGAGTCCCGCCGAGCTGGATCGTCGAAGACCACACGTGGTGGACAGCTCCAAGCACAGGCTCTGGTCTCTAGCTCACCTGTCTTCGAGCTGGAAGCCTTCAATAAAGACCCGACGGGGTCCATTTCTGTGTGTGGACCCGTCTTCAAGTAGAATTGTGTAAGTGCTTTCTTTTGCTCATTGTACATTGCATTTCTTATAGTCGTGATAGCTCTGCTCTTTGTGTGTTCCCTTCCCCCTATTGTTAATAAATACCCCTATTGTTGAATGTACCAGCTCGTTTCTATGTTTCTATCATTGGTTTGCCGCGCTACGAACGGGAACTAGGAGGCCTCATTGCTGCCAAAATCGTGCAATTGGCCCGGCAGGATTCTGGTACTCTCTGCTCGGGATACGGCTCAGATCCGGCTCGGTAACGGCCCGGATCGCGCAGATCCTGCCGAGGGTGAATTTCCCCGGTAGTTTGGACGACATGGGTATTTAGGTAAATTGAAATTGGCAATTGACCCTCTCCCACGCGGTCGACCTATTGGCGATCTTCGGTCCGATAAAAGACCCGTCGGCTCCGGAGTTATCCGGGGTGATGACCTATAAATTCTGGGTGTTCGGTGGAGCCGACTCCACTGATCCACCTAGCGGTTGTGTTCGCCACTGAGACACGGCCCCACAACAATAACACTGCCCCCATCCTTTTTCCAGAGCCGTTCCAGCTCTGCCATATAATGTAATTTAAGGAAATTCTGGGTCTCCTACTCTACCCTACTTAGTCCGAGAACACAGAACACGTACTTACAAAAAAAGAAAATCAAAACATAGTATAGGGACCATAGCCCTCCATCACAATATTTCCACATGGCACAATTCAAAAAATAAAAAAACAAAAAAAACTTGGGTCTTCATGGTCTTTTGGATTCCCGTCACCGCAAGTAAGGTAACTAGCTTGCAGCCTCTCTCTCTCTCTCTCTCTCTCTCTCTCTCTCTCTCTCTCTCTCTCTCTCTCTCTCTCTCTCTCTCTCTCTCTCTCTCTCTCTCTCTCTCTCTCTCTCTCTCTCTCTCTCTCTCTCTCTCTCTCTCTCTCTCTCTCTCTCTCTCTCTCTCTCTCTCTCTCTCTCTCTCTCTCTCTCTCTCTCTCTCTCTCTCTCTCTCTCTCTCTCTCTCTCTCTCTCTCTCTCTCTCTCTCTCTCTCTCTCTCTCTCTCTCTCTCTCTCTCTCTCTCTCTCTCTCTCTCTCTCTCTCTCTCTCTCTCTCTCTCTCTCTCTCTCTCTCTCTCTCTCTCTCTCTCTCTCTCTGCTTGAGGTGAAGATGAGAGCGATGCCTTGAGGGATCTTTCAGTTTCCATAGAATCTAGGGGAGGGATGGGAGGGAATGGGGAACAATGACAACAGGCCCTCACCAATAGACCTATCCCTGCGTCCTCTGTTTTTCTTTCTGACAATTTTCTGGGTTCTTGTCTGTAAAACCATGAATCCAACACATCCTCTTTTTCATTCTGACTTTATAATTTGTCTGGTTCTTATCTGGCTTACCAGATGACTTTTTCTGTTCACTGTCACTATTTTTGGAATTGTTATCTGACTCGTCAGAGGTTGATGAAGAGTCATGAAACTTGATCCTTCTCTGCCTCTTTTTCTTGAGTAAGGCTCTGTTTTTAATGAGTTCCGATCTTGACACTGATTCACCATCTGATCTGTGGTCGCAATCACGAACAACTTTGCTCTCCGCATGAGAACCAATTTTGACCGCACTATCTAGACGATCTGAGTCTCTACCGTTTGCCTCCTTTTCCGACGACTGCATAAGGTTGCCCTGCAGGCATTCATCATTCTCTGTGTAGGGGTGAAATTCCCATGTCATTTCATCTGAAGACAGTTCTTCATCCTCACCATCTGCCTCTTTCTTGACAGTTCAACCTTTTTCCTCAAAACCACTCTCATCCTCAATCTGCTCTTCATTTTTCTCAACACCTACACTCTCTGGATTCTCTTCAGTTCCATGCACCTCTCTTTCTCCCATGCCTCCTCGCTCTCAAAGAGCTGCATTTCCATTTCCTGATGTGAGTCACGATTCCTTTGCTTTTTTCAGGACCATTGAAAAAAATTTCAGCACCCTCCACCTGGTTGGAGTCAGTTACCCTTTCCATGGATGTCGCTGCCCTATCCAAAAACCCATGTCCATCCACCTCTGGATTAATGGTGAATTTTGTCATCCTCTTTGGCAAAGATTCCTGCATTGTTTTCACTATTTCCCCAATTTGAACTTCAAACTTGTCCGTATCAATACCTTCCTCCTCTCTCTTTGCTTCCTTGAGACGATCTACCAACACACTTTTTACAAATTTGGGCAAGTATCCCACTCCTGACACCACTTGTTATGATCTCGCCCTTGGGTACAGGGCTCGGGGTACAGCCTATTGCTCCGGAGGTCCTAATTCACTTGCTCGGGAGACCAGTACGTTCCCCGTGTGCGGTCGTGCCGTATACGCAGTCAGATGTGACCGAGCGACGTTAACATCCTAATGCTGAAGCAAATTTAAACCCCCACTCTTCCACACAGCATCGTATGCAAATGTATGTAAATCCAGTAATGCAATGCAAATTCAAGACAGTGGAATGAATGCAAATCCTTCACTTAGGATAAAGAAAACACAGGGTATACCACCAAGCAATGGATAGAAATCATATTGATAAGAAATCCCACTGATAATGCAGTGGTAATAATGAAGTAATTAAAAGACAGATAGGTGCGAAGACAAGATGGACACAACAATCAGACCCCCACCCCCCTGAAAAATGTCCCTATCTAATCCCAAGGGAGGGAATAGGTCAAGCAAAATAACAAAATAATGTTTGCACAGGGTATTAAAATAAAAGGGAAGAAGAAACATAGTGTGAAGAGAAAAGGAGAGGTGAACAGAATTCGAGCCTGTTTTTGGATGACTCAACCCGGTCTCATTTCAGGCTCAACTGCCGACCCCCAAGGATGGCGCCTTACCACGTTGCATGCGGAAGAAGAAGAATCACAGCTTGACCGATTATGTCACAGAGTAGCCCATTGTTCTAATAATAGTTGGGTCCATACTCAGTTCCACGTCACACTTACCTAATTTCCATAAACCCAAGATGGCCACCACTTTCACACGCTGAACTTCCTCACCTTATTTTGCACCTTTTTCGGTGGGATTTTTGAATGATCTAGAGTTTTCAAATAATCTATACATTTAGGAGAAGTTTTCAAAATTAGCAGCTTTCCAATAACATTTTCCCTTTATTTGCATAAATCCAGTATGGCTGCCACCATATGTAGTAATTTACCCCCAAATACAGATCTTTGGTGTTGAAATCGCTGTCATGGTTTGACTCTGATTGAAAACTTGTATTTTTTTTCATTGACTTAATTTGATTAATTGAAAAACATAATGACTTGTATTCTTGAAATTACGTCATTTACATAAATCCACGATGGTCATCACCACCACTGTTTGGTATATCTAATTTAATAACCATATTTCTTGGTTTTCAGATGGAATTTTTAGATAATTTAAATTGCTATATATACAAATACAGTGTGTAAAAAGGTAAGTAAGCTATTAGTAATCTGATTCCTGAACATTTTATCTGCAATAACTACACAGGGACTATTTACATATTAGTTGTCACAGAACAACCCGTGAACCCGTTGGGTTCCCGTTGTGACAGTGGTTGATAAAAAATCATTTCAAAAATAAAAAAGCTAGCTCCAGTGAACTATATCGCTGAGGTTGTGTGCATTGATCAAATAATCCCGAAGAGTACTTCACTGAATCGGGAATTGATTTGTTAATAATTTTTTTCGTTGCCCGATTTGAACGAAACTTGATACTGCACACCGCAGGAGAATGGTGAGTAAGGTGGCTCTAAAATTTTTGTGCTATCGTGTACCGTTTTGGCTGTATTTTGGGAACATACATACATATATATATATATATATATATAATATCCCTGTGTCGTAAGAGGCGACCAGGGTTGCGTCAGGAAGGGCATCCGGCATAAAACATGTGCCAAATCACCATGCGGATCGTACGGATGATCCGCTGTGGCGACCCCGAACGGGAGCAGCCGAAAGAAGAAGAAGAAGAAGAAGATGTATATACATACATATATATATATATATATATATATATATATATATATATATATATATATATATATATATACATGCAAGATGAGAATTTTAGTAATATATAGATTATTTTCATCATCTAAATCACTACTCTTGGAAAAACAAATCATTTTGGCAGTTGACACAGTCCTCTGAGGAACTACAACAACAGAACTGTGTGCATGGGAGCCCTGAAGAAACACAGTGGCACTGCCTACTAAGGTTGTAGTCGTTATCTGTGCAGTAGAGATGGGTCAAAGCTCTCAGTTCAACAGGAGCTACTTCTTTCAGAAACATAACCAGCTCCAGATGACCACCAGGAATGATCTTCCAGCCGTTTCCTGCAGGCTCCCACAGAAGGGGTTTCCATTAGCTAAGTGGCTGTGAACCGATAACACCACTTGGTAATTGGCCCACAGTACATGCTGGTTGGTGGAAGGCATCATCAGTTGGTGGAAACATGCAACCTGTCTTGTCTGATGTGCATGCATACCGGTACCTCAATTCATTCAGTGATGAACATAATTTGGCTTTGGACACGTATGACACCAAAACATACTCCCAAGCTACCCAAAATGTTTTTGATATGTCTCTGGACATGCCAATATTTGCAAGAGGACCCAGGATGTGCTGATTCTGCACCAGCTTGTGTATGCAGTACGTTTTCTTATTTTGTGTGGAGCAGACATAGTATCACAGCCGGTGAGTGCATGTGCAGCAGGCAAGCACTGGCACACTGTTTTTCCAAACTTGGTTTCGATACTGCTGACCGATACAAAACGTTGATGGTTGCAGAATTTTCCAGCATGCCCACAGTGCATGTACACATGTTGATTAGGACAGCCTTCACTGCAATAGAGCAGTAGAAGAGATTCTGTACCGGTCCTGGACGTCCCATAACATTGGTATCATCAGAATGGACAATTATCCTAAAGTGTCTCTAAGAAAGGGCTGTGGCATGAAGGAGAATCCACATGTCTGCTTCCTCTTGTGAGCTTGATAACTGCAGATACTCTGCACCTCCTGACTTCTGGATTAGCAGTACCTTTTGACCATCTGGTAAGCTTCCTGCAAAACAACTGTTTCTCCCTCTGAAAGCAATGCAGGTCCTTTCTCCATGACATAGTTGCACACAAACTGTGCCAGTGCAGATTTGTGGGATGCATTCTGGAGAAATCTACTGTAGTGTGGTACCTTGCCTATTCCCTTCTCATGTCGAGATCCAGAATGGCCTCCCCTTTGTTCCCGTTCACCATGCCTGATTAACTGTGCATCGTCATAGCGATCAAACACCAATGTAACTGATGTGTTGAGCTGCCTGAATCATTGGCTGCTGCACAGGGCTTCTTATTACTCTCACATTCCTTAAATCTTGTTAAAGACTTCTTGTGAGTGTAACTTGCACAACATCATTTGTGGAAAGGAAACTTTTAGTCTCAATGTCGGAATGTCATCTTGAATGTTCCACAAGGTATTATCAACTTAATGTTTCCTCATGTCACTTGCTTTTATTATGGAAAGTAGCCATTCTCAAATTGGATTGGTTACAATTTCATCATCCTTGTCTTTAAGGTTATTGAAGCTTATTGTTACGGTTTTGGAAACGTAGCCCAGCAGGAGAGCATACATGGACACGTAGGAGACCCGATGATTAATTATTTCATTAGTCTATGTGTAGATAGTCCTTGGCCCCTTGTCTAAGGATTTTTTGGGTGGCATGCGTTGAGGTTAGTTGGTGTTTTCCCAGTGTGATGTCTTCCGTCCCCCACCCCCTCTGCTACTTTCAATATTTCATCCTTTACCCACATTGGTCCATTTCCTGCCCCCCCCATCTTTCTTTCAACAATCCCTCCTTCACCCCATCGGTCTTACCTTACTTTCAACCCCACAGCCATCCCTTTGTCCCTTGGTCCATCTGCATCCCTATCAGTTTTCACTCCATTCGCTCATTGTTTAATTGGGCACATTCGGTCTGTCTGTGGTCATTAATCCTTTGGGCCCATCGGATTATGTTCACTGCAGGAGACTGTGTACCTTCTCACATGCATGTTCGTGGCACAAAGTGTAATGCTTTCCCTGGAAGTAGTGGAGTGCGACACATCTCACAGGCAGGATACAGTGATGCACTGTACAACGAATGCTTGGGTGCAAGGGAGGGAGTGAGGGCTCTTGTCGTGGCCTTGCTATAAGTAAGGTCAGGTCAGGTATGGGAGCATGCACCAGAGCAGTGCGTCGCTGTGTCCACTTTCCACCAGTCCTCCAGGGGCCTCCGTCTGGCCATCCCCCAGGCTGATGCATGGCCCATCCCCATCTCCTTGAGATGCTGATCAACCTGCTGCAACCATGAGGAACGTGGTTGGCCCATTGGCCTCCTCCACTCACAAGACTCCCTCGCTGAGAGAATCTGGTGAGCAGGGTCAGCATCAGGAAAATGAACCGCATGTCCATACATTTGAGTCTCTCTCAACAACCGCTCGTTGGCACACAAAGTCCAACCAGCGATAGCGAAGGATTCTCCGAAGAGACCTGGTACCAAAGGAATTAAGTCTCTGTCTCAGATCCCTGGTCAAAGTCCAAGTCTCACATCCATAGAGCAAGACTGGAAGCACCAAGGACCTGAAGACTCGGACTTTCGTCCTCCCGCACAGGTACCGGCAGCGCCACACCTCTTGATCCAGTGAATCCATGACTCCCCAGGCCTGACCCAGATGTCTGTTGACCTCTGGCTCACGGCCAGCAGACATGAATATCACCAAGGTAAGTGAATCTCTCCACGACCTCAACATCCTCACCACAAACAGGCACAGACAGGACAGCAGCAATCAGGATGTCATTGAAAGCCTGAATCTTAGTTTTGACCCAGGAAACCCATAATCTCAGTGGCTCTTACTCCTTATTCAGCACCTCGAGGGCCCTCAAAAGGATATCTAAAGTCTCCGCAAAGATGACTGCATCATTTACGAAATCAAGGTCAGAGATCTTGACATTCCCAAATGATGCACCACAGCTTGATCTCTCCAACATCCTCCCCAGAATCCAGTCCATACAAGTGCTGAAAAGTGTGGGGGCCAGTATACACCCCTGACAAACTCCAGTAACAACTGGAAATAAGTCAGAGATGGTACCACCACATCTCACAGCACTCTCAGTACCAGAGTAGTGTTAAGTAAGTGCAAGTGCTAAGAATCATCATTTCATGTTTGGAACAAATCGTAAACACAGAAAGCATCATTTTGGCATTAAAACCACATCTGTATGGCCTTTATTGGCAAAGTTTTTTTTTCATTTTTGAACTTTTGAGATTTTTCGGAAAATTGGTCACAACCATGGAAAGGGCCTTAAAAATACTGATTCACCAAAATATTTTCAGCCAACAATCCATGTGACACCTTGATGAATAAAAAAAATAAGATGTTCGCCTTTGTTCTACCCTGGATAGGGGTACCCCCTCCAAGACCTCATCAGGCCACTAGACTTGTAAGCGAGATAAATGCACAGGACAAACATTCCTCAACATTGAAATAATTTGCTTCTTACTTTAAAAGCTTTTCAAAATGCTTCTTTTAGATGGGTCAATATACCATCAGACCCTCAACAACAAATTCCAACAAAAGGCTTTTCAGTGGGTTTTTTTTTTAACCTACTGGGTGTTTTAAATGACAGAAAAAAGTGTACCAAAATTTGACCACCGGAAGTGGGTTAAAACTGAGTCATTTCCACGATGGCCACCGCTGACCCTGAAAACCAGGAAGGTGGCTGTAACTTCCTTATTATTAGGTGTAGAACAATAATTTTGGTATCTACCCTGGGATTTTAAGGGTCAAGCAATTAATTGGAGTCCGTTTTTTTTTTTTTTTTAAAGTTTATTTATTTAAAAATTTTTTTTTTTAAGAGTCCGTTTTTTTAGAGTAAATTTTATTGACATGTTTCAAAATAATGTATGTCAGAGTACACTGAACAATTCAGTTAAAAATCTTATACAATACTAAATGCAATAGGAAAGAAAAGTAACTGTCACTCTTTCACCGTCTCGGTTTCGTCCTCAAAACTGTGCTCTCGTTCCTCTGAAAGCTGGTTGTGTGAATTGTCACGGAACGTAAGTTGGCATGATCCACATGCAGAAGTACATGGAAGCCCATATCTTTTGCAACTGCAACGGGGCGGGGGGGGGGGGGTGGTGTATTGCAACCAGTTGTGCAATTGTAATGCACCATTTTCAATCGAGTGTCAGGTGCAGCATTCATATCAGACATTATCGGTATAAGTTGACTGTCTTCAAGTCTCCAACCCCAGTTCAAAGGATCAATATCACTGTCCATCCCCATCCATGCCGTGGTCTGAAATTACACCCTGAGACGATGGAATTTGGTGGAAGACTCAGTTGGAGGAAGACTTTCGGGCAGAACAAATGATTTTGCAGAGATGACTTTCTCAATGAGTGAATCATAACACAATGCTGTCAGAGAACATGTACTTTTCCCACCAAACATTTTCCCACTTGGCTGCTGAGGTTTTCAATGTCAGTGCGGTTCTTGCCTGGTAAAGTGAATGCATTTGCATAGGATTGGACGACTGGATCACCTTTCACGAGTTTTTTGGAAAGCTGATTTATTTCCAACACCATAAACATGGGATGTTGAATGG
>NC_140975.1:43149363-43199363 GCF_056783735.1 Eptatretus burgeri
AGAGAGAGAGAACGAGAGAGAGAGAGAGAACGAGAGAGAGAGAGAACGAGAGAGAACGAGAGAGAAAATCGTAGGCCTAAGGCCTGTCATGGCCGCCGGGGGAGGTTTTTCTCGTTCACTACGACTATGTTCTTTGTTAATTCTCAACTTTAATCGTTGATTTCTTGGTGTCTGTGAAACATCTTATTCTCTCGGTAAAGTTTACTAACTTGTTTTCTTGAGTTAGAATGGCGGGTGAACGTTTCCGTGTCGAGATGTTGGAGTCACTAACTCGTAAAAACGCTGTTTTTTTCTTCCCTCCCAGTGAGGTGGAACTTAACGATGTGTTTTCTGCCATCAGTAACATCGTCGGTTTACATAATGTTCGTGCTACTTGTCGCATGATTAAGAAGTTTGTGGTGTTTGTGTCGGAGGATCACGTGGTCGCCACGGTGGTTGAGCATGGCCTGTTCATCGAACTGAACACTTCCCTCTCTGTGTTCGCTTTACAGGCCCCAACAGTTAAAGTTAATATTAATAATATTCCACCATTTATAAGGAACCAGGACTTGTGTAACCAGTTAACCAAGTTCGGTAAGGTTGTGTCGAGGATCTCAATGGTGCCGATGCGTCATGTTAGCGATAAATGTAAACACGTCATGTCCTTTAAAAGAGTGGTTTATATGATACGACCTGGAAATGGTAAAACACTGAATGTTGTACTCAGTGTAAAAATCAAAGGGTTTGAATATAAAATGTTTGCCTCCTCAGAGGTTATGACGTGTGTTGGGTGTGGAGCTCACGGGCACGTGAAGAGTGTTTGTCCCAATGCGGTTACACCACAAAAAAAGTGAACGTGCGGTGAGGGACGATTCTTCCTCACCACAAACTAATGGGGAGAAGATGAATCGGGAGCCCTGCCCCCCACCGGCTGAGGTGTTCGACGAATTGGACTCGTCCATCCCGACCAGCGTTGGAGAGAGGGTGTGTAATCGTGACGTAATTAATCCACCCCCACCAAACGAGGAAGTGAAAGTGGTTGCTTCCTCTCCTTTACCATCCACTGTACGTGACAGTGTGGACGATATGGAGGTATCTGTTACGGATACCAGGAAAAAAAAGGCCAAAAACGGTCAAATGTTGATGCCTTTGATGCTAAGGAGCAGAATAAGGTCCAGATCGTGTCAGGCTCAGTGGCCCTCCAAGGGACGTCTCACATTGGAAACCCCTTGGTGGTACCGGAGTCGTGTGCGGATGTGGAGACTTCACTTGCTCCACTAGCCGACTCTGAGCGGGACACAGAGAACAGTGAGGTATCTCAGGATGTTTTAAGTGTTTGTCCTGTTAGCCAAACTTGTTCAGACGAGTTAACAGCTATGTCTGTCTGAGAGTGATGGAGAAATAGATAAAGGGGAAAATCCCTGTGAGTTAAATGTCCACCCCTCCCTCACAGATGATGATTTAAGGGTTGTAGAGGGGAAGGACATGGACAAGGCAAATTCAGAGGGGTCCGTAAACAGAGTAGAACTTACTGTTGAGCCAAAGGTAAATGTTCCACAAGTAATAAGAGAGGCCAAAGATGAAGCACTTGATTCAGATGAAACCTCTTCGACCCCACATTTTAGTGCTTTAAGCTCTCAAGAGGATGAAGGGAGAAATGACACAACCTTAGTGTCTCAAGAAAATGTGATTAAATTCCTGGATGATACATTCAGGAAAAGATACGTCAAAATCAAAGATTACTTCCCGAATTTACACGATTTCATTAAAACTGCAAGGAGTACGATTCGTGAACCTTATCAGTTTAACATGTCAGATTCTCAATTCTAAAGGTTAAGGAAATGTGTTACTCGGGCTGGTAAAGAGCTTCAAGAATAACCAACAGAATGGAGATAAAAGTAGCATCCCTGAGCATCAATGGAGGCTGCAGTTGTGTGCATCGCCTCCAGGTATTTCAGCTCTTCCAAAATGAAAAAAATGATGTGCTAATGCTACAGGAGACGCATGCAAATCGGTCTTCTGAGGATGAGTGGTGTAAAATCTTTAAAGGTTGTCTTTTTTTTCTCGAGCGCGCTTGTTGAGGCCAAGGCTGGTGTGGCAATAGTGTTGCATCCTCGACTCCAGCCTTCGGAGATAACTTGTAAGGAAATTTGCAAAGGTTACTTACTGTCTGTGCAATTTGTCAGTATTAACCTAAAGATTTGCATGACAAATGTTTACTGTCCTTGTGCTAACTCTGAAAGAGATGCCTTTCTGTACAAGTTGGCAGAGTTTGTAAGCACCATTGACTTGACCATATTGTTGTGTCTGGGGGGTGACTACAACTGCACCCTCAACCCACAACTTGATCAGAACACTTGTGAGCCTCATCCACCCAGTGCAAGGCCTTTGGCACAGCTCGTCAAAAAGTTTAAACTGGTGGATGTGTGGCGGGTACAAAACCGTAATATCCGTCAGTATACATGGGTTTGTGCATCAAGAAATGTTTTGACGATGGCTCGCCGAGACATATTTTATGTAAATCATGAAATGGTAAACATTGTTAAGAACTCTTATATAAGGCCGTCTGGTTTTTCCGATCATCACATGATTGTTATGGTGTGTGGCTTTCCTCATCATGTCTGTGGAAGTGCATGTTGGACTTTTAATTTGAAACTTTTACAAAGTGCACATTTTATAGAAGCTTTTAAAATGGTATGGGAAAAATGTGCATCACAAAAGGGTTCATATTTGAACTTAAGACAATGGTGGGACTGCACAAAGTCCCAAATCAAATGTTTTTGCCAACAATACTGCTCTTACAGCACATACAACACTTTTGGTGTGATATCTGCTTCAAAAAAGGATATACTTATCTGTGACCAGAAAGCTGGATTGTCTCGCGTGAATGTCCAGCAGTTGTCAGAGAAAAGGACCCTTCTGGCTGAAATGGTGAAAGAGCGGGTGGCCGGTGCATTCGTCCAACTGCGGAACGAAAAAAATCCAACTTGACACACCAAACAAAGGGTTCTTCAATTTGGAAAAAAACGGTCAAGACCTCTCAACAAATCCATGCTTTGCGCTCTTCTGGTGGTGATTTGTTGACCTCCCAGAATGATATCAAGCATGAACTACAAGACGATTTTTCAAAACTGTTCGCAAAAAGATCTGTGAATAAGGAGAACAGGAATGCGATGCTTGAACAGCTCCCTTCTCTGTCTGAAGACCAACAATTGCTTGAGCCTGACATTTCTCTTGGAGAACTTACTGCTGCGCTCAAGGATGGGAAAGCCCCTGTACTAGATGGCTTTCCAGCTGAATTTTATAAGGCTTTCTGGGACATTCTAGGCCCTACTCTTCTTGAGGTCTTTCACGAGAGTGTTGAACAAGGTGAATTGCTATTGAGCTGCCGGAGGGCAGTTTTGTGTCTCCTTCTGAAGAAAGGAAACCTGCATGAGACCGCAAATTGGCGGCCTGTGTCACTCCTCAACACGGACTATAAAATATTGTCAAAAGAACTTGCAACCCATCTAAAGGAAGTCATCTCTTTCTTGATTGGCACTGATCAATCATACTGTGTTCCAGACGTTCCATATACGATAATTTTTTTTTTTGGTGAGAGACTTGATCAGTTTTGGTCAAACTACATGTCCTAGTTTTGGTTTATTACTTTTAGATCAAGAAAAAGCTTTTGACAGTGTTAACCATTTCTTTTTTGTTTGATGTATTAAGGAGAACAGGGTTTGGGGAAAAATGTATTGCTTATGTTGAGTTTTATTGTACAAATATGCATCTTGTCTGCTGAAGGTTAATAATAGTCTTTGTTACCCTTTCCCCTTTCAGCGAGGCATCCGTCAGGGCTGTGCGCTATCAGACATGCTCTACAATCTATCCGTTGAACCTTTATTAGTTTTACTTCGGAACTCGGTGTTGGGAGTCTCTCTTTCACAAAACTCCAAAGTCGTTGTTTCAGCTTATGCTGATGATATTTGTGTTGCTATTGCAAATCAAAAAGATGTTTCTGAGGTCTCTCGTTGCCTTGCCCAATTTGAGCTTCCTTCCACTGCAAGGGTAAATTGGAAAAAAAAGTAGCTTTTTGGGTGGGCCCCAGATCACCTTCCTCGTCCCTGCCTGTTTTACCAGGAGGAATACAGTGGAGTTGTGAGGGGTTTAAACATTTAGGCTTATTTCTAGCAATTGAAGCGTATGAACAAAAAAATTGGGAGAACTTCCTGAAAAAATTAAATTGAAACTGGCAAGGTGGAGAAGATTGTACCAACTTCTCTCGCTTAAGACACGGGTGTCAATCATAAATAACCTGGTGGTTCCATTTATTTGGCATAGAGTTATCCCACTTGAACCCAGAGATACTTGGTCACAGGGATTCAGAGGGTTCTGACTGATTTTTTTTTCTGGGGTGGCCACCATTGGCTGGGCCCAGACGTGGTCTGCAGACCCCGAAACATGGGTGGTCAAAATCTGATGCATATCCCAAGTCGGATAATGGCATTCCGAATTTCCACGATTAAGCGCCTACTGTACAGTGAGTGTGTTCCTTGGTGACCTCTCACAAACGCCTGCTTGCAGAAAGTGGAAGGTCTGAAATATGACCGTGAACTTTTCCTCATCGACTTGCAACACGTTGACATGTCTCAGCTCCCCAGTTTTCATCAGAGCCTTTTGAATGCTTGGCAAGTCCTCGGAGTACAACGTTTAGAGGTATCATACGATGCCCAACAGTTTGTACATGAGTCATTAGTTCGGAATCCTTTATTCTCTAGAATTTCAACCTCCAGGTCGTTTATGCATTGTTTCACCAGTATTGGAATAAACAGAGTGCGAGACCTGTTGCAACCATCCTTGAATGCCTGGCTACCTGTAAGGTCACTTTCATTAAAAACTGGTGTTCGTTCTGCTCGTATTGTGGAAAATGTCTTGAAAGCAGTAATTCAAACCTTTCATAGACTAAACATCGGGTGGACTGGGGTGGAGGAAGTGGTAGACTCGCGTCTCTATTTCCCTGAACTTCAAATTGCCTCAAAAAAACAAGAGGGTGTGTTCTCCTCAAACTTAGAGGAAATTGGTGTGTTTCACGTCATGGGGAAAACGGCTATCTACAACATATGTCTGGAAGCATGTATACCTGGTTTTACTAAACTGTTGAAAAATCGGTGGAATGAGACCTTACCTGATGGAGCTTTTTTAACTCCAGTGTGGAACAAAATGTATAGTTCTCCAACTCTTGGGCGAACTGGAGACCTGAATTTGAGACTAGCACATCAAGCCCTGGTCACACAGACATTACTCCATAAGTTTAATTCTTCTGTTCTAATTTCTTGTCCTTTTTGTGATTTGATTTAAAATGGTGCCCACGTTTTATTGAATGTAAGAGATTGGTACCCCTCTTTCTCTTCCTTCAACAGCTTTTCTATAAATTTAATTTTGTTTTTCCCTTTCCCATCTTTATTTATGGAATTGGGGGGAATTATAAAAGTAAACCAGTCCTCTCGTTTTTGTCCTTTCTGTTGGGCATTGCTAAACTGGCAATTTATAAAACCAGGAAAGCAAAATTGAAGGGGAAAAATGCAAATGTGCTTTTGTGCTTTAAAGGTATGGTTTTGGCACGAGTAAAAATGGAGCAGGCTTATCTTTTGAGCCTGGATATTGTGGGTGATCAGTGGTACACTGATGAGGTTTTGAGTGTCTTTTCGTGATGGAATATGGTTGTAAAAGTGTAAAGTACTTACACTTACTTTTTGCATATATGTATTATTTTGTGGGGGTTTTGACATGAACAGACACCCTTGTTTGTATTGCTTTTGTTGAATTCATTTTTTCTGAAAGATCGTTTGGATTTGTTTTTATGGATTGTGCTTTTTCTGGTGTGTTTTTTGATACTTTTATAATAAAAGCATACAAAAGTCTCTCGCTCTCTCCCTCTCCCCCTCTCTCTCCTCCCCTCTCTCCCCCTCTCTCTCCTCCCCTCTCTCCTCCCCTCTCTATGTATATGTAAATAAATATATATATATACATATACATACACTGTGTTTCAAAAAGATTGATGCAATTTTTGACTTCCTGCCATTTCTTTGTTTTTTGACCCATACCGTTTTCCTGTTCGGGGTTTGGTAGTGTTATCGTGGTATTTGTTCACTGGGATTTCTCGCTCTTGAGCTCAACTATGCCATTGATAGTGAAGAAGAAGACAAAAGTGGTGGCTCTGTGGTATGAGACTAAATCATATGAAGACACCTGCCAGAGGTTCTGTTGGGAATACAACCTCGGAACATGTGATGGACCCATAAATTGTACCATTCAACGTATTGGGAAACATTTTGAACATGAGGGCAACAGTGGCAGGCTAGCCTCAGGAACCAAGAGCCAAGTCAACATTGACACCGTGCGGGATTCTGCAGTGGACAGGCCCAAGAAGTCCCACCGCCAGCGCTCCTGGGAGCTAGGCATCAAACCAACATCAGTTTGGCATATCCTCTCAAAGGAACTGAAGCTTTTACCATACATCATCTCTATTAGGCACGAATTGAGTCAAGATGACATGAGAAGAAGACTTGATATGTGCCATTGGCTCAGTGACAGGATGGAGCTGTACCCAAACTGGATCAACCTGATCTGGTTCAGTGATGAAGTCCATTTCCACTTGAACGGTGCTATCAACAACCACAACAACATTTTCTGGGGGATAGAAGCACCTGAGGAGATCACCGAGAGGAACCTGAAAGGGCCTAAGGTCACATGCTTCTGCACCTTCAATGCCAGATGGGGAACGCTAGGGACTTACTGGTTTGAGAATGACAACAGCAGGACGGTGCCAATCAACGGTGAGTGCTACCAAGCCGTGCTCCAGAAGTTCCATAATGATCTCCCCCAAAAGGTCACCCCAAACCAGCTCAGCATGACCTGGTTTATGCAGGATGATGCACCCCTGCATACAGCTGGTCACACATCACTTTCCTGTGGCAGCTCTTCAGGAACCGCTTCATTACCCTGGATACCACTCATGACTGGGCACCCCAAACTCCGGACTTGAACCCTCTGGACTACTGGTTCTGGGGGACTGCTAAGGGCTCTGTCTATGCCAACCATCCTGCCACGCTGGATGATCTGAAGCAGGAGGTGTCAGACTACCTCCAGGCCTTGCCACATGAGACCTACATGATAGTTGGACAGAACTTTGGAGTCAGGATCAATGTTTGTCTGAACCACGGAGGGGCACACAATGTCAATTACAAGGATTTTGCGTAAATGCCAATTTCAGACCTTGGGCTCTCACTAACTCGAGCATTGACTCACTGCAATAGCAATGAGTGATATAAAATACCATGTCATAAGCTTTCAAGAAATGTTTGGTTCACGTTCCTGAGGTTTCTGTTTCTTTGTAAATAAACATTTAAAGTTATATCACTCTTTCTGAAACATCCTATGTATACAAAATGACAAATATTTGACACCCAAGACCCTTACCCCCCCCCCATCCCTCCTTTTGCATCTTTCACCTTGTCCTTATTGTACTTTTTAAACTTGCCTTCATACACTCACAGAGGTATCAGATGTTGATGTTTCCTTTATGAAGGGAAAACTGTCATGTTCATATGGAAAGTACATTGAGGGTATTGTTTGAGATGAAGGGGTGTATATGCTGTTGTTGGGAGTGTGACCCCTACCTCTCCCTTGTACATTTATTACCTGCGCTTCTCTCCATAAGTCCATAATTTAGTAACAGCTTGGTGAACACATCATTGAAAACACATCCAAACTCGCCCCTCCACCCCCCTCCTCCCCAGACATGTTACCGAAATACCAACTGATAAATGGTGCAATTCTTGTTTTTACTAAAGTTTTGGAATCTTGTCATTTGTAACAAACATGAATCCTTGTCAAGATGGCAAAGGAGGATGGAGGTGGAGCGGGAGGGGTGGAGGGAGGGATGGAAGGGGAATGGGAGGGGGATGTAGGGAGAGTGAGAGAAAGAAAGAAAGAAAGATGGGTTTGAGAGAGTGTCTGGGTGGGACATGAATACATGTAAGGGTTAGAGAGAGTATGAGGTGAGATTCGGTGTTAGAGTATGGGAATGTGAGGTGAATAGGGAGAGGTGTAAGAGAGAGTGTGGGAATAGCAGGTGAAGAGGGAGAGGTGTTGGAGAGAGTGTGGGAATAGCAGGTGAAGAGGGAGAGGTGTTAGAGAGAGTGTGGGAATAGCAGGTGGAGAGGGAGAGGTGTTGGAGTGTGGGAATCGCAGGTGAAGAGTGAGAGGTGTTAGAGAGAGTGTGGGAATAGCAGGTGAAGAGGGAGAGGTGTTAGAGAGAGTGTGGGAATCGCAGTTGAAGAGTGAGAGGTGTTAGAGAGAGTGTGGGAATAGCAGGTGAAGAGGGAGAGGTGTTGGAGAGAGTGTGGGAATAGCAGATGGAGAGGGAGAGGTGTTGGAGTGTGGGAATCGCAGGTGAAGAGGGAGAGGTGTTGGAGAGAGTGTGCGAATAGCAGGTGGAGAGGGAGAGGTGTTGGAGTGTGGGAATCGCAGGTGAAGAGGGAGAGGTGTTGGAGAGAGTGTGCGAATAGCAGGTGAAGAGGGAGAGGTGTTAGAGAGAGTGTGGGAATCGCAGGTGGAGAGGGAGAGGTGTTCAGATATGGGTATAGCAGGTGAAGGGGTGTATTGGGGGAGCCTTTGGAATGTCTGGGACACAGGCGCTGAGAAAGGATTAGTCACAAGAGCTGTCTGTTTGTGACTTCCCCCATTGTCTGTCTGAAAACAATTCTGCTGTCCTGTGTCTTTCCTGTCTATGCTGTTCTGTACGAAAAAGATTGACAAATCTGTTTGCTCATCTATTTTTATATTTTACATTTCTCATCCATTTGTGATGTCCCTATTAATAAGACTGCTGTTCCAATGTTTGAGCCATCAAATCTGGCGAACTTTCCACACCGCTGGTCGGGTGTATCGACAGTCGGCATGACGTCATTGGCTACCTGGGTGCCCAATCATCTGATCATAGATGTCATACACACTTCCTTTTTCTAGGTATTTGATTGAAGCTTGAGTGGTGGGACCGATCTTGAACCCCCCACCTCGATCGTACAACCCGCCTACTTAAGGCAGTTCCACCCTCCTTCCCTCCCATTATCCTCCCCCCCCCTACACACATCTGTTTCCCCGGGCGATTATAAAATCGGGAAAATCCGCCCTGCCGGCTTAGCTCGCTCTGCTTCAGCAAGGGAAGTCTTAACCGTCAACTCCATCTCTTTGAAATCCCCTTCCCGAGAACTCTCCCTTTTTCTCAACTTTCTTTGACATTGTCCACTTTTCCCTCCTCTTTTTTGCTTCTTCTTCTTCTTCTTCCAAACTCGAACTTATCCCAGCGAAGTTTGTCTCCTCGAACAGGTGCACTCGAGCCTCCTGGAAGACTGAGCTGCGATCATCGATCGATCTACCTCCGTTGAACCATTCTGTCTTCCTCGTCCTCCGTCCGTCTCGTTGTTCCTCCTTGCGATGAGACTAAAATTCCAAACTATTGATCTCCACTGAGCACCCTCCTCCTCCTCCTCCTCCTCTCCCACCCTCTCCAAACGCCGTCCCGTCCTTCCACGAGCCCAGTCCTTCTCTACCTGTCCTCGAGCCGGCGCGATGACCCACACGATGACCCACGCGCTGCGCCTGCTCTTGGCTCTCGCGCACGCGGGGACGCTGTGCGCACAGGTGAGGCTCCGCCCGGTGCTACCTGTTCGTCCCGTTTGTTGTCGTTGCAGCGGATGCCTCGCGATCGTTTCGGCACTTTTGCTCGGTAGTTGGATCGTTTGTAACTTGTTTTCAGGACAACAATCCAATTCGTTGCTTAATAACCGGGTCATTGTGATTTTGAGTGTTTTGTTGCGGATGAAAGTTCAGTCCGAGTATAACTTGTGTTTTCAACGTTATCGTTTCGGGTTCGTTCGGGAGGTTTATCTGGTTTTAATGGTGGCGCATTTTTTCGCGCTTTTATTGGACAGGAGGTCGTACTGGGTTGTTGTGCGTTCGAGTTGATGGCAAACGCGTGGTGTTTCGGTCGGATACATGGAGCTGTCGAGGGATAAAGATTAGTGGGATGAGATCAAAATGTGTGTTGGTCACGTGGGTTGGTTGGCCACCGCGCGACCACATCACGCCGAGTGAGTGTCCCGTATTTATTTATCAGGGTTAGCGGAGAGACGGACATGATGAGCTGGAAGAGGGTCGGCGTGGGCACGGGTTATGATGCCGGGTGGTTTGCCATTGTTTTCACAGCGGTGGTCAGAGCAGCAATTATGAATTGGTTCAGGGTGCCGGAGAGAGCTCGCTGACTCTTTCTGAAGGACACCGTGTGATCTTTAACGTCCGCCGACTGAACAGACGCCCAGTTTAACATCCGTCCGAGGCACGGGCACACACATCGATGAATGATCCTGCCTGCAAAACACCAGGATGACAGTTTATAGCTGGGTCGGGATTCGAACCCAGGCTACATAGTTCGGAGGCGAGTTTTACCCATTTAGACAGGCTATCTGCCAACCATATGTGGACGGAGTGAAAGGGGTGTGGTGATCGTCGAAGGGGGAGGAGCTTCAGGAGGAGTCAGGACACACCTGCGGACTTTAGTCTGTCACCAGGTCGTGAAGGGGCCATTTACAGGGGGTTCCACACTCGCACCGGAAAGTGCGAGACCTAAACAGGAATAGGAAATTAGGATTGGCAAGGAGGATGGGAGGTGAGAAGTAGAGGAAAATCGTGGGAAGCCACAGGTGTTTTTTGGGGGGGGAGGTTAAAGATAATGAAGAGGAAAAACCTCAAGGGATTGGAATTTGTTGGAGATTATGGAATGGAAAGAGGAAACAAGGACTCATAAAAGTGATACCTCCCGTTTTCAGCCGATTCCTCAAACAATGTCTGTGTTTATGTACAGACCATTATAAAACTTGTCTTGTACATCATTGAGGCTTTTATTGTCCTTGATTGATTTTCTTCTTTTTGACCGTCTCACCATTTACTCTCCATTGTATACCTTCCTGCCATCCACACAGAGATTGTCCGTTCCTCGAAGCATCCTGGAGGTGATATCCCGCTCAGATGCCCGGACTGTGAGCGATCTGCCATTCGTCCTGCCTTTTGACTCCGTAGGTAAAGCTTCCCCGTATCGCGCACCTTGGAATTCTCCGCATGCCACGCAATCTTTATCCATGTTTGCAGTCACTGCTGTTTCGTGTCGGCTCCATTGATTCTGCCTCGTTTTCACCGGGTGTCGGTTTGATTTGATACTCGAAACCACCCAACGGCTACCAATTGTCTGTTGATCTTGGTCTTAGGAACACAATGGTCACAAACGCTGCACCGTGACATCATGGCTGACCTTTGTACCCCCTACCCTTGGGGCTTTCTCACATTTTTTTTTTTGGGCCAAAACTGGACAAGCCAAGGCGAGTTAGCCATTTATCTGGAGAGTTAAACGGAATTGCATTGCGAGCCGAGTCCTCGGTTCCTCTGCCACGGCTGGAAGTGCCACATCGGAGGGCACGCCATCATTCGGACAGGCTACTAAGCTGGCTGCTCAATGTACCCACTTGGTGAATGCAAACGAATCCTTCGCGTCTTCAAGCTGTGCAAAATCGTGTTGTTTTAAGTGTATTGCAGATGAGAACGGCTGTTCATCGAGTGAATGAATTGAGCATTATAAATTAAATAAATATCATGCATAAAGCAACGAAAACTTTTGGGCAGAAGTCTCGGTTGTCGTGGCAATTTGAGCTCTTGCCTTGTGATCCTGTGACCCCCCTTCTTGTGGCATAAATAGCTTCCTGACATTTATCCTCAGCAGTTGTTTCAATGCAGTCGTTCATCACATTATCGGTCTGCACACTGCCGACAGTGTTGAGCTTCAGCGCTACAGTTGGCGAGTTCTCTTTATTGAACATCATTATTGACTTTACCGTTCTTATTGTAGTTTTATTTGTACCATCATCCTGGTTGCAGCCTTAGCTGAATTTTGACCGGCAGACATTATCAACCGCTGTTGCCCTGGAGACAGCATAGCCTTTTGAGATAAGAGTTGGGGGCTTTGTGCTGACATATCCATTTAACATCGTGTTGGAATTGCTCTCTTGGTTGTAAAAGTGGGCTGGCAGGATGGGCTAGACTCCTTGAGGTATGCACACTCGTCTCTGACCCCTCTAGCCTGGGTTTGAATCCTGGCCCAGTGATAAACTCTCATCCAGGTGTCTCGCAGTCATGGCAGGTATCAATGCGCGTGCCGTCCCTCGAATGGATGTGAAGGCAGGTGTCTCGTCTGCCGGCATTAGTTGGTGGATGTTAAATATCCCACTGGGTCCTTCTCGAAGAGTAGGTGAGCTATCACCGGCATGCCTGGCTAGATTACAAATTGTTGCTCAAATCTACAGGGGGCACTGCAGCAGCTGTACAGCAGCATCCCCAGCAAATGTTGCTACCTGAAGCTATGTGCTGTTTGCGAAAGAAGAAGACTACTGAAAAGGTTACTTGTTTGCCATACATCTTGTCTCTTGCACGAGCATGTTGGCCCCGTGCCTGCACCGTACTCCACTCATCGCGCGCCAGGAACGAGGCCGAACCGTGATACATCAACACGGTGTAGCATCTCGGGCTGCTCAGATGAGATTTAAACCGCCCCCGAATCACATCAATCCTAACGCACTGACATCGACTTGAGAATACGGCGTTCGATCACCTATCCAGGAAATTGGTTAATTTTGATGCCCCATAGGTACACAGCCTGATGGTCATATCTTGGCTGTGAGCATGATGTGGAGCTTCTGTGCAGGATGATCTTGTAACGGAGAAATCAGAAGATAAGGCGCAAGTCACTGCAATGTCAGAGATTTTGTTTTTTCAGTCATGGGAAGGTTAGATGTCCATTTTGTTCGAATATATTTTATTTTATTTTCAGTGTTCTTTTGTCATGCCAGGCTTTTCATGCCAACCTCTCCATGATGAATTCATATCAGAAGGAAGGGTTAGTAGGGGCGATGGGAGGAAAATTTGGTGAGGATTTCCATCAGATTACTTTTCTTCCTTTGTCACTCATCATAATTGTCACTCATTGGTGCTGCTTCTTCAAACTTAAAAAAGGGAAAGTATTTTCACACTTTAAACAAAAAAGACATTTCATTATAAGGTCACACAGGAAATGGATGTTCACCTCCTTTTATCTTGTGCCTTTTCTATGATGGCATCCTTTGTGGGATTTTTTTTTTTTGGGGGGGGGGAGTTGGTGTGCAAGTCGATGGGTGTTCTCTCCTTGTATGGAATCACAGCTTCTTTGTGTTGTTTCCTCCATACCTGTCAAGCATGTGAAGCTGATTGATGATGTGTGATGTAATCAATAGAATGTGAGCCAAGACTGTAAAAACCAGCTGATGTCAGAAATAGTCACAGTGTAGGTTTTCCTGCCACTGAACTAGGAAACAATTATGTATCGTTTGGTCCATTCTGCATACGGCTTTTCCCATCAAGGCCATTGTGTAGGTCAGGCATTTGAAGAGGGAGGGGGGGGGGTGGGGTGGGGCAGCAGTTTGAGCCATTCCATTTACGTGTATTATTAACCAATCTTTGCATCTCACTTCACAGCATTGAAGCTTTGCTTTTGTAGATTAAAAACAAAATTTAAAACCTTAATGTAATAACAAAAACTCCAAGTCCAAAGTTTCTGTTCTCCAGTGCCGAATGACCCGAGTTGTGAATACACATTCCGGTTTTATTACCCCATATCATTCCCCACTCCCAAATCGATTATGAATGTCCCATAAATTTTGTAACAGCATTGCAAAACGGTTTTGAAGGACTTTCTTGGAAAAAAAAAAAAAAACAAACACAAGGGTGCAAGTCCTCATCGAGGACACAACCTCCAAATGCATCTTAAAAATGGGACAATTTTACAATGAAATAAATAAATACAAAGGTCGTGGAGATGGTGAAGTGTATATATATATATATATATATATATATATATATATATATATATATATATATATATATATATATATATATATATATATATATATATATATATATATATATATATATATATATATATATGTAAATATACAATTCAAAGTGGTTCGTTGATTGTGGAGATGCTAAAGTGTATATAAATAAATAATGCAAGGTGGAATGTCGGTAGTGGTGACACAAAAGTGTGCATAATAAATAAATAAAGGCAGCAGGAGGAGGAGGAGATTGGGACCATACTTTGTGCAGAGCGTTGGTGCTGCTTAAACAGTCTCCTTGGCTATTGGGCACAATCCTGGACGGGTCACCACTCCGACACAAGATACCAGCAAGCTGACACTCATTTTGCTGACCTCAGAAGGATGATAGGCAGAGTTAACCCCACCTGGTATTAATTCAACAGCTGAGTGGGATTTGAACTCGGGACCCTCGGATCCAAAGCCCACCACCCTAACCATTAAGCCAACACCAGGCATAAAGGTGGCAGGTCAGTAGTGGAGATGGTAAAGTGTGTACTGTATATAAATAAATAAGTTGTTCAAGGTGGTTGGTCCATCGTTGAGATGGTAAAGTGTACATAAGTAAATAAATGATGGTTCACAAAAGCATGTTCAGTACCGTACAGTTTTGTACTGTTCTCTCCCATAAAATTTTAAATAATTGCCAACATTTGGAAATAAAAGTGTGTCCCATGACGTGTGGCGATCCCAAAATCATTTGACTTGCCTCATGCCCAGATGTTCTATTGCGGAAAATGAAAAATGCGTCTCGACATTTTTGAGTAGAGGCTCTGGGCTCACACATGGATGGACGGACAATACCGAAAATATCAGCCCCCAAATGCGCTGACACCTGGTTAGGAACTCAAGATGTCATGCAAGATATTCTTGAATTTTATTTACTTATACCTGTGTTATGACCGTTGGAGTTTATTTCATCGTTGCAGAAATAAATCAAAAGGAAGCAATTTTTTTTCAACCTGTGTTATGGTTGCTCTTAGTAGTGTTCGCATGTGACATCAAATAACTTCGTGACATGAATGTGTTTATAGTGTTGAAGCTGTTATGCTGGCAGGATGGCTGAGAGGTACCTCTAAGCTGTCTAGCCTGGGTTTTAATCCCGACCCAGCTATCAACTGTCATCCAGGTGTTTCCAAGGCAGGGTGAATCATCAATGTGTGTGCTGTCCCTTGGAAGGATGTTAAGCTGGGAGTCACATTTGCCCCCATTAGTTGGTGGATGTTACAGATCCCACAGTGTCCTTTGTGAAGAGCAGACTAGCTATTGCCAGCACTATGGAACAAATTACAAATTCTGAGTGGCGACCCTTCCAGGGTTGTAACCCTGCGTCTGAGTGGCGACCCTTCCAGGGTTGTAACCCTGCGTCTGAGTGGCGACCCTTCCAGGGTTGTAACCCTGCGTCTGAGTGGCGACCCTTCCAGGGTTGTAACCCTGCGTCTGAGTGGCGACCCTTCCAGGGTTGTAACCCTGCGTCTGAGTGGCGACCCTTCCAGGGTTGTAACCCTGCGTCGGAGTGGCGACCCTTCCAGGGTTGTAACCCTGCGTCGGAGTGGCGACCCTTCCAGGGTTGTAACCCTGCGTCGGAGTGGCGACCCTTCCAGGGTTGTAACCCTGCGTCGGAGTGGCGACCCTTCCAGGGTTGTAACCCTGCGTCGGAGTGGCGACCCTTCCAGGGTTGTAACCCTGCGTCGGAGAAACTGCTTCAGCAGCTCCGATGTTGTGTATGGAGCTCGGTTCATGATCTGATTTGTAGATATGTTTCCCAGACAGCAACCACTCTCTGAGAAAGGCATGGCGAGCCAAATGGCCTCCTCCTATGTCCAAGTTCTTTGTATAAAGGAAGGAATAACATATTACAAACTTTGCTAACTCCTCCACATTTCTTGGTGTGATTGTTATTTTTCTTTCCTTTTTAAAAAAAACTGGTTCCCCGCTGTAATTTCTCGTCGAAACTGCTCTGCGTTTCAGGGAAATCTCAAAACCACGTCTCTGCACCAAAATGCCATCTGAAAACGTCAAAAACTGTTCCAACTGCTCGGCCTATTGGAGATTTGCTTGGATGGTTTGTACTGTGAAGTGTTGTGTTCATGGAAAGATGTCCAATCACTGCATATTATCGATTTTATTTGGTTTTATTCCCTCATGTGTTTCATTTGGATATTGTAACAAAAATCATACTCCGAGAAGCTTATCTTTAATAACCCTGGTGAATGGATTAAATAAATAATTGGTGAAGTTCATTGTTGTTTATCAACGTCAACAAAACAGGTCTCATTCATTGTGTGGTTTTGCAAAAGCACACATCTCCGAACGATTTTCATTCAAACAGATGATTATTAGGATAAGCAATTTGTTGGTTGGGAAATAGTCTTTCATAATTAGTTCTTCGGAATTCCAAAAGAATGGGGGTGAGGCTCATCGACTCGGAATCTGCGAGGTGTCGAGTTCTCGTGTTTTCAAGCTCCACTTCGATCGAAAAGGTGAACCCACGTTTGTTCCCGAATTACAACCTGGTCAAGAAACCTTTTCTGGATCCTGCAGATACCTCCCAGAAGTCTACTTGGAGCTTTTCCACTGCCGCCTCTGCCCCCCCCCCCCCCCGATCAGCATTGTCAGAGACCGATCTCACAGATACTCTGTTCACATGCAAGCATTTCAATCCATCATCATCATCTGTGTTCACCATATTTGGCTCCTTTAGACTATTTCCTGTTTCCAAACCATGTCGGACACACCCCTTAATAGGAGAGTAAACATTCACGCATTTTCCTCCTTTTCCCCTCCAAAGAATGGAACAAAAACAAGAAAGCATAATGGTGGCCCAAAATGTTTTTACATTGTTCTCCAACAAATAAATCTAATTTTTTTTTTTTGCTGCTTTACTATCTCTATACGTAATTCTGGCATCATGAATTAATTAACAATCATAAAACTCTCACTTGTAATGGCCAAAAATTAGATTTTAATTTTTCCTATTGCTATTATCCACTATTCCCCGCCCTTCATTTTGAGTGTCTTTACCAAGCTTTGAAGTGCTTAAGTTAAATTACAACTCGCTTAAGGTCAAATTGACAGTCACCTACCTGATTAGATTTACAAGGCCAATTGAGCTAGTCAGCTAATGAAAAAGGGAACAATCGGTAAGGGTTTGTCTCTGACTCTGGTAAATATACTCTCATCAGAACCTTAATTATTTTGAAACAAACTTTTGTACTATCGATCTTAAGGCAAAGAACATTAACCTCACAATGTACTTTTCTTTGAACCGGTGGTTTTAATGTGCCCAGTCTTACCCCTGTGTTCTAATTTTCCATGGTCGTATGAGGCGCGAGCTTTGGGTGGGAGCATTGGTGACGATGGGCGTGAGAGATGGCAGATTACTGACCCGACTTCATCCCTTTAATCTCCCAAGCCTCCTTGCCTCGGCGAGCATTAGTGGAATTGTTGTCAAATCGCTTGTGTCTGTCAGCAGGTCTCTAGGTCAAGACATGGCCAGCGTGGCTTGCGTGACTGGACAATCGAGGTGGGGCAGGATAATGAAAGCCAAAACCCAGGAATATGACACGCCCCACAAAACTCTGGCAAAATAAAATGGCTAACAGCCGGACACTTTAATCACATGTTTGACGAGGCGTGTGGGAATGAGCGATGCTTTTACTACGACGACGCCACGACTTGCCGTTCTGCACGCGGGATTGTCGCTCTCACGTAAAGATCACCCTTGTTGAAGTCTTATTCGGTCTTGCATCCGCCCAACCAGTCAAACGCAGAATCGCGTCCTGGATATTCAGCAATGCATCTCATTTGTTTGTTCATTCATTCATTCATTCATTCATTCATTCATCCATCCCCTCTGAGTGTAGATGAATGTCCTTGTGTTGTGGTAATGGGAAATGGCACAGATTATTCATCAAGCAATTCTGTCCATGATTTTGGGACCGAATGTTCGTTGGGACTTTACACCGGATGGAAAGTTTTGTCCCAGTTTGTATTTGGCACGAGTTGTTTAATTTCCACAAGAACGAGGCTCGTGGAAGAAAGAGCAAGGTTGAATTGACAGTGGGGGTGGTGGGACAACAATTGGGTACAACCAGTAAGGGGATAAACAAACAGGAAAGAATGGAGAGGAGAGGAAACACTAAAATCAGCAAGCAAAGAGTTGAGTTGGAAAGGGTTAATGGGGGTAATAATGGTCATGGGTCATGATGGAGGATGATGCGAGGGTGATGGTGCACTTCCTGTTTTAAGTCTTGGAGGAAAGTGTAGGGAAAGAACAGCCTGTACAAAAAGGTGGTTTATAGGTGGGAGAAGCGAGGAATAAAAGAGTTGAAGTTTAAATTTTCATTCAATGGTACGAGGATATATACGATCTGAGAGGAAGAGAAGTGATGAGTTGCATTGGTTTAAGGATTTGTACCATACTAAATCAAACCATTTGAGGTGGTTTCAACCTGGTATGGAATCCTCCACCAGCACTGCAATCTGGGATATTCTTGATTGGTTGCTTAAAAATTCTAATATAAACTTGATGTATTGCACTTACTTTAAGTCAAACATCGGAATGAAAAAAAATTAAAAAAGGATAGTCCTGAATAAATTTTTGAACTTTCTTTGGTTGTGATGGATACTCAGAATCAATTGATGTGTTATTAACATCTGGGTGTGCAGGTTATATCATGTTTTGGACACATGAGAATAGAAAAAGGACGATGGACAATGAAATCTCGTTTCATATGATCATGCAGACACTATAACTATCAGTAGAGTGATGAGAGCCACTTGATTGCAGAGTCGATGGCTTCATGTGGTTCTACAAAGGACCCCACAAATCTACTCTGTGCATAGTGTTGCGTGACCTGTACGAATGTCTGTCTGATCCTGATGACCGCAAGAACCTTCTGGGCTTTCAGTTAGCTTCCACTTGCACATATGGTGAGGGGTCCTTACATGGAGACTTCACAACAAGGTGGAGTAGAAGATGACAACCTTCTGGCATTCTCCCCTGTGATTATGCTTTGTCGCTTCGGTAATGTCATTGAACCAATGAAGCAGATTTAATGTTTAAATTGATTAAATAATCAATAGATATGGAAAAGAACATTGTAAGGGATAACCCTAATGTTTGAACTAATCAGGTCAGAACCATCACCATCTTTCTCTTCTTCTGTCTATTTTTTTCACATCTCGGGGATCATCTGCCAGCCTTTGATAGTCGATAGACATTTATTCAAACTTGCGTGACTTGCACTTCATATACGTAATCAGGTTTTTGTTTATCTTATCCTTCAGACAAGGTTCAATTTGGCAAATGTTTAATTTTCTCTAAGTAGACAATTCCGTGCAACGTGTGTGACTCTTCTGTGTAAGTCCCCACAGGCCTCTGCTTTGATCTTCAAAAAGCTTTCCCTGATTTTCATTCCGATGTGTAAACCGTCGGGAGGAAAATAAGGAAACTTGCGCACACGAAACCGAAGCGAGCCACCCAGATCGATGGGCCGACCAGGAAATTGAAGGGAGTTCCTTTGTCTTTCAACCGCAAACAATTAAAGGGGAAGTCGCACAGGAGCCTTTTGTTACTGGGCACCGTTAATTAGCAAGTGTGAGAGAGGCCTGGGCGGGTCGTGCTGATCACGTGGACCTCTCTCGGTTACATCTGCAAATGATGAGAAGCTGGATTTATCTTAGCCTTTTGTGATGGATTTTTGTGTCTTTACTCGAGTTTGAGTATGGTCCACAGCATGTTCATTGTTTGCCAGTCTGGATACCAAATGGCAACAGCTGATAGATGATTTAAACTAATTGAAATAGAAACTTGTTCTTGAGTTCAAACTTCCTAATCAGGCCAGTTCCCACTCAGGTCCCACAGGTCAGACATTCATCAAACCTTGGTGGGTTTGAGATCGGTGATGGAATGCAGTTTAAGAGTATGGTGATTGTTGGGTGCAGTAATGATTGCCATAGTCATTTATTATTATTATTATTATTATTATTATTATTATTATTATTATTATTATTATTTCCACCGGATGAACTGCCATTTCCAAACTGGCCATGGCAGCCTCATAATGCTGGACGTTTCCATCCGATAACCGCTAGAGTTCAGTTCATCAACCCATATCGCTCTTTGTGCCGAGCGCAGAACATTAGCCCCGCAAAGCACAATCGGCACACTCGGGTTTAGAAAGCAGTGTTTTTGGGAGCTGAACTTAAACCCCAAATGAAAATAAGATGTTGAGCTTGTGCAGCAGGTAAGTGTTCTTGATTCAAGCTCGGATCAGAACAGTTTATTTAATCCGAGAAGTAAGGGATACACGGACATTAGCAGCACTGGTAGATAGCTTGGGTATGGGATGGTTTATTGGATATCTATGTAGTGTTTGTGATGTCTGTGAGAGGGTCTCGTCCAAAGGTGTTTGCTATTTTCTCAACTTGCATCCTCCTTCAACCCTCAACCCCTCTAACCCCCCCCCCCCCCGGAAGATCAGGAACGAATACAATCTGAAATCTACTATATTAAAGAGAGCTTATGTGGCTGGAGCTATATCGGCAATATTCCCTTGTCGCTTGGTCACGGCATTGACCAATTGGGTGTGCCTGTTTTTCCTTTTATTCGTTGATTGGTTGTGGCACTGACCAATTGGGTTCTTATCGGTTGATCGTGGCACTGACCAATTGGGTGTGACCATTTTTCCCAGCATCGTTTTTCATGTCCATTGTTGCCATGTCTATCCACATCAGCAAACAATGGTCCATCGAGGTGGTGCGGAAAATCATGTGCTTTTGTCATCTCGTGTTACCTCACCTCACAGCCATGATTACCCCTCCTGTCTCAGAGATCCTTGTATAAGGATAGAACTCTAAAAATGGGAAATAAATTATTTAATTAAAACGTGCTTTATGCCATTCTGCCAAGCTAAAGTTGCCATAGAAAACAGGTGGCCCACATAATTGAGGTTACTTTGCATTACCATTTCTTCCCAATATTCTGAAATCGCCATTAAACCTGATATTACTGTTTTTTGTCATTCCCTTCATTTTGTCAATCATCTCTCTCTCTCCTCCCCCACACCCTTTCTCTCGGCTTATCAATTTGACATCACAGACAGGTCGGTGGTTACTCTGTCTTCTGTCACCTCCTTTCTGGTCTTGCACCCCTTACCTTTTCCATAATCTCTCCACCACCTCCCCCCCTCATCCCCCGCACCTCTCCCACCAGATGTCTGCAAGGCACACACGATCTGCCATTAACCTCCTTCTGGTGAAACTCTGAAAATCCGGAATGACTGCTCACCTCCACTCATTCATTCGTACTTCTGTTTTTCCCCAGCTGTGGAACCAACTTTCTCTATCTTCAATCTAGTTCTTCCCTCTCGGTCTTCAAAACAGCCTTTCACCACCATTTCAGATACTGCCATCCGCAAACTGCAGGGATCCACAACCATGACCTTGTGTACCCTCATTAACCCTTTCCAAGCCCTTTTTTATTATTATTTTTTTTTCCTTCCACCTCTGTGATTGAGAGTTTGTGGTTGTATCTATCTTGTTCATCCCCATGCTCTCATTCCAAAGCACATCCCTTATCCCTCCAAGTCTTCTGTTTTGCACTTCAACCCTGCTGTTAGTGTGCCCCCCCCCACTCTTTATTCTGTTCCTTTTGTTCTGTTACATCCTGATCCGTTCTGTGGTCCAGCTCCTCCTCGAGCCTCGACACTGTATACAAAAGGTTATTTTTTTTTTCACATTTCCACACCGAAGGCTAATCATTCTGTTTTGACAAACTTCACAATTTTAATCTCTGCAAATTATTATTTTCCTTTATCTTTTCTATTTGGGCTGCAGACCTTTATCTATTTCTATCCAAGTTTCTCAAAACAGGATTTACAGTCATGACCTCCGGTCTCTCAAACTGGTAACCCTGGTCATTATGCTATCTTTTACCCTCCCTTCCCTCTTCCTTTCTTCTTTGTATTTCGCTAATCATGCCATTCTTGGTTGTACACAAGTTGCTTGAATTATTGCTCCTTTTTTGTTGTCTTTGGAGATGCATGACTCACGAATGGACCTCAAAATGATTTCCATTTGCGGTCACAGCCACACTGGGGCACTGCTTGGACATCCCTGTGATGATGTTTTTGATTAATCAACATCGATTTGTTATTATTGGTACACTTTTATGGAATTTTCTCACAGTGCTTACATTTATCTGTATTCTATTTCTAGAATACTACACAGCAGAAGGCATCGTTCGTCCACGCAGCCTAACTTACGTATCGTCACAGAACAGGCCAGGTGGGACATCTCTAATCTTTGTCTTTGATTCCCATTCCATTCTTTAATGTCCTTCATTATTATATATATTTTTTCATTTTCCCCTCTTTTCATTTCCCACCACTTGTCTTTGTTCAGTTGAGCACAATTTAGTCCTTGAGCAATTATAAAATTTGTTTTGTGCAGTTTCCAAGCTCTTTAATCACATTAATCATCATCTTTTATATCTACCACCACCATCACAGAGGAAGCGATCCTGGCAGAGTGCCGTCCGCGAAATACTACTGTGAAGCTACACCGATCGCTGCTGGACGCGAGCAGTGCCAACTTTGTGCTTTGGCCTGGGTGCGTTGAGCTGTCTCGCTGCACTGGCTGCTGTAACTCTGCCATGCTACGCTGTGAAGCGACGCAGACGCAGCTTCGGACACTTAAGGTACATTCGCGATGACCCTGCTCTGCTCGATCAACTACCTACGCCACCACAATTACCTCGACTCTTACTTTTTTTCATGGAAACTGTTTTAAGGACTGCAAACCTGTTCTGCTTAGAACTTGGGACAAGGGCACTTGTGCGAATGTGAGGGTATGAGTCTGCAGAAGTGGAAGGCCTTGCATCGCAATGCTGTGCCCAGCACGCTGTTTTGAAATTCAGGCTTTTGTTTTGTCAGAAGAGTCACAGCTTGAAAATGAGCGTTGGCTCTGACACAGCGGGTCATAATGAATGTGAATGCAGGTCCCCCCCCCCCCCATGATTGTTAAAGAGTAAATTTTATCGATGTCTTTGGTCCATCCTTCGCATCTCTTGCATTGCCAGAAGGTATGGTATCAAAGGACTTGTTCTTTTGCTTTATTTTATCACTGATTCGATTCTTGCTAAGATGTAACAAGTATTTTGTTGTTATGCCCCAGTTTATGTGCTGTCAATATTCAAGCAAATGTCCCTGTTAGACAGACAACCTATAAACCAGATCTCAACCCGTGGTTTGAAGGTTAAGCCCATCTGACAAGGACACTTGTTTGTGGCTACTGATCTGATATTCCTTTATAACCTCACAATTACTGGACCCTCATGCAGCTGCCTCAGCGATTATCGATAAAATAGGCCCGGATGGGGCACATTAGGCAAGCTCAGGGTGTGAACCAAAGTTATAATTCTTGTGAAATATTCCATTGAATCTTTCATGTCTGCATGGTTGTAAAAGGGAAAGCTTACTAAAGGGCACCATGCTCTGCAATGCAGCACCTGCTGTTGGCTTCACCTCCAGATCCTAGGATGTAATCCCAACTTGAGGCCAATCCAGTGTGAGCTTTCTTGTTATCCCTGATTAATTGTCCAAAAGTAGTTTTGCATCATTGACCTCGTTGTTTGATTATTATCTTGCCAAAACGAAGTTTTTGCAAGATATGTTAGTCAGCTTGTATTTTTTTTTTTTTGTCTGTAATCACGCATAAAAAATTCTGTAGAGCACAGTTATCATTGGAAATTTTTGTAACCGCATATCAGAGGCCTATAGAGGTCCCTTTCAGTGCACAAAATTTTGAAGGTCAAGGTCAAAGGTCAAGGTCACTTTGTCACAAATCAGGGGAGTCGACGAAACCCTTATTTTTTGAGTAATTTTGATCGGATAGTCTTCAAACTTCATGGGAATATAGTTCATGGTCTGGCGCTCAGCTGATTAATTTTTGGTGGCGATTGGCCTTGACCTTCATGGTTAGCGCCTAAGGTCAAACATATTTGACCCCAAGGTCAAATTTTCAAGTTTTAGGAACCATATCGTGTAGTACCTCAAATTGAACACCTCTGAGTGCTTTCTAGATATGTCAAACTTGAGACATTATGATGTCATTTGGTGACGTTATGAGGCAAACGCATATTTTTCATGGTTACTCTGTAGAACGATTCTCATCGGAATCTCTCGTAGGCAGATATTCCTCAAGGAGTCGCTCCTGGTGGATAGCAGCTCTGTTCACCTCAGTGTGACCTTAAAGAAGTCACACGTGGTCACCTTTTGGCAAGATACGGGTAACCCTGCGGGTGACATTGGTTTATTTTGTTGTTTTTTTTTTAAACTCATTTTGATTGATTTCTCCTTGTATCCCTTTGGAAATAGCATTAGGATTTTTGACCTTGCCGGCCTGCCACCGTTATTCCATCGTTTAATGTTTAAGAGCTCAATCCCAATATACCTTGAGGGCATTAACAGTAAACCACAAGGTATCGTCTGGTACCACATGTAGACCAGACCAGGCAGGGCAGGTAAATCACCTCCTCCATCAATGCCAGCTGGGCTATCTTTAACAATACAATGACGTGGGGATTCTCCTTGTTAACAACGAGCAAATACCACCCGTCACTTCGCTGATGGGGATGTTAAAGGTGGGGGGGGGGAGAAAGGAGGGAGGGGAGGCAGAGAGGACAAAGGGAGGGGAGGGGAAGCTCGGAGTGGGTTAGAAAGGGGAGAAGAGGAAGGAATGGGTGGGGGAGGTGGGGAGAGCGATGCCTCATCAAACATTGCTATACACTGCAGGAGAGAAAGGTGTGTGTGTGTGACACAGAGAGACTGAGAGGTGGGGTTAGCAAAGAGAATGATATGTTATGCTTAATGACCACACACACACACACACACACACACACACACACACACACACACACACACACACACACACACACACACACACACACACACACACACACACACACACACACACACACACACACACACACACACACACACACACACACACACACACACACACACACACACACACACACACACACACACACACACACATCAGAACAGCTGTACACAACGACACAACAGTTTGTAACGTTTGTAAAGCTGGCAAATCTGAAAAAAACTTTGATATTCTAATTCCAGAAAATTTGTGGGAACATGAATCAAAAGCAATCACTGAAAACATGGAAGTACCGACTGCTCACTATGACCTCATGATCCCATCGAGCGTAAACATTGAAAACAAAGCATTGCGACCAGATATCGTACGAAGGTACAAAAAAGAGAAAAAGGCATTGCTAATGGAGGTGTTAATACCAGTGATTTTTGGACAAACCAATGCAGAAATAAAGAAAATGACCAAATATCAACATCAAGAATGAAGTGAAAAGATCCTGGAAGTTGAAGAGATCCGAAATTGTCCCAATAATCATTGGATTAATGGGAATGATGAATAAGAACCTGACAGATCATAAGAAAACATCCCTGGGAATATTACTACAAGCAAACTACAGTTGGAAGCTGTCCAGGGCTCAGTGATGATCCTCAAGAGAGCCCTGAGAACAAAACTTCACATCTTGGTCCTTGATTCGTGACTGCCCTTCCCGAAACGGAGGTGGATACCTAGAGACCTGGGAGGACTCCATTCCACATTCTGAAATCCGCATATGGAGATAACGACCAACAACACACCCACCGGTGCCAATCTTCAGTATGGTAATACAGTTTATATACATCAACACACGCGCAAATGTACACACACATAGAGTACATAAAAACGACAAACATAAAGATTTACCTTGAAGCAGAGTTCTTTGAAAGAAGAATTCCATTCAATAGCAAGATTCAATTCAAAACGACAAGGGCACTTGATAGATCGCATGATCCATGAGAACATATCGGGCCCAATATATTTTTGAAATATCATGCTTTTCAGGACCATATCGTTTTTGGCCCGATCTCTCAATGGTGAAGAATCACTTTTAAAATTCTAGTGGTCGGATCCGGATCCAGATCTTTACCAAAATCGAATCAATTTTTCCTTGTCACACACTCAACGTGTCCATCAAGTTTCATCTGAATCCGTCCACAACTTTTTGAGATATCGTGTACACAGACAAACAGACAGAAAGGGGGTGAAAACATAACCTCCTTCACCTTCGGTGGTGGAGGTAAATAGATCAAGGCACAGAACACAAAATGTCAGTCTATGCTTTATGTCTTCACAGCTAGATCAAACATGGCGAACATGAGGTCGGATGGACCTTATTGTGACGATGTCGAAGTGAGGGGTGGATGATGAAAGGAAATCGCACAAAAATGTTAAACAAAGCGATGTCCTGTAAAAATAAAGTTGCACATTTTCAACGAATGAGACACCTCCCGTGGCACCAAAGCAACGGCACCGCGGGGCCCAACAAAGGAGGAAATGTATGTCCAATCGATGTGTTAGATTGAAAGCTCGGGTACTTTTACCGAAACGAACAACCAAGCAGCTTGGAGAGTGCTTGCTAAGTGCTTAAGCACTCAAGCAAGCACTCCAACGAAACGGTTGATAAGGAATGGCTGGCTTGGTAAGCATGAGCATCGCCTATCCGTCATATTAAACACACACGTCCCAGAGATGCCGAATTGGACAAATAAACACTTTTTGGAACTGCTGCTAAGTTCAATTCTAGAGCTTAAATTTTGTAATTCTCCTTCATTTAAGAGCTTCTCGAGGTTATGGCATGTGTGGAAATTAAATAAAGCCACAAATGCTGGCGTCTCCTGACATTTATAAGCAATGTAATGTATCCAGCGATTCATAGGTATCGATATGAGTAAGGAAAGTGAACAAAAAATCTATGGGTTTTTTATTTTTATTTTTTGTATACCTTGGTCGAGGCTCGTATGAGAGCTAACACACAACTCACAGCAAGGAGGCATGAGACAAGAGGGGCGGGAGTGGAAGGGACAAAACAGTGGGGAACAGACACATTAGGTGAACTGTGGAAGGGAGAGGGATGGGGATGGGACGGGGAACATGGCGAAGAGAAGATGGACATTTCAGGGACTTTCAGGAAGGAAAGCAGGAGAAATGAAGGAAGTGGGCTTGGGTGGATTATCGGGGGTAGAAAAGATCGAGGATTTGGATGGGGGAAGATAAGAGGTGGTGGTGAACAGCTGTTTTGAAAGCCTGGAGGGAAGAATGGGAAAGAATAGAGCGAGGAAGTTTATTCCAAAGGCGGGAAAAAGAGGAATGAAAGAGTGAAGATGAGCAGTGATTCGTGATTTTGGTAGTTTTACCAGAAGGGGGTTGTTGGCGGACCTTGAGCGCCCTGTGGAAATGTGGTGGGGACAAATCGCAGAGAGAGCAGGGGGGGCAAGGCTGGAGAGGAGTCGGTAGAAGACAGAAAGACCACCGACCAACCTGCGGTGATTGAGTGAGAGGCCCAAAGACTCAGCTTCATTGCGGGAGATGCCGATGATCTTAAATGCCCTGGTTTCGACAGCGTGAAGCCGAGAAAGGTGGGAGGCAGGAGCACCAGCCCAGAGGGGAGAGCAGTACTCCATCTGGCTACGGACAAAAGCTTTGTAAGTGGTCAGGAGCTCAAGAGGGCTGAGGAAGGACTTTGCACGACGGAGGATTCCCAGTCGGCGACTGGCTTTTGAGGCGAGGTTGGAAATGTGACTTTCCCAGGAAAGGTCATGGCAGATAGTGAGACCCAGAAGCTTGAAAGAAAAGACTTCTTCCAGAGGATTGTTGAGAAAGTGGATGGGGGGGTTTTGTAAACGGTCCTTTCGAAGAGACATAGTGAGAGTGTGAGATTTGTCTGGATTGAAAGACATGTTCCACGTGTTGGACCAGTTTGTGATTTTATCCAGATCTGCAGTGAGTGAAGAAGCTGCTGCTTGCCGGTCTGAGGGATGACAGATGGTACGGCAGAGGGTGGAGTCGTCGGCAAAGAGAAATAGAGGATTTTCCAGAGAGTCCGAGAGATCATTGATGAAAACCAGAAAAAGAACAGGGCCCAGACGCTACCTTGAGGAACTCCAGCCTGCACAGGAAGAGGGGATGAAAGAACTCCATTTAGGGCCACACGTTGACTGCGACAGGAGAGGAAGTCTGCGAGCCATGAGTGGAGATGGCCTTGAATACCATGGGAAGAGAGTTTGGTGAGTAGGGCAGGGTGCCAGACTGTGTCAAAAGCACGTGATATGTCCAGGGATATGGCTCGGATTTCCTGTCTGGCATTGAGGACCTCCATCCATTGATGGGAGAGCAGAAGCAGCATATCCAGGGTAGAGTGACCTGGTCTGAAACCAAATTGATGATTGGAAATCAAGCCATTGGAGAAGAGGAAGGATTTCATATCTGAGGCGATGATGGATTCCATCACCTTGCTGATGATTGGGAGAAGGCTGATTGGTCTGTAGTTACAGGGATCTGTTTTTGCACCTTTTTTATGCAGGGCAGTGATGTTAGCAGATTTCCAAGCAGATGGCAGATGACCTTGGGCAAATGAGAGGGTGAATAGAACAGAGAGTGGGTGAGCAAGAGCAGAAGAGCAGGCTTTGAGGACACGTGGGCTGATGCCGTCTGGACCGGTTGCAGAATCTGACTCGAAGAAATCATTGCGGCCTGTTCTAAGTCGAGGCATGGTTGAGCAGGCCAAAAAACATGGTGGCTTCAGACCCCAGTGAGGTTACCCAGGATATGCCTTAATACCCCAAAGAATGAGGTGGCCGAGGAGGCACCTGATGAAGGATATAATTAAATAAGGCCGTTAATTATCTTCAAAATGGGTGATTTAATTAACGCAAACACCCAATTTTCACTCTTCCACTTCCGTGGAGTTCCCTTCGTATGCATGCAGAGTTTCAGGCTGATAGGTTCCATGGTTTTGGAGTTATGGAGGAGACGCATGCACTGACGCACTCGACGCACTCGACGCACTCGACGCACTCGACGCACTCGACGCACTCGACGCACTCGACGCACTCGACGCACACCACGCACACCACGCACACCACGCACACCACGCACACCACGCACACCACGCACAACACACACAACACACACAACACACCACACATATATATATATATATATATATATATATATATATATATATATATATATATATATATATATATATATATATATATATATATATATATATATATATATATATATATATATATACACACACACGCACTGACACACACTGACATTTATTATCGATGGAAGCACCAATGACATCAGGTATAGTCATTTACGGTACCACACTTATTTAGATTTTATTCTTCGAGTTTTACATTGAAGTCATTTTGCTTGCACATCGTCAAATCTACTCTGCAGTGACAGTTCGTGGTGATGGTCGTTGGCCTCTGTGGTCAGAAGCATATTAAAATTAAAAACTCATCACAGTGTGGTTGTTTAAGTAAAGTATGAGCATGCTGAGTTGCATTTTTAGGACCCTAGTTTACTCAAAATACCCTGATTGGAGCAACTACTTGAATAAGAATGTGTGTGGAAAATGATTGTGATGAAAAGCATTTAGTGATGTCAAATAATATTCGCACAGTGCTCTTCTAAATACAATTCATCTGTGCGCGCACCCTCCGCAAACAGTGTAATCCCCTGGCTTTTAAAATTCCATGTATTATTATTATTTTTTTGGAGAGTGTGAAACTTTTAAAGAACTTTTTTTAAGGGTTCGAGAGGGATGGATCGATAGAGAGGGAGAGGGAGAGGGAGGGAGGGGGAGGGAAAGAGACATCGGGGGAAGAAAGACAGAGAGACAGAGAGAGAGAGACCAAACCAAAAATTTGGAAATCTTTATAAAAAGGATACTGTATGTAAATGCTTGATTGACAAAGTGTGATTGTACACAAATAACAAGTGGCATATGAATGACATTTTTCAAAGTTTTACTTAATAACTGAAACTTTATTGCCTCTTTCATAATGGCTCCCTTTCACGGTACACTTTGGCCGATTTGTTTGTGACCCTTTGAAGAATCTGACAAAAAGTTCCTGTGTGAAGGTACAAAGATCCACTGTCGTAGGCCGGTTGACTTCCTCGTCAAACAACACATGACTTTTCAACCTTTTATTTAGTAGAGGGAAGGAGGAGGCTGCAGCGCATGAGGTCAGGAGAATAATGGCGGGTGCAAAAAGTCCCTTTTCGTTCGGCATTTGGGGACTCTGAAAACATCCATTTCCGAATGAAGGTCGCAGAAAACTAATTTTGATTCGTATTTTTTTTCCTCCTTGAATGACAGTGGTAGGTCTGTGTAGAAAGAGACAGAGACGACTGGTCGTTTCCAGCAGCATGCATCGTTTTCATTTAGTATTGCAAAGGGTTTACCCATAGCTCCTCACCAATGATGACTTTCTGAGATAAGAATGTGATCACACGAATGATGTTGGGCAGATAGGAAAGGGACTTGAAGAGTTGTTGGAAGAATAGAGGGGGCGAGAGTGAAAAAGGCATCTCCACAGGGTATTACCATGGCCCACTGGGCTTGTGAACATGGGCATTTGGTGAGGAAGGGGGAGGGGTAGTGAACGGGGAACGTTGGGAGTCTCTCAGGGTTTGGGGGAAGGGTTGTTGTGGAATTTAAAGTGAGGGAACAACGGCACAAAGTTTGAAGAACCTGGAGCACCTGGCATACTCGGCACCATTGCCCCCATCTATGTGGCCCTTACCTTGACATGCCCGTATAATTTGGTATTTGTTTGCACCGAGCCAGGTGTGGGAAAAGAAAGAGGAGCGATGCTTCCTGCATACTGCCAAGAGCCCTCCACCTCCACTCCCAAAATGGGATCTATACAATGACACAGGTGGATAACTGTTCAACACTGGGAGGCACCACGGTCAAACACTAACATTTCCATTCAAAGAAAGAGGCAGTAGTAAAGATTACACTTCGAAGTAGAAAAAACATGGAAGATGGAAGAATGAGTGGTGAGGATAGAATGTATTATATACTCATTGGTGAGGATAGAATGTATTATATACTCAACAGACCCAACTGCACACGGTCATTGATACTTCAGGCCATCGGTAAGGGTCAGTGAGTGGGCAGTTTCACTGGCGGTGTAAGTGATCCCGATAAGGCCTCACAATGTGCACTTGTTGCCTGGCTTGGTATCACTGGCTTGGAATGTAACAGGTAATGGACGATGGTTGGATCCGATGGCCTATTCCTTTTTTCCAGGACCGTAAATACAACGCTGAAATTTCTTACGGGTTCGGACAAAACTGAGAGACTGTCTTTTGCTACAATTTGCAAAGTTGATGCCACAATGCTCATGGGAATCTAATCGGGTTCTTTAAGTGTTGGTTCCTCATAAAGTGGCCACATTATTCGGCTTGGATGGTTCTTCTGGTTCAAGACCTGCATCCTCTCACCCCACACTCCGCTCTTTCCCAGCGGATGGCAAGGTTGCTCATTTGGTAGTGTGCTGGCCTCTGCACTGTCTACTCATAAATTTGTGCCCCTATGGAGATGAATATAATTAAATCCATCATCCTGGAGTTGTGTCAGCATGGGGGCACTGCGTCTCTGAGCACGCCATCCTTCAGACGGAAGTAAATCCAGCTGTCCCATCTGCATTAGGCTGTGGACATTAAAAGATATGACAGTATATTGTGAAAGGAGTATAGGATTTTCAGCTGAATTACCTACCGATAGATTAATTGGGATAACTAAACATTTTATGCACTGATCTTTGGCTCGTGGAAGAGCTTGTACATTAATTACATGTAGGACAAATACTATGGACGTGTGGACGATGGACAAACACACATGGTATATGCCATATGGGATTAGAGCCTTACACATTACAAGGGTTCCTTGCATCATGAGCCAGGGGTGCAGATGGGGATATTAACAGATCAGGGCAAACCCAGAAGAGGATATAAACTTTGTATGCTAAGTTAATATTGTGTGTGTGTGTGTGTGTGTGTGTGTGTGTGTGTGTGTGTGTGTGTGTGTGTGTGTGTGTGTGTGTGTGTGTGTGTGTGTGTGTGTGTGTGTGTGTGTGTGTGTGTGTGTGTGTGTGTGTGTGTGTGTGTGTGAGAGAGAGATATACTCGTGGATAGTACAAACAGATAAATGGAGTGAGTAAGCAGTATGATTTATGCACAGACCAATGTCTACCCTTTTCCTAGCTGAGGGAGTGAAGGTCCACACATCCACCAACTATTTCCGGCAGACAGGAGGTCTGGTTTAACGTCAATCTGAGAGACAGCACACACACACATTGGTGAATCGGCCTGCCTGTGAAACACTAGGATGACTGTTTATTGCTGCGTCGAGATGCAAACCCAGGCTGGACAGCTCAGAGGCAAGTGCGTGTACCCTCTAGGCCAGGTGATGGGAGGGAGGGAACTTTTCCTCGTCGAAGGGCCATGACAGCTATTGTTAAACTTGCTGCAGGCTGATTTATATGCAATTTTACTTGGCGAATTTTTTTGCCAAGTATGTTTGTCTGTATCGTTTTTCTGTCTGTCTGTTTGTTTGTCACCATTTTTGGCCTCTAATCATTCTCAGTTTTTACTGCAGATGTCAAAATGATTGTAACATAACTGAACAACCTGATTCTTGATTTTAATGAAAAAAATTACCCCCGTGTGGGGGTGACGGTCATCTCTATAATGTTTTTTACTATCATAATCGATGAACCGTTGCCAGATATCTCCTAAAATGACAGACTAGATAGGTTTTGAAAATGGCGACTTTCGTGACCTCGTGACCTTGACCCTGACCTCGAATCCGGGGAAAAATATGTCGTTGATCACTCATCGACCTCTACCCACATACCAAATTTCATCAAGATCGGAAGTAAAAAGTTTTCTTTGTACCGGGAGGTGTTTTTGACAATCTTCCAGGTTACGTGGTGGCCAAATGGGACGGAAATTCAAAAATCTGTCCGGTTAGATATAAGATAATATTTTTTACTATCATAATCAATAAACAGTTGCCAAATATCTTGTAGAATGGCAGACTAGATAGGTTTTGAAAATGGCGATTTTTTTTTTTTATAAGTTACGTGACCTCGTGACCTTGACCCTGACCTTGAACCCAGACAAAAGTTATATCGTTGTGCAACACTCATCGACCTCTACCCACCTACTAAGTTTCATCAAGATCGGAAAGAAAAATTGTTGACGGACGGACATTTGGTCCGGCTTTATTCCGAGATGACCTAAAAAGGGAACAGAGGAAATAATTACACATTTTTATCATAATCTTATTATAATGGAGCAAACGCATATGGTTATGTATGTATATTTGTGACGAAAACGTCGTTTTCTTCTTCAAATTTTCTTTAACAAATTCCATCATGTTGTTTATACAATCCCTATAGAAAGTCTACACCCCCTTTCAAAATTTTCACCTTTTGTTGCCTTATAGGCTAGAATTAAATTGCATTAAATCAGACTTTTTCCACCTTTTATTTGCACATCGTAATCAACAACTTCCAAGTGAAAAACAAATTTCAGAAAATTAATTAAAATACAAAACTAGAATATCTCTGTTGGATAAGTGTCCATCCCCCTTATAATAGCAATTGTAAATGAGCTCAGGTGTAACCAATCACTTTCAAAATCACACACCAAGTTAATTGGCCTCCGCCTGTGTTAAATTGTAGTGATTCTGATTATTTCAGAATAAAATCAGCTGTTACTATCGGTTTCCTCTGGGTAGTGCACGTCACAGCAAAGACTCAACCATGAGCACCAAGGATTTTCAAAAGACCTCTGGGATAAAGTTGTAGAAAGGCACAGATCAGGGGATGGGTATAAAAATATTTCAAAGGTCTTGAATATCCTTTGGAGGAAAGTCAAGACAATCATTAATAAGTGGATGGTGTATGGTATCACCAAGACCCTGCCTAGATCAGTCCATCCCACCAAACTGCATAACCAAGCAAGGAAGAGACTGATCAGAGAGGCTACCAAGAGGCCAATGGCAACTTTAAAAGAGCGACATGCCTTTATGACAAAGACTGGTCATTGTGTGCATGTGACAACAATATACCAAGCACTCCACAAGTCTGGCCTGTACGGTACGGTGACAAGAAGGAAGCTATTGCTCAAAAAAGCCCACCTTGAGTCCATTTGAGTTTTGCAAAAAATCACTCTGTAGACTGAAGCCACGTGGCAAAAAGTTTTGTCATCTGACAAAACCAAGATGGAATATTTTGGTCGAAATGCAAAACATTACATTTGGTGCAAACACAACACAGGACATCACCCAAAGAACACCATCCCTACTGTGAAACATGGTTCTGGCAGCATCATGTTATGGTGATGTTTCTCATCAGCAGGGACTGGGGCACTTGTGAGGATAGAATGTAAAATGGATGGAGCAAATTACAGAGAAATCCTAGAGGAAAATATTATGTTTGTGGGTTAGATGGAGGAATTTCATAGCAAAGGTAGGATTGTATAGAGTAGCATGGTCTGTGGACCAGGAGACATCTTGATGTAATTTAAGTTGGGAAAACCTGTCAGCTTAAGTTGTTTTGTAAGTTGTTACATGTCACCACATGGGGGTGGTGCTGTGTTAATTCGGTAGGGTTTTAGGCTAATTTCTCCCAGTATGTGATTGCCCCCTGTGACTTTATTTTTTTTATTTTTTTTTTTTTGTATACCTTGGTCGAGGCTCGTATGAGAGCGAACACACAACTCACAGCAAGGAGGCATGAGACAAGAGGGGCGGGAGTGGAAGGGACAAAACATTGGGGAACAGACAGGTGAACTGTGGAAGGGAGAGGGATGGGGATGGGACGGGGAACATGGCGAGGAGAAGATGGACATTACAGGGACTTTCAGGAAGGAAAGCAGGAGAATTGAAGGAAGTGGGCTTGGGTGGATTATCGGGGGTAGAAAAGATCGAGGATTTGGATGGGGGAAGATAAGAGGTGGTGGTGAACAGCTGTTTTGAAAGCCTGGAGGGAAGAATGGGAAAGAATAGAGTGAGGAAGTTTATTCCAAAGGCGGGAAAAAAGAGGAATGAAAGAGTGAAGATGAGCAGTGATTCATGATTTTGGTAGTTTTACCAGAAGGGGGTTGTTGGCGGACCTTGAGCGCCCTGTGGAAATGTGGTTGGGACAAATCGCAGAGAGAGCAGGGGGGGCAAGGCTGGAGAGGAGTCGGTAGAAGACAGAAAGACCACCGACCAACCTGCGGTGATTGAGTGAGAGGCCCAAAGACTCAGCTTCATTGCGGGAGATGCCAATGATCTTAAATGCCCTGGTTTCGACAGCGTGAAGTCGAGAAAGGTGGGAGGCAGGAGCACCAGCCCAGAGGGGAGAGCAGTACTCCATCAGGCTACGGACAAAAGCTTTGTAAGTGGTCAGGAGCTCAAGACGGCCGAGGAAGGACTTTGCACGACGGAGGATTCCCAGTCGGCGACTGGCTTTTGAGGCAAGGTTGGAAATGTGACTTTCCCAGGAAAGGTCATGGCAGATAGTGAGACCTAGAAGCTTGAAAGAAAAGACTTCTTCCAGAGGATTGTTGAGAAAGTGGATGGGGGGGTTTTGTAAACGGTCCTTTCGAAGAGACATAGTGAGAGTGTGAGATTTGTCTGGATTGAAAGACATGTTCCACGTGTTGGACCAGTTTGTGATTTTTATCCAGATCTGCAGTGAGCGAAGAAGCTGCTGCTTGCCGGTTTGAGGGATGACAGATGGTACGGCAGAGGGTGGAGTCATCGGCAAAGAGAAATAGAGGATTTTCCAGAGAGTCCGAGAGATCATTGATGAAAACCAGAAAAAGAACAGGGCCCAGAACGCTACCTTGAGGAACTCCAGCCTGCACAGGAAGAGGGGATGAAAGAACTCCATTTAGGGCCACACGTTGACTGCGACAGGAGAGGAAGTCTGCGAGCCATGAGTGGAGATGGCCTTGAATACCATGGGAAGAGAGTTTGGTGAGTAGGGCAGGGTGCCAGACTGTGTCGAAAGCACGTGATATGTCCAGGGATACGGCTCGGATTTCCTGTCTGGCATTGAGGACCTCCATCCATTGATGGGAGAGCAGTAGCAGCATATCCAGGGTAGAGTGACCTGGTCTGAAACCAAATTGATGATTGGAAATCAAGCCATTGGAGAAGAGGAAGGATTTCATGTCTGAAGCGATGATGGATTCCATAACCTTGCTGATGATTGGGAGAAGGCTGATTGGTCTGTAGTTACAGGGATCTGTTTTTGCACCTTTTTTATGCAGGGCAGTGATGTTAGCAGATTTCCAAGCAGATGGCAGATGACCTTGGGCAAATGAGAGGGTGAATAGAACAGAGAGAGGGTGAGCAAGAGCAGAAGAGCAGGCTTTGAGGACACGTGGGCTGATGCCGTCTGGACCGGTTGCAGAATCTGACTCGAGGTTTGAAAGCAAGCTCTCCACCTTGTCAGGAGAAAAGGATACAGAGTCCAGGGACAGTTTGGTGCGACTGGGTAAAGTGGGTAGAGATAGTGATGGGTTTGGGACACAAGATTTAGCTGCAAACACCGAGTTTAGACATTCAGCTTTATCACATGTGGAATCAGCAGTGCGGCCATTTGAGGTAAGGGAGGGGATGGAGGGGGAACATACACCAGAAACAGATTTGATTAAACGCCACCAGGATTTTGAGGAGGGAGAGAGGTTTGAGAGTTCAGACTTGAGATGAGAAAGATGTTGTTTTCTGGCTCTCCTGAGGGTAGATACACACTTGTTCCGAGCTTTGTGGAAAGAACTGAGATTGCCCTCAGTTGGGTTTGCTTTCCATGAGGCAAAGGCAAGTTGTTTCAGGACAACTGCCTCACCACAAGCTTCAGTAAACCAAGAGCGGGAGGAAGGGTAAGACAACTGAACACGAGAGGGGATAAATCTGTGCATGAGGGAGAGCAAGTTTCTTTGAAAGAATTCCCAGGATGAGTTGATGTTTGAGAAAGTAGTGATAGGAGACCAGTCTGTAAGTTTGATGGCTGCTCGGAGACCCTGCCAGTCGGCTTGAGTGAAATGCCAGACTCGACGGCGGTGAGGTGGTTCTCTGATAACAGCCAGAGAGATGTCCACTTTAACAAGGACGTGGTCAGAAGAACCAATTGGAGCGAAGGAAGAGCAGCAGATATTGTCAGGGAAATTTGTCAAAATCAGATCCAGAAGAGATGGAGTACCATTGGTTGAGATCCGGGTCGGGAAGTTGACCGATTGAGTCAGTCCCAATGAGTCACAGAAAGCTTTTGCTGATGTCCCATGGCAGGTGAGAGAGGTACCCACACCTAGCCAACTGGCGTGATGACAATTGAAGTCACCACATAAGAGGAAGAGAGAGTTTGGATGAGAAGATAGAAGATGGTCCATGTTTTCGGAGAGTGAGGTGTAGATGGAGTCATCACTGTTCGGTGGACGGTACAGTACACATATAAACATGAGGTGGGAGTGGAGGGGAAGCCGAAGCCAGAGGTATTCCTGGGGGTGTGGGGGAGTGAGAGCAGTGCAGGGAGAGTGAGGAATAGAGTCTTTGATGAAGAGAGCAACACCTCCACCAGGACGAGGCTCAGGTCTGTCATACCGTAACGTAAGAGGGAGTAACCAGGGAGAGATACTTGGGAGTCAGACACGTCTTGGGAGAGGAAAGTTTCTGTTAGGCAGATAATGTCTGGTTTGTCAGTGGCAACCTGCATGGAAAGATCTGAAAGGTTTGAGCGAAGGCCCCGGATATTTGAGGTCCACACTTTTAATGAAGAGGTAGGGGAGGAGGCTTTGGGTGCAGGAGGTGGAGGGGGCGGGGGAGGGTAGGACGAGGGACGAGGGGGGGAGGTAAGGAGGGTTGCTGAAGGAGTGTGGGGTATTGCAGAATAGCGAGGGGAGGGGCCGAATGAGGAGGAGAAAAGGCTCTGTGGTGCTGGGGGAGAGGGGGGACAAGAGACAAGGAAGATGGCAGTTGAGGATTTGAGGAGGTGGAGTGAAGCGATGGAGGTGAGAGGGCAGTGGAGGGAGGCAGGTTGGTGGATGAGAGGGGGGCAACTTAGAGAAGGAAGAGTGAGGGGGATGAAAGGTGGGAGAAAGGTGAGGGGGAATTTTTGAAAGAGGAGAGAGGGAGGCTTGGAGGGAGAAGAGTGGGATGGTTGCTTTGAGAGTGAGAGTGAGGGGTGAGGGGTGAGTTGGCACTGAAGTTGGAAAAAAGAATGGTTGATGGAAAGCGAGCATCCATGGCAAACTGTGGTTTTTAAAAGTTTTAGGTCAGAGATGCGATTTAACACAATTCTTGATGGATGCAATGAAGGCGAATTCAGAGCATGGAGAGAAGAAGCGCTGTAATAGTTGGATTTTTTAGGCAAGGAATGAAGGAGAGGTCGAAATGAGAGCAGTCTGTTAAAATAGCAGAAGAGTAGTGCATTGTGAAACAGTAAAGAGTACCACATGTGTGAGAGAGGAAGGTGAAGCATTATAAGATCGTTTTTGTTGTTAATATTAATGTATGAGAGAGTTCAACAGATTAGATCATGGAAGTGTAAAAAAAAAAAAAAAAAGAAATCGAGGAAGACGAGGAGGAAGTTAAGAGGAAGAAGAAGTAGCAGAATTGGGAGAAGGTGAGCGTGTTGTTGTTGTTGTTGTTGGGTATATATATATATATATATATATACATATATATATATATATATATATATATTTTTTTTTGAGATGAGAAAGATTAGTTGGGAGAATGGGGGATGTTTGGAAAGTGGGGAGGATGAAAATTGAAGGTAATGGGGAGGATAGAAATTGAAGGTAATGGGGAGAAAAAACAAACAAACAAAAAAAAACGATCGAACACCGAGTGGAACCGGTAGGCCTGAAGCCTCGGACTAGGCCTCAAACACCAGGTAAGAACGTCGACATAAATACTCACAAAATAGCACGATTTTTGAAACAAAACCGAACTAGGAACACACATTAACATGTAGGTGAGAAAATTAAACAGTTAAAACGGGACAAATAACAACCGGAACTTAACTTTGAGGACGTCAGCAGGGAGCCCCGAAGGAGACCTCTTGCCGCTCAAAACCGGAACCGGAAGTCAACTTTTTCCAATGTTTTTGAATTTACAAAACCAGAAATAAAAGAACCACACTTTCAACAACAAACAGACCCAAACATTTCCGAGCAAGCAAGAAACCCGCCTTCTCAGCTTCTTGCCAACAATCCACGCCCCGAGGCTTATGATTGGTCGGTGGACTTCAGAAGGTGTGAGAGAGGAGATAGTTGGTGTGAGGAACGCGGTTGAGACAGAGGATCTCGTTTTTGTTCTCCTCTTGGCACTACAAAATAGCAGCCGGATTTTCATGTTCATGCTGGTGTGAATTTGCTTGCGTGCTGGAGCAAGACTCTGGCTATTACGGTTTGGCTAAGTTGTGAAGTTGTAAGTTTCTGAGGGGAGGAGAAGAGAAGAAGAGCGTGCCTTGTGACCTTTTCTTGGGGCCTCAAAGATCGTCCTGTCGTATGGTCAAGGAGAAAGGCGGCGCCCATTTGCGGTGAGCAGACCTGGTGTAAGAGTGGGGTCGGCATAGTCGGTCGTGAGAAAAGAAGAGGCTGCATGGTGGTTGGTGAGCGTCAGCATTGAATACCGCCACATGAATACCCAAGCACATTTCCCGCCCAGAGAGTGGCTTGGCGCCATTTTCGGGTGCGGTTTCCTGCGCAGGACGACGCGGTTCGATCACCAAGCTCATAAGAGATAATCTCTGGACACCCAGATCAGTGCCACAATGAAGGGAGGGATTTTTTATTTATTTTATCTTTCCCCTTGTCTTTTTCTGTGTCTGTGTGGAGACGTCTCAAATTTCGGCTTTAATTTACCTCATGTTTCATTACCTCATGCTTTGATTTATGTTCATTAAACCATATTTATTAAGATTGCTTGTGCCTGTCTATTTGTGGGTTCGAGTATATACCCTTGTGCTTCGGTCTGGTAAACGCCTTTGCTGCCCTCCATCCCATCCCGTGCGTGCGCTATAATCTCCAAGGATCACGTGTTTGCCTCCAAGGTAGAACTGTTTGGCTACCCATTCAGGTCGGTCTTAACCGGCATGGACACAACATAACTTTTTGAGTTATCGTGCTAAATATTGTATTTAGTTCTATCTCTCAATGGTGAAGAATCACTTGAAAAATTCTCAGATACAGATCCGGATTCGGACATGCACCAAAATTGAGCGTTGCTGTCCTTGGCCGGTCACCTACACATGTAAAAATTTTCAGAAAGATTGCTTGAAAACTGTGGGCAAAAATCGTGTGACAAACAAACAAACAAACAGACAGACAGACAGACAAACACAAAAAAATTTCACCAAGTAATAATTGTCCTTGAGTGGTCCAGTCAGAGCCCCGACCTAAATCCAATCGAAAATCTGTGGCATGACTTGAAGATTGCTGTCCATCAACGCTCCCCGTGCAACTTGACTGAGCTTGAATAATTTTGTTCAGAAGAATGGGAAAATATTTCCCAATCAAGATGTGCAAAGTTGGTAGAGACCTATCTAAACAGACTCACAGCTGTAATTGCTGTCAAAAGTGCTTCCACCAAGTATTAACTCAGGGGGGTGGACACTTATCGAACCAAGATATTCTAGTTTTGTATTTTTAATTAATTTTCTGAAATTTGTAGAATGTATTTTTCATTTGGAAGTTGTTGGTTACAATGTGTAAATGAAGGTGCAAAAAGTCAGATTTAATTTCAGGCTATTAGCAACAAGAGCAGAAAATTTTGAAAGGGGGTGTAGACTTTCAAAAGTGTGTGTGTGTGTGTGTGTGTGTGTGTGTGTGTGTGTGTGTGTGTGTGTGTGTGTGTGTGTGTGTGTGTGTGTGTGTGTGTGTGTGTGTGTGTGTGTGTGTGTGTGTGTGTGTGTGTGTGTGTGTCCTCGGAAACATTCGTGACTTACCTGTATTCATCAACGCTAATTGTTTTTGCTACTTTGATTTGATTGATCGAGATCGAGATATGGGAAAAAGAAAATATCCGACGTTAAAAACCCGGTCGGAAGTCAAAGGGAAGCGGTGTATTGGGGGCGCATCTGCTCTGTACGGTCGGCAGTTTGACTTTCCGTCCAGTTTTTGATAAATTTGTGTTGACCTTCCATTCCAGATCTAACTGATAATTTAAAATTAATATAAATTTGTGCTCAATTCCTTTTTATTTATTTGTGTTGGGTTCTGACTTCTGATTTATCATATATATATATATTGTCAGAACACAAAATATACTGACTTTCCCCACACCATCCAGCCCATCCCCTCTCCATAATTACCACATCCCCTCACAACCCCTGATCCACCATCACCCCCACTAACCCACACCCACCATTCCCTCACTCCCAGAGAAAGCGGGCATCGTCAAAGATGCCTATGCCTCTGCAGCGACGTGTGGTGAGGCGCGCGAAGCACGCCAATAAATGTTAGTAATACGAATAGCAATTGTAAGGTAACTTGCCGAATGTGACTGATATTGCTTCTTTTGATGAGTGTCCATATTATGTAGAATACTGGTTGTTGCTATTCTTAAGTTGTTTTTGAGTGGTGCTAATAGCTCACATTAAAAAAAAAAAATGAACAAAACATCACCACCACACAAGCCAAAGATTCTCCTTGCCTTCTCTGGGCTATCCTGCCAGATATATATATATATATATATATATATATATATATATATATATATATATATATATATATATATATATATATATATGGTATATATACATGTCTGTCATGTTTGGCTAATTGAGACGAACTGGCCATGTAACTTGAAATGACACTCGACAGCGACGTGACCACGCTATGAGCCAAGTTAGAGATTTTTTTAATAACAAGGAAGAATACAACATTGCTTCCATAGATATTCCTGGGAAATTCATTCAATGGCTGCATTAGCCTTTTAAATAATGCTTTCATATTGAGGTGTAAAGGGGGAAAAAAATAATTAATGATCAATGTTTTTGAGATGTGGGTCGCGTTACCGTTTAAGACAAAGCTGAATCATGCATGCAGTACTGTCATGCCAAGGTGTCGTGTCGGAGAGGTAACATCGTATAATCGTAAAGTGTAAATATTGGAATGTTTTTGGAGACTTTCCCCTCTGTTTTGTCTTCTGAGAACTTCCATCCTACTCACTGTGGGTTAATGTGCATATACATCAATTTTAAACTTCTGTGCTTTGCTGTGTGCATCACAGTTTGAGCAGTTAAGTCCCATTTTGAGTTAGGTTTGGGGCACAGGTGGTACATGCGGAGTACAGTGAGTGCTGCAGGTGGTGAGTGTGGAAGTGCAAGCCAGTGGGGTGTTGGCATCTCCGTGAGCAGGAAACAGTGCAGACAGGCCTTTGTGTTGTCGCGTCCGGCACCATGCAGGAATGCAGCTCAGTCCCGTCTTGGCTTTCTCCCCTCCTGTCCTCCTTGATCAGCATTCCCATTGTGTTAGCTTACCTTTCCATGCATGACTAATCCACTCAGCACCTTGGATTTTCATTCCCAATCACCTTACTGTATTGCTCAAAATAAGTAAATGATTAAAGCTTGGAATTCCCCCACCCTGTTTATTCCTTCACTCCCACCCCCTCTGCCCTCTTTCAACCTTACTTCGTTATCTCCATTTCAATCGTCCTCCATTTTGCTGATAACCTCCATCACCCCTGACCCTGTCCAGGTTGCCAAGATAGAGTACACGCGGAAGAAGCGGTTAAGGATGCGTGAGACGGTGGTGCAAGTGGAGGAACACCTCGCTTGCCAGTGCCAATGTCGTACGGATGCCACCTGTGCATCACATCAAGGTGAGCAGGAACACTGATGTGGTGTTATTAGCAGAGCGCCCTCATGTGGTACTTGTACCGCAGTCAGGATCACAGCTTCAGATCAGCAACTCTTTCCTTGGTCTCATTTCCCATTTACACATCCTCTTACAATGGATTATTTTGCTGATATGGTTCCTCTTCTTCTGCCTCCTCACAGCATTTTAAAATCTAAAGTAGTTGTTTTTTGGAGGATTTTGACAATTGCAATTTTCCCCCCAAGGTTGAAACAATGAAGCGATGCAATATGATGTGCCATTGTGCTGGTTTTAAAAGGGGGTCTGGGCTAATGTCGTTTACATTTGTGGTGATATTCCATTGATATCGCAGACTCCAACTGGGGAATATGGGGAAAAACAAGCGGATTATTAAATAATGTTACAGATGTAATGTTACAAAAACAAAATTCTTAAAACAAATATGAATTTCAAAAAATGGCAAAAAATATTTCCATAAAAAAAGCAAAATTAAAAACCAATAAATAGCCCGGCTTCCCGGCATTGTGGTTACAGCGGTAACATGAAGAAGAAAAAAACCCTCGCACTTTGATTAGGTGGTCATAAAGTGGTGCAGAGGTGGCCCACTTACCTCTGAGCTGCCTAGTCTGGGTTTTATTCCAGATTGATTATCAATTGTGGGTTGGTATTTGCAGATAGGACATCATAATGTGTGTGCCGTCCTTCATTCTGCGGCTGGAAGTTAAGCCAGGCGTCCCATCTGTTAGCATTAGTTGGTGAACGTTAAAGATCCCACAGTATCTTTCACGAAGACCAGATGAGTTATTGCCATCACCATAAATAATTTGCAACGTTTGTCCAAATCACCTTCAGTCCTGGACCAAAAGGTTACCTGGCTGCCCCCATAAGGATGTGGGAATAATTGGAGCTGTTAAGTAGTAGTAGTAGTAGTAGTAATAGTAGTGGTCGTCGTCGTCATAGTAATATTGTTTTTAAATATATATATTTTTAGAAGAGTCAGGCTCATGGAAAAACAAGGTTTGAACTGACATAGTGGGGGCAACAAATGGGCACAACGAGCAAGGAATGGAGGGAGAGACACACAAAGAAGAAACCACAAGTAAGAGGGTTAAGTTATGAAAGATAATGGGAGTAATAATGATCATGGGATAGGTGGTGGTGCACTGCTTGAAGCCCAGCCTCGAGGTGGGTCCGTAGGTTGGAGCAGAAAGAACAAAGGAGTTGAGGTGTGTAGTGAGCATGGATTTTGAAAGTTGAATCAGGAGGGGGGTTAGTGGAAGAAGGCTTGCATCCTGGAGCTTCTGGGGAGGGCAGAGGGAGCTAGACCGGCAAAGAGGTGGCAAAAAACCCACCGACCTGCCAGTGATGTGAACGCAACTGGCTCTGTGTTTCACTCTCATCGCAGGAGATTCCAATAATGTTGAGAGCTTTAGATTCCACAGAATCCTGAACAAACAGATGTGAGTCTAGGGTGCCAGCCCGTTTAGGAAGAGCAGTACTCCATTGCACAACAGACAAAGGCCTTGTAGACAACGAGTACCTCTGATTTTCCAAGGAAAGACTTGGCTCAATAGAGGCTGCCCCCCAGTCTGTGGCTGGCTTTGAAGGCCAACTTTGTGATGTGGTTGGCTGAGAAGAGGCCAAAGGTGATGGTGAGTCAAGAAGTTCGAGACTCGATCTCTTCCAGTGGCTGACCATGGAAATAGATGTGTGGGTGAGTTTGACGTTTGTTCTGGAGCAACAGGATGAGATGATGAGATTTTCCAGGATTAAAGTAAGTGTTCCACTTATCAGACTGGCATCTCTTCAATTCCATATCAGCAGAAAGTGACACAGCTGTTGTCTGCCTTGCAGTGGGATGGGGGTACTATATGACTGTGTGGAGTCATCTGCAAAAAGGAAGAGTTTTCCAGAGCATCAGAGAGGTCATCGATATAGATGAGGAATGAGACTGGGCCCAACACACTGCCTTGGGGAACTCCAACCTCCCCTGGGTGGAGGAGGAGAGGATTCCATTCATGGCAACACATTGATTGTGTGAGTGGAGTGAGTAATCCAGGAATGAAGTCGGCCTTGAATGTCACAGGCAGAGAGTTTGGCAAGCAAAGCAGGATGCTAGATTGTGTCGAATGCTCGAGTTGTCTAAGTAGATGGTCCTGCCTTGATTGCGATTTAGGGCCTCCAACCATTGCTGAGAGAGGCGCAGCAATATGTCCAGAGTTGTGACCAGAAAAAAAATCCAAACTGTTGGTTGGAGATCAGGCTGTTTGTAAAATGGAAAGACTTGACATCAGCAGCAATGAGTGAGTCCATGACTTAACTTAAATTTGCAAGTAAATGCACTGGTCTGTAGTTGATATGATCTTGTGCCCTTCTTGTAGATGGAAGTGATGTTTTCTGACTTTCAGGCCAATGGGAGGTGGCCAAAGGACAGAGTGAAATCGGTAGAGAAAGGGAAAGCAAGAATTGCAGAGCAGGATTTGAGAACATGGGCACTGATGCCATCTGGGCCCATTTTCAAAACAGGGTCAAGGCTGGACAGACCTTTCTCTACCTTCTCAGGTGAGAAGGATACAACGTCCAGTAGACAGTGGGTACGAGGGGGTAGGATGGGTTTGGGTACATGAGATTTGGAGGAAAACAGAGTTTACACATTCAGCCTTTTCTTGGGCAGAATCTGCAGTTCTGCCATTCAAGAAGAGGGATGGGATGGAGGGGAGCATACACCAGAGACACCATGGATTGGAAGAAGGAGACTGGTTGAAGAGTTCACCCTTGAGATTTGTAAGATGGTGTTTTCTGGTTGGCTTCTGTATAGCAATGCTTGTTGCAAGCCTTACGGAATGAACTTAAGTTGCCCTCGGCCGGGCTAGCCTTCCATACTGAGAAAGCAAGCTGATTGACTGCAACCACCTCTATACAGGGATGTAAACCAGGGATTCGAGGATGCATAAAAGAGCTGCAGATGGGATGGGATAAACTGGTGCATGAGAGAAAGTAGACTTTGTGAAGGTATTACGAGGTGGAATCAATATCAGGTGCTGTGGCGATGGTAGCCCGATCCTTTTGTGAGAGCAGATGGAAGTCTCTGCCAGTTGGCCGGGACGAACAGTCATAATCTGCGTGGTTGAGGTGGCTCCCTTCCAATAGCCAGAGAGATATGAGCTTTGACAAGAAAGTGGCCAGAAGAGTCAAGATTGGCAGAAGAGAAACAGGAGAGCTTACACAGATTGTTAATCATTACTAAGTCCAGGGGGAGGATGTACCAGTTACAGAAATCCCGGTTAAGGTTACAGATTTGGTCAAACCCACACAAGGTCTTTTCTATAATACTCTGGCTATTTGTTGCAGAGCTAACACCCAGCCAGTTGGCATGGTGACAGTAGAAATTGCCACAGATGAGAAACAGAGTTGGGAATGGATGGTTACGAGTTGATCCGTATTCGAGGAAATTGTCGTCATCGTTGGGTGGACAGTGTACAACGCAGCCAAACATTAGGTATTGCGGAGAGGTGTATGTATGCAGAGGTATTCTACGTGGCTTTGATGGTTTAGTGGATATTGCATCAACCAATTTTGAAGGAAACAAAGTGGAAATGCACCAATTGGTGATAATCTGGTATGTTTGATATGTACATTTTCCCTCATTGTGCCGTTGCATGCATGTCCCTCGCCCCTCACTCCATTCAGTGTTCAATGCAGCCCAATGCCGATGCATATCACGGCGGAGAGGGAAGCGTCGGCGTCCTCGATGCACGGATGAGACGTGCATGTCAGGTACTTGTCTTGTCGCACCCTGAACCAATTGCGTGGACTGTTCGAGTTTGATGTTGATGATCATTTATCTCGGTTTGACTCAAAGATAAAAGGGTTAGAATTCACTTGGGAATGTTAAAATTGGATGCTTGGATTTGACGAGGTTTGACTTTGACCGGGTGAGTGGTTCAAAATAAAAACACCTTGCAGAACAACTCTCTTAAACAACTACCAAGTTTAACCATTATGTATTAGTTTTGCTATAAAAAGCACCCTGTATTATTTCATGGAGTGAAACTATGAGGGGGGGAAAAAAAATTAAGTTACCATTGTTGAATTAACAACAACAGGCTTCCCTGCTTAAACCAAACTGCTGGCGGTGCGTGGATCCCCCGAGGGCAGTCGACGCTGGCAGCAGCAGCAACAACAGCAACCAGTGGAAATTGTAAAGAAATAAATGTCTACGTCGCGATTGTTTTGCGTTTCCCTTTCCAAACGCACGTTGGTTTTTCTCTTCCGTTGCTTTGTGCGTTGTTGTCCATCTCTCCTTGTTTATGGGTCCTTTCATTTCTTTTCCGAACCAGAACCAGGCCGTGGTTGATTGCCGATCCTCAAACTGATCAGCGGCCTATTTGATATCCTGAGGAATTACGACTTGAGCACTTACAAACCAGGTCACTTAATGGATACCTCTTTCTTAGTGTAAAGTTATTCAGAATGTTCTCTTGCAACGAAGGAAGGGAATGAGTCAACCACAATGAGTGGAATTCCTCCTGTGCACTCCCACATGTCTGAGGTTTGATAGGGCAGGTGGATTATCTCACCCTTTCGGTCGTTAATGAGCCGGCTGGACTTTTACCAACAATGACGTGACAATTACTCCAGAGTCCACTTCCCGAAGATTAGAATCCAGATCTTTAATACTGCTGCCATCCCCGGGTTCTGAAGCCACAACCTCTGGGCTCCATCTCACGCCCTCGCCAATAGGCTACCAATAATTCCCATCATCTTTATGCGTTTGTATGTCGGTTAATGAAAGTCTTAGAGTTTACCAATGGGAGAACAGATCATGAAATGGCCAGCAAAGGGCTCATTATAGACAAACTAATTAGGAGTACATTTTACCCCATTAATAAGATTTACTGAATCCCCAACACAAAACAATTGTCAAAACACAGTCGGGAAGAGTTCAAGGTATGGTTCGCTTGGCCGAGGCCGTTTATTCCTGATGCGTGAAACACCCTGCAACTCATGCCTTCAGAAAACAGACTTTTTGGAATGTTGGCCACATTTTCCATCCAATTATCATGTAACTGTGTGTAAAAATTACTCAAGCGGTTGCGGAGAAAACAAATTTAAAAGCGAATGAAGGTGAAAAGGTGAGGGATGGAAGAAGAAAACGCAGTGAGGGCTTCGGTCGACGTTCCACAGCATGGTCAAGGATGGTATGGACGCCGATTACAAGTTAGCAAATTATTGGTTCATATAGACAGTGATGATCGAGTATTTACTCCATCATTAACCTTGCCAATGTAGACAAAGCAAATTACCCGAGTCACATGACTCGTTATCCCATTCGAATGGCTCCCGATAAAACTGGGTTTAGTGTGACATCTATATGTATTGCAATATCCATTTGTGCTCGCTTTGTTATACAATTGGAAATACGAGGCCAAAGTCTCAGTGTCTATTTTGCAGTTTGCAAATGACATTGATCTTGACTGTGGTGTGTCGTGCAGGCAAGCAGCGGAATCAATAGGGCAAAGCATCTCTCTTCCTTCCTAACTCTGATGTGAGGTTGGGAAGGCAGATGAATTGTTCATTTGTGGGCCTTCCACTTTTTACGGTCTCGCTCTGGATAACCATCCGTCCTCGTGGGACGGCGAGATGGACTGCTGGATACTGCAAAGCTGTTGGGATACTTTCTTCTACGCAGGCCAAGTCATTTCGAGCAGTGCTGGCTCACCCCTTCGAGATCGGTGTTCACGGCTGTGATTGTGAAGCGAAGTGGTGCTTTGCCGTAGGCGGTGAGGAAAAGGGTTGGTTTGGAATCGTAACTTGAGGTTGATGTTTTTATTTCATCACCATACCTCATATATGTAAACAGGGTGAGGAAGCTCTTATAATGGCATCTCATGGTAAATAGGTAGCTCACCTGGCAGCATTCCATGTTTTTATAAGTTATAGGTTCAAACCAAAGCAACCTTCTTTCAAATTGCTAAATGTTGTCCAAAACTTGTTCTCGAAAAATATTTATTTTCATTTGTATCAGTTGCAAGAAACCACAACCAATATTGTTCGTGGGTAAAATGCAGTAAATTATTTCCCATAACCTGGTGCTTTGGGCTGTGCCATATTGGAAAGGCAACATTAAATCGGAGTGGAAAGGGGGGGGGGGTAGGTTGTGAAGGAGTAGGGGGAGTGGTGTGGTCTTCTCTGCTTGCTTCTCGAGCCCACAGGCCACAATTTACAACTGGATGGTTGAACCACCATCAAACCCTTTGTTTGGAAAGTACTGTGGAGTCTTATGAAGTATGTCAGTCACTTTAATGTACATAGTCTTGGAATATTTTATATATTTTCATTTGTTTGTTACTGCTTTGTGAATAAAGTATGAGCTGTTACGTTGGACTTTGAAGCCTTAGTCTGAGGTTGATCAACCATTGTCAGCAACAGCGAAGGGGATATATATATATATATATATATATATATATATATATATATATATATATATATATATATATATATATATATATATATATATATATATATATATATATATATATATATATATATATATATATATATATATATATATATATATATATATATATATATATATATATATATATATATATATATATATATATATATATATATATATATATATATATATATATATATATATATATATATATATATATATATATATATATATATATATATATATATATATATATATATATATATATATATATATATATATATATATATATATATATATATATATATATATATATATATATATATATATATATATATATATATATATATATATATATATATATATATATATATATATATATATATATATATATATATATATATATATATATATATATATATATATATATATATATATATATATATATATATATATATATATATATATATATATATATATATATATATATATATATATATATATATATATATATATATATATATATATATATATATATATATATATATATATATATATATATATATATATATATATATATATATATATATATATATATATATATATATATATATATATATATATATATATATATATATATATATATTCTTCTTTCGGCTGCTCGTGTTAGGGGTCGCCACAGCCAATCACCGTAATGATCCGCATACTGATTTGGCACAGGTGTTACACCGGATGCCCTTCCTGACGCAACCCTGGTCGCCTCTTCCGACACA